>NC_088641.1:0-300000 GCF_036013475.1 Columba livia | reverse complement strand
CTCGGCAACAACCGCTGCCAGCAAACACGGGAAATGACTGTTCACCACACAGAACCATCTAAAATCCAATGTTCTGACACACCCGAAGGTTTTTTTAAGAACCTGAAATTAAGAAAATACATCTGAATTGTCTGTGACGTCCTGAATCTGACACTTTGTGGCCGGATGAGATCAGCCAATATTCTGATTTAATAACACACAAAAGCGGATGCCCAAAACAAAGAAGAATCCTAATGTGGTATTTATTCCGAAACTTGTAGTACTAATAGCACTGTTGCCATGACAACCTTAAACTATGAAGCTGCATTCTACAAACAATCCTTATGACAATGGAAAATTACTTTTAAAAGCATAAATTATACATAAATTGACAACAAAAGTAACCATCATACTGACCGAAAACCAACTCTTCGGGTATAATGCAGGCAGTTCTTAGTGACATGGGTCTGGAAGTGGACAGATCTGCAGATTGCTCCACATTCGGGACACGTGTATGGAGATTTATGCTGATGAATTCTCTGGTGTGATGCAAAACTGCACTGGTTAGGAAGCAGCATCTGGCAGATATTGCATGTCTTCTAAACAATAAACCAAAATAGACGAAACAAAAGGTTTGGTTCAGCTATACATAACGTCTTGGGTCGAACACTGTAACATATCAAATAAAAGGTTAAACGTGACGGACCAGAAGCAGCGGGCAGCACGCACTGCAGGCCCGGCGGGCACAGGCCGGCAGCACGCGCTCCGCGGCGCGGGTGGCCGCCGCGCCGCCCCAGCAGCGAACCTGGCGGGTTCGCGTCCGGGCACGAGGAAATTCTAAATAAACGCTTAAGAAATCATCCCCTTCCTCATGTAAAACAAGCTTCCCAGTAAAAGACAGGCGCTTCACAAAAGTCACCCCGTCCTTCCAATTTAGGCAACTCCTCGTTAAATCTCTTTTAAAAACCAGTAAGATCCAGAGCCTGTAACAGCAGAATCAAAGCCACCTTTGCAGAAATAGCAGCGTTACACACAGCCTTCACGGGACTCTGGCTTACGAGTGGTGGCAGCTATGCCGCTAAAAAGCAGCCTGCTCCCGTTTGGTGAACAGGAGACAGACACCGACTCCGAAGACAAGGAAGAGGCCTTTGCAGGCCTGGCAGAAAGCATCTCTTTTTCTAACAGAACTCTGTACAGCAACAAGGTCTAAAGTAACTTCTTGATTGCCTTAGCGGTTTTACAGTACTACTGGTATTCTAAGAACAACTATATTTTTGTATTACAATCCAAACACTCCATTATTTTTCCAAAACAGCTTAATCTAAATGCTTTTTTTGAGGACTCGTGTAAATACTTTCTTTTTTAAAAAGAGTAATTTTAAGGAGAAACATTAACGTGAAACATCTTGTGGTGACACACGCAAAAGCGTTTTCACGTGGTTCACTCTTAACGTTCACTTTGTGAACACGGTGGCCTGACACGTCTGAACACTCTCCATCCAACATCTCTCTCAGTCGTCCCGATGACAGCAAGACGGCCAGTGCGGAACACGGACCCGGAGGAAGCGCAGCACTGAGCACCCACCACGGCTCACGCTCGGCCCCGCGCGGAGCGGGCGGCTGCACCCTCAGGTTTGCCCGAGCCTCCCCAGCCCTCACCGGAGCCGTCGTGACACAGCCGGTCTGAAAGCCTGTGCAGACACACAGAAACAGTCACTTTGCAAAGACCAACCCCCGACTCGCCCTGCAGCACCGCACAGGACTGCTTCGGGGCGAGAACTTCATCCTCAGCTGGGCTCACAGGCACAGTCCTGGCTACCCGCAGCTCGGATGGATGAGCAGCCATGCAACCCCGGAGAACCTGCAGGACTGCCCGATTACCTAAGAAAACAGCAAACCACAACCCTTACTGCAATAACAGACTCGTGCGGGTTCCAGGGTCCCCCCAAAGCCCTGTCGGCAGCTCACGGCCCGGACGGAGCCGCGGGTCCCGCTGCGCAGCGCTGCGAGCTCGGGCCGACACCACGTGCTGTTTGCTGTGGGAACAACTCTGAACTTCAGCATGCTTGCTCACGTGGAGAGCCTGTGTCACCAGGACAGCCATCGACATCACCAGGTGAGGGCCTCTGTCACCAGGACAGCCATCGACATCACCAGGTGAGAGCGAGTGTCACCAGGACAGCCATCGACATCACCAGGTGAGAGCGAGTGTCACCAGGACAGCCATCGACATCACCAGGTGAGAGCATGTGTCACCAGGACAGCCATCGACATCACCAGGTGAGAGCGAGTGTCACCAGGACAGCCATCGACATCACCAGGTGAGAGCATGTGTCACCAGGACAGCCATCGACATCACCAGGTGAGAGCGAGTGTCACCAGGACAGCCATCGACATCACCAGGTGAGGACGAGTGTCACCAGGACAGCCATCGACATCACCAGGTGAGGACGAGTGTCACCAGGACAGCCATCGACATCACCAGGTGAGGACGAGTGTCACCAGGACAGCCATCGACATCACCAGGTGAGGACGAGTGTCACCAGGACAGCCATCGACATCACCAGGTGAGAGCGAGTGTCACCAGGTGAGGCATCGAGAGCAAACCCAGCAGCAACAGGGAAACAGCACCGGGAGAGGCAGCAGGAAATGGCGATTCTACAAACCCAGTTATTTTACCTGCCCACACAAAAAAGGGCCCCACAGAAAGTGAGTACATCACTTTTTAATCTTTGTTCTTGTCTATTGTTTTCATTTTATCCTCACCTCATCCTCCCAACCTGTCAGTACATCTGTCTGTCTCTCATCCACTTGCTTTATTTCGGTGCCTTGTTAATTGCTTGATTTCATTGTACCATGAACAACAGTGTTTTCACAAGTACTACTGGTTCCTAGCATACCAAATGATAATTAACGAACCTATTATGGAAAAAAGGACAAACCTAACACCAGTAAGCACCAGCCAAGGAGTTAGCTAAAAACCAATCCCCGAGTATTAAGTACCTCAAGAGCTGGTGCAGAATGTACTCGTGGTCAGACACTGTTCAAACCGCAGCAAGGTCTAAGGACGGAATATATTCTGCTAACCTCTGACAAAACACCTCCCTAGGCTCGCGTTAGGTAGGCACGTCTGCGGTACCTTACAAACTGAAATCCACGCTCCAGGCACGTCACTGGGAATCCAGGCAATTCAGCCCGAATCCACGAGGCAGGCAGGAAAGCAGGACCTGAGGCAGAGCCACGTGATCCGGAGCGGAGACCATCCCGACCCCGGCACGTTCCTCCGCGGCGGGCACAGCATAACCGCTGCACGGCCTGAGCTCGGGAAACAGACCTGCCGGGAACCCGCCCGCGCTTCTGCGACTAGTGCTTTGTCTTAAAACCCCGATCCTGCCGCTGCTGCGCGGCTCCGGGGACGCTCCGGGGCATCCCTGTCCAAACCAGCACCTGCGCCATTTCAGCTGCAACGCCAGCTCGGCTGAGGCTTTGAAACACACCAGAATCCCTTTAATTGGCACCCCCCAACAGAAATCCAGCTATAGCCTTTATAACGACCCTAACTCTTGTGGGACTATAAAATACATTGCACTGATAGATATTAACTTTTATTGAATGACGTGTTTCTTTCGGATTAGGCCACATACATTAAATGGTTTGTAAATTTAACTTCTTAGCAATGGTAAGAGGAAAGGAAAAGCAACACAAATAAATGTCAGACAGGGAGAAACGCACGCTAGGGAACACTCTCACGTGTGTAAGAGCGAGCTGAAGGCAACAGCGTGCGTGTCCTCTGAGCACAACCTGCGTGCCATTTACCCGCTGCCTGGAGCCCCGGCAGGTGAGCGGAACGCCCGGCTCACACGCCACGGGAAACGAGTAGAGACTGAAGACAAATCGAGGATGAATCGCTTAAACTGTCCTTCAGATCGAACAGTTAATGAGGGTGCCAATTAAGTGGATTCCACGGGATATTCAAATTCCAAAGCACAGAAAGGCTAATTAGAAATTCTAAGAAAAGACCATTATTAATTTCAGTATTGTAATGTTCAGCGCTAAGAAAGCTAATGCTAAGTTCTAGTAAAAATACAGTGTAAACTTCAGACTTCGGGGCCTAGAAAAATTCTAACAAAACTCTTACTTAAAAAATGTTGACAGTGACTGTGTAAGTGTTGCAAGTTTTTCTGTGCTGTTTGTTTATACATTTAATCATGGAGGTTCAGATAATTAACAGCTAAATGAAAGTAAAAACACATCCGAAGTCTCCTAGGCCCATAGGTGAAACATTGGAATGTAAACGTATGATACTCTACTTGTCCACTCGTGTCTGCAGCCTGCTGGAAATGAGTTGCAAGAGACGTCTCATCTTGGAAAACCTCGTTGCACTCCAGACACTTCAGACTATGTCTGCAGAGCTTGGACGGGTCCTCGTCCAGGGGCATGGCTGGAATGACGGGTGTGCTGGCGGGGGCCGAGATCACCGTCCCCGTTACGCCAGACTGGATCTTGGTCACGGCGTGCGCGCCAGCTCCCCCGGGGCTCTGCAGCACCGACAGAGCGCTATTGCTTGAAGGAGATGCTATCATCTGATCTGCTGGGACCGGTTTTAAAATCAGGTGGGAACACTGCATCACAACGCCTTTTTCCTTGTGCCCACGAGCATGGGAAAGAAGACTGCATTTATTGTAGAAAACTAAGTTCTTTGTACAGTGATTGCACGTCACTTCGATTCGCACACTCCGCCTGTCATAGTGCTGGGTCAAGCTCTTCTCAAGAGCAAACGAGTCGCCACACTCCAAACACTTGTACCCTCGCGTGGGTAACGTTATCCCGGCATTGGCGGGGGGACTAAGGTTCGGGATGTAAACTGGTACGGGATTGACACTACTCAGCACCTTATTGAACGCCTCCACTACCGAACTCTGCAGAGATGACACCACCTGGACTCGAGACACTTTTTTAGAAGGCTGTGAGGCTGCTGCAGAAATTATTGCCTGCTTTATTTGTTGCTGAGGTTTCGTTAGCACTTGGCGGAGTTCAGAGGTGGTTTGAGCACCTTGAGGCAGAAGATTAAGGTTGGCAAGATGGACCGTCTTTGGCACAAGTTTAGCACTGGCAAGGCTTGACGCTGGCACCACAACAGTCTGCTGTTGGATAGCGTTGGCAGCTTTGATAATAGCGCTGCTGGCACTCTGCACCGAAGCAGCAGATATTACGGTGGCTTTCACCGTGGTATTGTTAGCAAGCTTCAAATTGATAACTTGTGAACCCGCCGTTTTGACTGCTGAAACGGGGAGAAAGGCAGTAGCCACAGGTTTGATGGTGACCTGCTTTGGCGCCAGTTCCGCGGACGCGGCGGCGGTGGTGACAGCCGTGGGCTGCAGGGGAGCTCGAGGAGGAGAGGACAGCGCGGGAGCGGAGGCTGGCGAGGACAGCAGAGACGTCACGGAGGTGACCATAGAAGCGGTCTGCTCTGGCTTCTTACCGGAGTCCACATCCACTTCTGGCAACACTCTAGTAACAGTTCTCTTGATCTCCCCCGAGGAAGTCTTGATGGTTTTGATGCGAACTTTAGGAATTGCTGGTGTTGACCCTGCGGGGGAGGATGGAGACCCTTTGCTGCTGTTTTCACTCGATACGCTTCTGGGACTGTCAGGTGATTTGACAGACGGCTTTTTAGCACCATCGATGAGACTCTGAGATTCAGGCGACTTTTCAATAGCCCGGGGACTTTCACTCATGTCTTTTGGTAATGGAGAGGATTCTCCTGAATTAGACTGTAGATCTTTACCGGTATCTGTAGCTGCCTTTTTAGCACTCAGCGCTGCGATTGCAGCAATGCACGAAGAAAGCTTTGCTGACGACTTTGCTTTGGACTGGGAAACGCCGCCAAGATTTGTTTCACTTTTTTCAGTACTCAGTTTTCCATCGAGCACCCTGTTTTCGAGAAGCTTCTCGGAATTGTCTTTTAGCAATTTGTCCTCTGTTTTTCGAGCTTTAAAAGGCTCATAGACACTTAAACTCACGGAGGTTGCCTCTGTTTCTCGTTTAGCTACTTTATTTTTATCTATACTACTTGAAACTGGGATTCCAGACTTAATCAAGTGCTCCCCTCCAAGTGCCTTTAGTTTGTCGTATTCCTGCTGAGATCCAGATCCTGCCAGGACATTTGCTCTGAAATTTGCACGCATCTCCTCTTTATCCAGAGGATCGTCCACCTCAATTTTTTCATCATCATCAAATTCTTCAGCACTTGATATTGGGCTAAACTGGTTGAAAGCTGAATCCTTCAGCGTAGTCTCAGAAGCTGAACCGTCATCTTTAAGCGACTTCCCCTCATCCTTACTGTAACTGTCAAGAGCTGAAGACGTCAGGAAGCCGTTGTGCAAGCCATTGCCTGTGGAATGGTGCCCATCCTTGTCCACCCCTTCCGAAGCATCGATAGTACGCACGTTTTTCACAATGACGCTCACACCAACGTCAGAGGACGATGGGGCGTGAGAATCTTCATCTGTGTGAGCGTTCTGCTTTATGTGGCTCTCATGGTCATCATGTCCAGATTCAATAGCTGCTTTTGGATCAACCATGTCTGGTATGTCAAAGGCTGCGAGAAGGTCATCGAAATCTGGGGTCTTCATATCCCCCATGGTCATGTATTTGATTGTAAGCAAATCTGTAAAATAAACAGAAAGCCAGCACCTCAGTATTTTAGGCTCTAATAGCGTAGTCTTACAAAAAATAAGCGCGTGTTCACATATGCCATGCAAAAAGGTGTTTTTTCACTTCTGCAGTAATATTTTCAGAAATTATAGATTTCAGAAGCTTTGCGGTGCAAGTGTACAGCCAAATTATTACACCAAGAGCTACAGTAATCCATCAACTTCACGGAGTGTAAGCCAGTCATTTCATTCTAGGCACAAATTCCTCGTCGCTGACGTCCCTCCCGCCCCCCTCCCACAAACGCAATTTCAGCGGGACACCCAGGCTTCCATGAAAACCACCAGAGGCACCTGCAACTCCTCCAAGTCTAGATTTGCCCCGACATTTGCATTACCAAACTCGTGTATTTCTACTAACAGTTTGAGGCTGCTGCACTGTTTTCTACACATTAACTTGCTTTGTAAGAGTTACGGAATGGGTGGCTCCCAGCGTTCACAATGCTTTTTCCGCAGCTACGATGAAGGACCTGCTGTACCTGCACCATCCTCTTTCCCACAGCACCTCACCGAGACCACTGTGTCCCTTGAGTCCGCCCCTTTCCAGACTAACCAACAGCAGATCCTGAGTGCTGTCTTTCCCCTCCCAGATAACATCCTCCAGGTCCTGTTCTCTTTGTCCTCCGCTGGCCTCTGCTGTTGGGCGTTTTCCTTCCGATTCTCAAACCAAACAGGTAACTCAAAACTGGAACTTTACCAATGCTGTGTAAAAAGAAAACCTCACTTGGAATGTACTTTCAGATTTAAATTCCACTGTGACATTTGCCTTTTTCCACAGGTGTTTCAAGCATACGCAGAGGTGACCGGGGGAATCACCTGCAGAGATCTAAAACAACCACATTCGGAAAGCACAGACACTTCCGTTCTCTTTCATAACCGTGCACAGGTATGACTGATGCTGTTGTGACAGAGCTGTTTTGAACATACTTTCACTGTTCAGTAATTATCAGGGCAAAGTCAGCACACGACGTGAAAAGATGGTTAACCAGGCAAGCGCTGTTGCTGGAAAGAGCCCGTTTAGGAAGCACGGCGTCCGCCCTGCTGCCTCCGGACCAGCACCAGAGCACTGGAGAACGCCGGTCGTGCGGGACTCGGTGCTGCGTGTGCGGGAGGGACGGCACAGCCGGGCGCGGTGCCCGCAGCGGCGCCCCCTGCCCGCCGGAGCTGGGGCACGGGCTGCTGGAGGCCGCTTGCCCTCCAGCCGCGTCCGCGCCTCCAGCAGCTCGGCGGCTGCTCCGCGCTCACCGGCCTGGGCTCGGACACAACCGCTCGCCGGCTGCTGCGCTCGGCTTCGCAGCGCTAAGATAAACCCTTCTGAGTGCAGAGATGTTTAAATATGTGTTTCCACACACATCATTACCCACACGGGCAGCACTCGAGGTGCTCCTCAGAAAGACGCTGCTCATTAAAATGGCATCATCCCTTCGCTTGACAAAAACCTGCACGACTTACGTACTCATCAGCACTGGCTACCTGGAAGTCACCATGGACTCTAGGAGAGGCACCTGAAGAAATTTCTCAAGGCCGCTGGAATACACACAGGCATTTCATATAACACCTTCACATAAATATGTCATAGTTTTGAAAACTATTTACACGGTCCATTTCATAGTTTTATTGCTTTATCTAACTAACTCCTTTCCATTACAGCAAATCCTTCTGCAGAGCTGAACCCAGCATGTGATTCTCTAGAAACTGTAAGTATACTGTTGCAACTGATTAATTTACTCTCTTAATTAACTCATCATTCCTTTACTTAATGGACAGTACATAGGAGCCTATAATGGTAAATGCTCATTATCGAGACTTCACTACTTCTGTAAAGCTTATAGCCATAATCCATATTTATCAGACATAAGACTATTTCATAATGCTGGTAATTCTGCTTTTATTGTTTATTTAACTAGAAAAAATTAAAATCCATTTATTCAAAAGTAAGTTTTTAGCCCTCATGCTTTTCAAACTAGTAGCTGGGCTAACATGAAGGTTTAGGAAAAGACAGCAGCCAAGTAAGCGGCGCAGCTCAGCTCCCGCAGCACAGCCGGCAGCCGACCCCGCGTCGCACGGAGCGCGGTTACACGCAGCCCCGCCGGCGCGGGTGCCAGCCGCCCGCTGCCTGGCACGGCCACAGCTACACAGGCACATCTAACAAGTACAAAAATCCGTGCACACGTCATATCAGAACTACAAAGTTTGTGTGAGAACTGGATGGACATTATTCCAGAGACCAAAGCACCTCAGATCCACTGAAAACAACACAAGCAAAGCCTTAGTTGACACAGTTTTTCATTATCCAAGATACTATTTGCACTCTGACCATACATCTGTCCAGAGGTGTCTTTTTACAGTTATTATATACACTCAAAAAGAACTAGAAAGTCCTCCTAGCCTGAACTTGCTCTAATTCCATATACCGGAGCTGAATTAACGGTTAGCGGCAGCAGTGAACTGCGGGAAGGCCCGTGTTCACAGCATTCTATCCGAGTACGTTCAACAGCAACACCGCGTCGCACAGGAGCTGGAAAGCCTAAGGACCTATTAGAAGATCCTCAAGGGCTGATCTCCAGAAAAAGGGAAAACATCTGGAAGATGTAGCGCACCCGGGGGGTTCCAGAGACCCTTCTGGAATACCGCTGTCCTACAGCAACTATTTGTGTAGATGTGAGGCCAGCTCAAATACCAAATGACAGAAATATTACGCAAAGAACTCGAAGTAACCGATGTTTCTGCAGGACGAGCAGAGGCCGTGCTGGTTCACGGTACGGAATGTCGGTCACTGCTCTCCAGCCCCGTGCCCGCTCCGGGCAGGGACTCCGGCCACGGGACGAGAACCAGAACGACAACCTGACCATAAAGTGCTGCTGAGATTGAAACACCGTTTGGTGTAAAGCTAAGCCGACGTAAACACTCAAACCAGGCTCATCTGGGGCAAGTTCAACAGCCTAATAAAGACGAGAAAAAAGAATCATCTGGCAACTCCCAGACGGGTCATATCTCCAAACTCCAGTAATATATATCCAACATTAGGCAAACATCAGCCTAATACACAGATTATAAGCGGTTCATTAGTTATAAAACACATATTAGTAATTGTGACTAACGGTTCTGATTATTTACTTTGAAAACTAAGTATCTGAAAGGCAAAAGCAATGTGCTAACTTAACCAGCAGACCTTCTTCAGGAAACGAGAACCGCATCTCAAATCACAACTCAGTGCGGTCTGAAACACTCACAGGCACGGAGGATACGGAAGAGGCCACTTCAACCACAACCAGCAACGCCGATCACATTCACATAAAATACAGGTTCCTTTTTGCTCATCAAAGGTCCCTTCGCTTGTTCTGTTGCAGAACTCGGGCAGATTCCCGCTTCCAGACACACAGCTGTCGTAACAGGCAGCGTTTCGATTTCTCAGCAGAAAGGCCTCACTTACCCTCCACAGTGTCACCAAGGTCATGCCAGTCCTTATGCAAACGCCTTTGTGAAGTACGCAGCGGTTCACAGTTAAAGTTTACACCAAGCAATCTGTTATTTCAACGATATGCACTCTATCTATCTGCCCTCAGAGAAAACAAAAAGAAAATCCAAACTGTCTCTGCGCACAAACCCCAGTGCGTAAGAGAAATCTGAATCTGCACTTTTGGTTTTCTGAGATAACATTCCACCGAGTTTCCTGCTCCTTCCTTCCCCTCCGAGCAGCTTTGGAGGGGCAGCACCAGCCCAGTATTTCAGGTACGAGAACGTTTAGCTATTTTTCCTTCCCTCAATGCAGCAACCTTGCTGTTGACAGCTCCAGAAGAATTTCAAGATTTATTCTTTACTAGCCAAAATAGTTTTCAACAGGCACTTCACGGAACCTCGGAACAGCCGAGGGAGCTCTGAACTCGACTGCGCTGCTCGAAGCGCCGCAGACGCCGCAGGAACCTCCGGGCGCCGGCCGGCCCGGTTCTGGGTGCTGCAGAGGATGAGGACGCCAAAACCTCCCAAGGGAACGCGTCCCAGCATCTCGCTGCTCTCACGGTAGGAGATTTAAACCATTAGTTAGCATTCACTTGCCTTACCGCCCACTTGTGACAATGTCTAAATGCATTTTCGAGTGTGCCAGCTATGGAGGCTTCTGGAACCACACGCTGCTGATCCACAGATTCAGCCAAGGCTTTGGGCTCAGCAGCTTCCCACGTTTCTCTAAAAACTGAGATGAATTCATGAAAAACAGGTAAATCCCCATGCCATTCTTTTTGCACTCAACTTAAAAATTAATTATAAAAATGGCTTAATTTGGTACTTCTATATTTAAAATGGGCTGGGACAGTAAAAAGTGAGTAATTTGGATGTACAGCAATAGTGCACATAATGTCAGGATTCCCAATTTCCAGCAAATTTCAGTCACATTCCAAATGACACTTGCTTCCTGCCCGTTTCTTTTAATGCACATTTTTCCGTGCATGGCAATTCTTGCTCCGAACCGGCGAGAAGCAGGCAGTGCCGGTGGGAGCAGCCACGCGGGCAGCAGCAAACGGGCCTGAGACGCCCGGGTCAGCTTTGGGCTTGTGTGTGTGTGTGTGTGTGTGTGTGTGTGTGTTTCTAAACATACACTCCCAGAAATCCAAACGCGTATTCGTATTTAACACACATTCATCATTCATACATCTAAGAAAACCAAAGGTAGTTAATTCTTTCAGAAGAGGCTTGGAACTTGATAAATCATTGCCCTGATTCTCGAGATCAAATACCCGAGACAAATCTCAATGCACAATGAGATCGCGGTTGCCGGTACAGAGCACTAGCCCTCTGGCGTTAAGCAGCATCTGCTGCTGGAAAGCTGGCCTACAAGCCAAAGCAGGAGCTCCTGCTGAAGAACGGCACAAATACTATCAGACTGAAAAATGCAACTCACCAAGAACACCGCGGTGTCCAGCATCTATCCAGGGTTCTCCTCCCACCGCCTACAAACATCCCTGCAAATTCAAAACTGCCTTTTGCTAGAAACAAAAACGAATCGCGTTCAGATCGTATTCAAAAATCCAAACAAAACAGACACATTGAATTTTGTGACAATTCAAGAACTTACCATTTTAAAACTGCTCGCTGAACTGGTGGATAGAACACAAATAGTCTAGGAGCTGCCCTGATGTAGCGTACGAATTTTAGCTGACACTTGGAAAAGAACACGCAGCAGCAGCAATAGGTACCATTCCTATCATGCAACAAGAATTCGTGTTTGCAAGCATAATTTTGCTATGGGTGTCTATAGTCAAATATAGAACCTCTGCATCCAAATGATGAAAAATAGGAAGAGAAACTGGCAGAGTGATCTGTCAGGCATTTTACTCCACCACACGAGCTATTTACTGCCCTATCGCATCTGAGAAGCAACACATTATAGCTGCCTTAAAAACCACTAAACCGCAATTTCAGGCTAAACATTAGCATGCTATTTTCCCTTTTCTACAATTAATATCCCAATACCTTACGTAACCTACTGCAGGCAGCCATGAAAAGGTTCCCTCTCCCTGCCACTGTGATGCGGGCACCCTGCCTGTCACCAGACACCACACAACTTACCAACATCCACAGCCTCTCAGGGCTCCTAACTGTCTGCTCCGTTCTGCTGAGCACACAGCAAAGACCCCCACTGCACACCAGAACAACACTGGCAGGGCTGTGCCTCCATGTTTATCTTGATTGCAGACTGCCAAGCCAGCTAACACAGCCAGGACTGGTCAGATTTTTGAAAATCACACCGGATGATTTTCTAGAGTGGCTGGTTTCCTGTTATAGGAAGTAACAGCTCCAGCAAAAGAATCCCCAAGGCAAAATGCTTAGTGTTCCAACGTGTGAGCCCTAACAGCCTTTGTTCTCCCCTGTGCTGTACTCATTACTGCTTGCTCCTCTCCCCTCCCCACGCTCTGAATCCTTCAGCTTCACTGTTAGATAGAAATGCCAGCTCAAATCTAAGTATACGTTTGGTTTTTAGACTGGGGGGGATCCTATCGCTTATCCATTGCTCTGAGTTAAAAGGAGTTCTCCCCCAGGAGCTGATGCACTGCCCATCCGGTTTCCTATTCTTATTTGATTACTGCACAATATTATAATTCATGCCACTAATAACCCACTGGAGCTCCATCAGCCCTCTAAAATACATCTTTCCACTTGGCTGCTGCAAAATCCTCCCTGGGTTACAACAGTTTAAGAAACACCATCCATGCTATTCATTTTGTATGGGTTTTTTTCTATGTAGGCTATATTAAGCACACGTTTAACACTGAAGACTTTAATTCAGAATCAAGTATTGAGTTCCTCAGACACGGCCAAACAAGCAACCTTTAAATAATTAGCCAGCAAATTCCGAACGAGTAACGCTGTAACACAACACACACAGTACACTGCCATGTGGCTCACGATTTATGACTGTCACAGAGGCCTATTCCACATCACTACATTGTGAGAAAATGTCTATCTGGACAGAAGATATTTCAATGATAATACTGTATTTAGCTGAGATATCTGTAAGTCTTTACAAATAATAGCCTTAATCCTATTAGAACTGGAGGACGTTAATAGCATTTCTTTAGTAGCACTTAAGCAGTCGCCTCCTTCCTAACGTGCCAAGTGTGCCATCAGGAGCCAGGTTTACCTTTCACACACAGGTACCCTGACGCTACCGTTACCTGCGCACCCAAAACACCACGTCTCACCGCGTGAACCTTGACCTCTGAAAGACTTTTTAGCCAGTGCTCAGTACTGCCAGGGATGCATTACCTCTGCAAATACGAAAGGGTTAAAGGCAGCCCAAATCAATAGGCCTGCAAGGAAAAAACACAAAACACAGCACAACACAGGGAGGAAAACGAGTACGCCTCACAGCATCTGTGCAATGCCTTTCAAGCACAATTCTACAATATTGTTTCCCTTTGGCCTAACAGAAAGGCACAGCACCCCCCCCACTTAACATCTCCTAAAGAAGAAAACCACAAGACAGCACCCTGTAAATAAAACAGCATGCAAAGCAGCATTCTTCAGTCACAAGCACAACTACAATTACAAATCATTCCATCAATTTTATTCGGTTTAGTTTTAAAATAGACTGCATAACCAGTGTCCCACCCTTGCAAAGCAAAAATATTTTAATAAGGGTCATAAATCTCAGCTCTTGCCCATTCCTTAAGCATAAAAAGGCACGAAAAGCCAAAGTAATCTCAGTTACTGCAAATATGTACATTCACATACAGAAGCCTTTATGACTATATTAGCCACATACCAGTGCTGTGTGTCTAAAGTGTGCATTCACATACTGGTTGGGGCTGGTATCTTTCTGCAAGCTCCTCTGCCTTTGGCTGCCATGGAGGGAGGAAGCTATCCCACTGTAGAGGCTCAGTGACTGCATTGTGTTCAGAGCTGATCTGCCTCAAACCAGTTCCAGCCGGTTCTGGTCACCCTACATAAAAAGCTATGGCAACCCTCGCTGAGTTGCCAACAAGTCCCTGAGAATCGCAGGGGCTGTTTCTGCCGTGGCGGCCGCAGCCCGGTCCCCCGGGTCCCCTGTCCCCGCACCCCCTGCTCCCCAGTGCCCCCCACACGCTCCCTTCTCTCCTCCCCCACTTACCTCCCACAACCTGGCTAGGAGCTGTGAGCGAGTGCGTGCCTGGCTGGAGCTAACAAAGAGACCGCAATAAAAATCCTCACAGGATCTCTGTG
This sequence comes from Columba livia, assembly GCF_036013475.1. NCBI lineage: Eukaryota > Metazoa > Chordata > Aves > Columbiformes > Columbidae > Columba > Columba livia. Next base: position 285,611 of record NC_088641.1, on the reverse strand, counting down.
CAGCACCAGGCAGGCTCGGCCACAGCACCGGAGCCAGGCTGCGAGCCCCGGGCTGCTCCCCCCGCTCCCCACGGCCCGGGGGTGGCTGCTCGGCACGTCACGCCGGCCGCGGTGCCCACGGCCGTGGGGTGGCCCAGCCAGGTGCTCTCCATCCGCCCTCCCCACTCCTGCCCGCGTCGGGGGCCGCTCGAATGGCATTTTCTCTCCTCTGCACAGCGTTGCTACAAAGATTGCCCACATACACCTCCCTCCCCTCAAGAAATCCATTTCCGCAGCAGCGGATGCCTGCAGAACAGCTCTTGTGCCCCCTCCTTGCAGCACCGGCTCGGCTGCTGCTGTTCTTTCTTTTTCTGCTATTCGGCTCTCCTTGAGGCGCTGAAACGGTCCAGCTGCAGCCCACGCCGGGCCAGCCCCGTCCCGCACCGCAGCTCTGGGAGGCCAGGGCGGCTCGCAGGGCACCCCGGGCACAGCTTGCCCCACTGGATGCCCCACGGCCGCCTCGCTGGCCGCCCCACGGCTGCCCTGCTGGCCACCCCACGACTGCCCCGCTGGCCGCCCCACGACTGCCCCACAGCTGCCCCACGGCTGCCCCGCTGGTAGCCCCACAGCTGCCCCACGGCCGCCCCACTGGCTGCCCCATGGCTGCCCCACTGGCCGCACCACGGCTGCCCCGCTGGCCGCCCCACGGCCGCTCGGGGTGACTCCTCAGCAGGGCCAGCGCTCCCCGGGTGGCGGTTCTGCAGCCACCTCTGCCCATGGCAGCCTTGCTCCTGGCCCACTCCCTTCTTTCTCTGCCAGCCAGGGCCTTCCTGCTGCGCCGCTGACCGTCGCCCCAGCCCACACGTCATCCACCCCACTCGTGGTGTGGCTACTCACCCTCGCACTGGTACCACCAGTAACTACCTCCGCCTACGCGCCAAGCCCCATCCTCTGGGGGTCCGCGGGATGGTCCTCCAGCCGGGCAGCCCCTCGCGCCGCGGGCTGCACCTGTAACTGCAGCAGAGGTCTCGGGCACAACCCTTCACCCCCTCCCCTGCGGCGCCCGGGTCTGGCACTCTGCACATCCTCATCCCCACCCCATTCTGGGGAAAGGACCACGTTCTTCCGCCGCCTCAGCCCCGCGTCCTCAGCACAGCGGCTGCAGCCGGCCCTCCCTCGCCCCAGCCCGGGTGGGCTGCTCCCGCCTCTGCGGGCCGCCGTGGCCGCGGGCACCGCGCTGCCGGGCCGCGGCCCCCTCCCCTGCGCGCCCCCCCGCCCGGCCTGCTGCTCTGGGGCCCGGGGTCGGCCCTACCCGAGCGGGCCCTGCGCGGGAGGATCGGCCACCGCTCTGCGCGCAGGCCGCCTGGGGAGAGGAGGCCGCGGCCCCGCCGGCACGGAGCGCGGCCGAGCGCGGGAGAGAGGGGGGCGGCGGGACGGCCACGTCCGAGCGGCGCCCCCGCTCCCGCCGAGCCGGCCCGAAGCCGCCGGCCCTGGCGCTCGAGTGGCCGCGGGGCTCCGCAGCCGCAGCCCGAGCCGGGCAGGCCGGACAGGCCGCTCCGCCGCGGCGGGGCCTGCGCGCAGGCCGGGCGGGAGCGGGGCCGGGAGGAGGGCGACCCCCCCGCATGCACGCTCCGCACCCCATGCAAACACACCTGCTGCGGGCCGGCCGCGGCCGTCAGGCGCGCATGGCTACGGTGCGCAGCGCCTGGGCCGCCCGCGGAGCGGCCTGGCCAAGAGGCGGTGGAACATGGTGGCAGAGGCTCCGCGGGGCTGAGGAGGCGGTGGGGGTGGGGGTGGGGGTGCCTCGGCTTGCACAGAGGGGGAGACGCTCCCGTGTGACTCCGTGTGAAACGGCTCCCCGGAGCGTGCCGGGGCGGGCAGCGCCGCGCCGGCTCCGAGCGCTGCGCGGGCAGGGCCGGGCCGGGCCGGGCAGGTCGCGGCCTCCGCAGCCCGGGCGGGGGATTCTCCGGGGGGAAGCCCGCCCGACGGGGAGCGAGCGGCGCCGGCGGGCCGGGCCGGTCCCTGCCCCGGGGCTGCACCGCGGGCCTGCGGCAGGGCCGGGGCAGCCCCGCTACGGCGCCAGCGGCAGCCCGCGCCTCCCGGGCGGGAGGGGGTCCCTGCCGTGCCCCCGCCCGGGGGGCCGCATCCCCGGTGCCTCGGTTCTGAGCTAACAAAGGACGGGGCAAGCGGCCCGCAGCCCGCTCGGCCGTGGGGTGTGCTTCGGGCGCGGGTCCCTGCACGGCGCCCGGGCTGCTGCTGCGGGCGCGGGCGGCCGCCGGACCGGGGCCTTGGCAGCGCTACAAGCCCGCAGCGCAGAGCGCTGTCCCGGGCGGTGCCGCCGGGCCGCGCACGGGAAGGGGAGCGGGAAATAAGTGGGCCCTTCCTGGAAACGGCTCGGTGTTTTGGCTCTTACCTCCTGCCACAGGCCGCACTGGCTAGCAGGCCTTTGCGTGCAGCACAGCGCGCCGGGAGTGCGCCTGGCACCGCCGTGTGACATTCCCTGCCGGCCTCTCACCGCACGGCTGTTGGACAAGTGTGCGGCATCATTTCTAGGGTCTGAACTTCCACACGTGAATCACTTCACTGGGTCATATTGGTGGCTTTACATATATAACACCTATTTCAAGGTTATGCTTTAAGACTTTTTTAACGAACTATGTAGCAAACAACCACGTGTTGTGTTGTCGTAGGGACGCCTCTCCCGCGCCGGCTGGCGGGCGCAGCGCTCACGACGGTCCCCAGCGCCGCCCCGCGCAGCGGCACCACCGCGGCCACGGCGAGCCGTGAGTCCGGAAAACTTACGGAATCTGAATAGAATGAATTGATTTGGTAACTTATATCAAAGCAAACGGATTTTTGTTCTGCACTAGTTTTAATGTTCGGGGAGCACCATGAATTTCAGCTCACACGAGCCTGGGGCTCATCCTGCAAGCGACTTGTAGAATTAGCCTGTAATATTTATCACACCCTATTTCTTCCCAATTAACTAGCGAACTGATTAGATTTAGAAAGTGAGAAGTACAGTCTGTTTTCTTACGTTGCATTTCTGTGGTTGGCTTGCATAATAGCATAAAGAAGATGGCAGCTGCTGCTGCTACTTTTGTATTAATATCTGAAATGTTAATTGATTTCACAGTTTATACGTGACATAAAGGTCCTGTGCGTGCTGCCTTTCAGACAGATTTACTTGTTTTCTTGTCAGCCAGGTGTCTTTGACATCTCCGTGGCAGAAGAAGTCTGTCACCCCAAGTATTTGACTTTCAAAAATAAAATGAAGAGAATTTTAAGTATCGTGTAGAAGCGGTGCCAGGCTGATAGCTCTTCCGCAGTGGCTTCTCAGTTCAAACACACAAAACAACAGGCAGTCGCCATGCAGGTGTCCCTGCAGCGTCACGTGTGCTGTGCGCGGCCTCGGTAGGTTTCTGGCGCGCTGAGCTCAGCGCTGAGATGCCGTCTCAGGTCACCCCGGGCGCTGTGGCTGCGGATGAAGCCGGTTCGGGGGCTGCTGGCGCTGAGCTCAGCGCTGAGATGCCGTCTCAGGTCACCCCGGGCGCTGTGGCTGCGGATGAAGCCGGTTCGGGGGCTGCTGGCGCTGAGCTCAGCGCTGAGGTGCCGTCTCAGGTCACCCCGGGCGCTGTGGCTGCGGATGAAGCCGGTTCGGGGGCTGCTGGCGCTGAGCTCAGCGCTGAGATGCCGTCTCAGGTCACCCCGGGCGCTGTGGCTGCGGATGAAGCCGGTTCGGGGGCTGCTGGGGGGCAGCGGGGGGCTGGCTCACTCCAGCGTCTCCAGAGGTGGGAACTGACTCTAAAACGTGGTGTATTCATCCCACACTGTCTGTATAGGAATCAATTTTAACTGTATCAAATGTAAATAGTGCCAAACATAGCTTTTACATATTAAAGATGTGCGGGAGCCAAAGATGATTTTGCAGGTGGATTGACACAATAAAAAATAGGGTAAATTTACATTTAATTTTTTAATGTCGGAGTAAATGACGCCCTGTTTGTCCTCTCCCAGTGTTGTGTGTTGGTTTTACTCAATGATAGGACATTTCCTTCCTGGCTAGTTAAACATCCTGAGCTTAAGCAAGAAGACTAAAATGCAGGTTCCGTATTTCCAATCGTAAATTGCATTTTCAGACCAATAGCTTTACAACTTTTGGCAAAATCTTAATACTGCAGCTGCTTAATACTTCAGCTGCTTTTTTAGGTGTTCACCTGAAAATTTCCCGTATCGTATTATCCACAAGAGCAGAGCAGAAGCCCACATTTCTTGTTTTAGAATCCTTATCTTTTTATTTTTAGTCACTGTTTAGAATGCAATGGTACTTTAGTTTAACCTCTATATTTAGGCATTCAGCATTAAAAAAACAGCTTACAACCCAACTTAGCCTTTTCAGATGCTCCTATTAATATTCTCTAGCTATTTTCTTGGCCAAAAAGAAGAATTCCTTTCCTGGTTATTAAAATAAGTCTCCCATTATATGTTAGACTAATGGCTGTGGGACTGCGTTGGAAAGATGGGGTTTACTAGAAGACGGGGCGCTCTGTGGGACAGGATGAAGGCGGCGCTGTGCCGCGCGGTTCCGGCGGGCCCTGCGGGAGCCCGGGGCCGGGCTGGCAGCCACCACCGCCCGCTCGCCCACCGCGCGTCGCTCCGCGCGCGGCTGATGGACTTCCGGTGCGCGCCGCCGCCTCCTGCGCTCTCCAGCACCTTCCAAACGCGGGGCCGGGAACCGCCCAGTCAGCTTTCCCTTCAAGCGGTAGCCACCTGCGTGATTAGCATCCAGTACAACAGAGCTCATCAGCCCGGCACGCTGAAAAATGTCTGGTTTGTTCCCTTAACGTGCCATATGTATGGGTTTCTTCCTTCCTTCCTTCTCCTGATATTTATTCAAGTATACGAGGACTATTTCTGAATTATTCATCATGCAATATCTGATTAGACTGGGGCTGTGCTGGCTCCCACTGCTTAATGAATGAGCCATTAGCCTTTTGCAGATGGTGCTATCAACAGCTATTTGAATGTTGTGTGTTCACCTGCATTTACACAGCACCGTGAGCGAGAGGATAGCGCCGAATCGAAACGCAGGGCTGGGAGATGGTTTTTTACTGTAATATCCGTTAATCGTCACGTCGTGTGCAACGCCTGGCTCACTCAGAGTCCCCGGGACGCCCTCGCTAGGCACTCCCTATAGGAGCTATAGGTGGAGTTTCCACAGGGCAGCTCCTGACGCTGGGTGCACCTTCTCAAGGCTGGGATCCTACAAACAGGAGAAGGAAAGGAAGTATTTTTGCCATATGTAAATTTTGTTTTAGGAAGTATCTATTCTGTTTTTCTCAGAACAGAAAATCTGTGTGTAGTTGAGTATGTATCCTACCGAACTACTCGTGGCATCTCTTCGAGCAATGGAGTAAAGCACATGAAAAGAAAACGCTAGCAGTTGTAGGCATTTATGTTCACACTGTCTTTCTGCAGCAGTGCGCCCTGCAGGGGTTGGTCGCTGCTGCTCCCCGCCCGAGCGGAGGCGGACACTGTGTGTTCAGATGCTTCATTCTCCCGAACTGAGAATCGCAGCAGTGAAAGAAGACGCTGTCCCAGATGACCCGAGCGAGGCACAGCTGGCACGGGCGCACCCGTGCTCCGGGGAGGCCTTGGGCTGGACTTGGAGGACGGCGTCGAACTGCGGAACACAGCAGAGCTCAGGGTGCAATGAGCTGGAGAGATTCCACCCAGGGGACACGGCGTGATCCGCACGCTGTCTGGTGGGCTCCTGCAGGTGCCCCAGGGCCCACCGGGCGGTCTGGCACCCAGACAGCTGGGGAGGGCACCACGGTGACACCTTGAGACACCCAGCCACCATCAGCCAACATCAGCCACCGCAGCCACAATCAGCCGCAATCAGCCACCACAGCCACCATCAGCCACTGCAGCCACCATCAGCCACTGCAGCCACCATCAGCCACCACAGCCACCATCAGCCACTGCAGCCACCATCAGCCACCGCAGCCACCATCAGCCACCGCAGCCACAATCAGCCGCAATCAGCCACCGCAGCCACCATCAGCCACTGTAGCCACCATCAGCCACCGCAGCCGCAATCAGCCACCATCAGCCACTGCAGCCACCATCAGCCACCTTCAGCCACCGCAGCCACCATCAGCCACTGTCAACCACCGCAGCCACCATCAGCCACTGCAGCCACCACAGCCACCATCAGCCACTGTAGCCACCATCAGCCACTGTCAACCACCGCAGCCACCATCAGCCACTGCAGCCACCACAGCCACCATCAGCCACTGTAGCCACCATCAGCCACTGTCAACCACCGCAGCCACCATCAGCCACCGCAGCCACCACAGCCACCATCAGCCACTGCAGCCACCATCAGCCACCGCAGCCACCACAGCCACCATCAGCCACCGCAGCCACCATCAGCCACCATCAGCCACCGCAGCCACAGCAGCCACTGCAGCCATCATCAGCCACCAGCAGCCACCATCAGCCACTGCAGCCATCACAGCCGCCACAGCCACCAGCAGCCACCACAGCCGCAATCAGCCACTGCAGCCACCATCAGTGACCATCAGCCACCATCAGCCACTGCAGCCACCAGCAGCCACATCAGCCACCATCAGCCACCGCAACCACCATCAGCCACCAGCAGCCATCACAGCCACCGCAGCCACCAGCAGCCACCATCAGCCACAGCAGCCACCGCAGCCACCATCAGTGACCATCAGCCACCATCAGCCACCGTCAGCTACCATCAGTGACCATCAGCCACCATCAGCCACCATCAGTGACCATCAGCCACCATCAGCCACCGCAGCCACCGTCAGCCACTGTCAGCCACCATCAGCCACCAGCAGCCACTGCAGCCACGGCAGCCACCACAACCACTGCAGCCACCATCAGCCACCATCAGCCACCATCAGCCACTACAGCCACCATCAGCCACTACAGCCACCATCAGCTACCATGAGCCACTGCAGCCACCATGAGCCACTGCAGCCACCATGAGCCACTGCAGCCACCATCAGCCACCATCAGCCACCATCAGCCACCATGAGCCACTGCAGCCACCGCAGCCACCGTCAGCCACCATCAGCCACCGCAGCCAATGCAGCCACCATGAGCCACCGCAGCCACCAAAACCACCACAGCCACCGCAGCCACTATCAGCCACCGCAGCCACCATGAGACACTGCACCACCATGAACCACCGTGCCACCATCAGCCACAATCAGGCACCGCAGCCACCATCAGCCACCGCAGCCACCATGAGCCACTGCAGCCACCGCAGCCACCATCAGCCACCGCAGCCACCATCAGCCACTGCAGCCACCATCAGCTACCGCAGCCAATGCAGCCACCATCAGCCACTGCAGCCACCATGAGCCACTGCACCACCATGAATCACCGTGCCACCATCAGCCACCATTAGCTACGGCAGCCACCATCAGCCACTGCAGCCACCATCAGCCACCGCAGCCACCATCAGCCACTGCAGCCATTGCAACCACCATCAGCCACTGCAGCCATTGCAACCACCATCAACCACCGCAGCCACCATCAGCCACCGCAGCCACCATCAGCTACCGCAGCCACTGCAGCCATCATCAGCCACCATCAGCCACCATCAGCCACCGCAGCCACCATCAGCCACCGCAGCCACCATGAGCCACTGCACCACCATGAATCACCGTGCCACCATCAGCCACCATTAGCTATGGCAGCCACCGTGAGCCACCGCAGCCACCATGAGCCACCGCAGCCACCATCAGCCACCGCAACCACCATGAGCCACCGCAGCCACCATCAGTGACCATCAGCCACCATCAGCCACCGCAGCCACGGCAGCCACCATCAGCCACGGCAGCCACCATCAGCCACCATCAGCCACGGCAGCCACCATCAGCCACCGCACCACCATGAACCACCGTGCCACCATCAGCCACCACAGCCACCATCAGCCACCACAGCCACCATCAACCACCGCAGCCACTGCAGCCACCGCAGCCAGGGCGCCTGTCCCTCTGCAGCCACCGCAGCCACTGCAGCCACCATCAGCCACCGCAGCCACCGCAGCCACCGCAGCCACTGCAGCCACCGCAGCCAGGGCGCCTGTCCCTCTGCAGCCACCGCAGCCACTGCAGCCACCATCAGCCACCGCAGCCACCGCAGCCACCGCAGCCACTGCAGCCACCGCAGCCAGGGCGCCTGTCCCTCTGCAGCCACCGCAGCCACTGCAGCCACCATCAGCCACCGCAGCCACTGCAGCCACCATCAGCCACCGCAGCCACCGCAGCCAGGGCGCCTGTCCCTCTGCAGCCAAGCGCAGCCAGGCAGCGCTTCTACTTCTGCCTCTCCATAGCATGTGCCATAAAATGGAATAAGCACATAACAAAATAGGGTAAAGGGGAATCCAGTCATCCAGAGCTGGGCTCTGAAGAGTCGTCAGAACTAAGCAAAAGCCACCAGCAGCCAATTTGTAAACCTCGGCCGCGGGGAGCAGCTCAGGTGCAGCATTGCTTCCAGCAAGAGCAAATCTGCTGCTGCCTTTCTCCTCCAATCCTCAGGGATGAGGATGTCAGGAGCAGCTCAGCCTGCCTGTGCTTGCTGATTTCGAGCTGCCCATGACGTTCTTTCTACAATTGAAGCAAACAAAAATAAAGGCAACTTGCTGGTTTGCAGCCAGCACAGCCTGGGAGTCTTTCAAGCAATCTCAGGCTTCCATTGCCGGTACTTGGTATCTCCTGCTGGAGGAAGGACATCTGATTCATCACCACCCAACACTGCAGAGATGAGTCAGGATTATACAAATTCCATTTAGTTTGTGTAACAACTACTACTTTCTGTGCTGAAAACTTCCTTTTCTGCTGCCGTAAAGATCTCTACCAAACAAAACCCTAAATGTGCACGATTAGCAATCTGTCACCCAAACTGGGGCTGGTCGCTTCCTGCAACCTGTTTTTGGTGCTCGTGGGGTGTGTGCTGCCCAGCCGGGGTGCGGAGGGAGGGTGGTGAGCCTCTTTGGGTTTGTTCCACATGAAAGAAACAGCGAGGGGACCGTTATCTCGCTGGAGGGGTCCCCGGTGGCAGCGTTCCTGTGGGATGGGAGGCGGGCAGCAGCCCCCAGCCCGCTGCTCGGCCTCGTTACCTCCCGTCAAATGAGCGTCTCTGCCGCGCGGCGGGAGGGCATTGTCTGTGGTGAGGCGTCCCTTCTGTCACGGTGACAGTACGTGGGTCGGAGTGCGCCTGCTGCCGCGCTGATTAGATTGTGTTTAGTGGCAGGCTGTGTGCGGAGATTACAAGCCTGTCGTGGCATCGGCTCCCCCAGCATCTGCACCCTTGTCTGCGGGGGCTCATCCACCCACCAGGCCCGGGGTATCTTCCCTCTTTGTCCCTTCACCTCTCAGACAAAACATCTTTTCACTAATGAAGAAATACATCTAAGACAATCTCAAAGCACAGATATTATGCCAACAACCGTCTTCAAGAAAAATATCTTGATTTTATGGAAATGTTTCATCTCTTCTTTTTTCTTCTGTGAAACTGTTCCCTAAACATGTCATCTTTGCGTGGGGCTCGCTCTCCTCCCCCTCAGCTGCATGGCGCATGGGAGGAAGGAAAGAGTAGACTTCTGACAACAAAACTGATGCCCAAGTTACAGCAACAGTTAAAACAACACTGAGAAACCACGACTGAAGATCCGGGGAACCGGAGATGTGGAGCTCTGGCGCTACGGAGGCAGCAGCAGCGCGGTCCTTGCGCGACGGGCTCGGCCCCACCTGCCCGCCTGCTGGTATCGGTCGACACGCAGTGCTAATGCTCAAACGTGCTCCCCTCGGACCGCTCTACCGACCAAAGTGTCCCTCGGTGTATGAAAACAAAGCTTTCCGGAGTGGTGAGCCCTCCTCAGCTGTTACATTGTGGGGTGTACAGACGTTTTGCCGCAGTTTGTAAGGGCTGGTGGTGGGTGTCGGGCACCGGGCGGCGCTGGGTCACCCGGAGCAGCCGGCGCGCTGCCAGCTCGGGTTGTCTCAGGGACCTGTGTACGTGAGGTCTTTGGGAAACGGCACAGAAACAAGTCAGTGAGACACTAGTATGTGTGGAAAAGAACACAAACCACACGGGCAGGTTTTGAATGCATCTTCTTGGGGACACACGGCCACTTATCAGTGGGAGAGGAACAGAAAATGACAGCATGGGAGGTCACAATAGCCCAGTGAGGCAGCGTGGAGCCGGACGGCCGCATTTTACACAGGGCCACAGTGAGATGCTTTCCAAAATGTTCCATTTGCCAGCAACAACAATGCCCTTGAGAAAGGCTGTGAGGCTGGCAGGGAGGAACAATGAGCAGAAGTGGGACAGCGGGCGGGCAGAGCCGCCTCGTCCCGCGCAATCAGCACAGCAGGGGCCAGGACACTCTGCCAGAGAGAGCGATGGGGGCGGCGGGCTGGGGCACAGCGGGGGCGAGCGAGAGCACACACACCTGCACCCTGCTCCCTGCACCCCTGCTCCCTGCACCCCTGCACCCTGCTCCCTGCACCCCTGCACCCCTGCTCCCTGCTCCCTGCACCCTGCTCCCTGCACCCCTGCTCCCTGCACCCCTGCTCCCTGCTCCCTGCACCCTGCTCCCTGCTCCCTGCTCCCTGCACCCTGCTCCCTGCACCCTGCTCCCTGCTCCCTGCACCCCTGCTCCCTGCACCCTGCTCCCTGCACCCTGCTCCCTGCTCCCTGCACCCTTCACACTGCTCCCTGCACCCCTGCTCCCTGCACCCCTACACGCTGCTCCCTGCACCCTGCTCCCTGCACCCTGCACCCCTACACCCTGCACCCTGCTCCCTGCTCCCTGCACCCCTACACCCTGCACCCTGCTCCCTGCACCCCTGCTCCCTGCTCCCTGCACCCTGCTCCCTGCTCCCTGCACCCTGCTCCCTGCACCCCTGCTCCCTGCACCCTACACCCTGCTCCCTGCACCCCTGCTCCCTGCACCCCTGCTCCCTGCTCCCTGCTCCCTGCACCCTTCACCCTGCTCCCTGCACCCCTGCTCCCTGCTCCCTGCACCCTGTACCCTGCTCCCTGCACCCCTGCTCCCTGCTCCCTGCACCCCTACACCCTGCACCCTACACCCTGCACCCTACACCCTGCTCCTGCACCCCTGCACCCTGCACCCTGCACCCTGCACCCTACACCCTGCTCCCTGCACCCTGCTCCCTGCACCCTACACCCTGCACCCTACACCCTGCACCCTTCAGCTGCTCCTGCAGGCGGCAGCTGGCGCTGGCCCCAGCTGTGGCCGGTGCAGCAGAGGACTCGGGATGTGCGAGGGAACCGTGTCCTGCGAGGAGCAGAACATTCAAAACTGATAGAACACATGGGTTTGATTCCATCATACAGTGAAACAGTGACACTCGATGCTGCAGAAAATGATGAATATCAAGGTTTCAGCAAGGGTAAAAAGTGTATTTATAGCAAATAAAATTATTTGTGACTGATTCCTTCGGTGGTTTTGGCTTTGTCAGAGCAGGGCTTGAGCCAGACAAGCGTTTGGCCGGATCCGGGCGGGTATATTGCCCCTGTATGGTGCAGTGGCCACCCCGGTACCCCCCATCGGTGACTCGCCCGGAGGGTCCCCGTGCCCGCTCCGGCGGGCAGAGCCGGGGCGCTGGGCACGGCTCGGGCCGAGTGTGGCTGAGCACGCTCCCCAGGCTCGTGGCCGAAGCGCCGTCACAGGTCACGGCTTCGCCCACCCAAGGCCCGATGTTCTCCGTTCTTCCCTCTGCGTATCTGTGGGGAATTCAGCACAGCAGGCCTGTTCGGTTTTAAAAGGATTTTTATATAACTCTGACCTTTTCATTCTGTTAATATTACCTTTCTCAGTACACCCAGCATACACACGCAGCTGCCAGGCCAGTAATGGGACACAGAACAAACCTATTTTATTTTAAAACCTTTCTCAAATATTGGGGCACCTCGGGAGTCAATTCTTTGTATTTGAATTTCAGATTATTAGTAAAAGGTTATCCGTCTAGGCGCCCAGGAGGACAAAGGGTGGGTAATGGAGTGAGAAGATAAATAAGTACAGAACGTGGCAAGCGTAGCAGGCACAAGCGCACCCGACCTACATCCCCGGGCTTTGTGTACGAACAGGGTTCTGGGGCCGGAGGTGGATGCAGGAGCGTGAAATAAGGAGCACGTCTTGTCTGCTCCCTGAGCACTTCTCGCCTTTGAGAACAAACGAATTGTGTCCTCAAAAGTGACCCTACAGAGACTGGTTTTACTGTTACCTCTTTCGCAGCGGCAGCGGGACACCCTGTGGTGCGGCCGGGCGGGCAGGAGGGGCGGCGCGGAGCCGCAGCACCGCGTCACCTGGACCCCGCAGGACAGGCCCACACAGCAGCAGCTGCCAGCCCACGGCAAAGCCCCCGCCACCCGCACGGGCGCCGAGCGCACGCCGCGCGTTCCCTGCTGGCCGAAACGCCCCGTGCACAGCGCTCTGCCCACTGCTATGGGGTGCTCTGAAAGCGCCTGGTAACGCAAGGCATTGGGAATGACCCAGATTCACCTGGAAAACGAACCAGAGGCACTACAGCTTGCTTCTCTGACCCTCAGGTTTCTAATTTGGATAAAAGAGATTTATTTGGAGCAGTAATGTGACTATTAGCAAAATAATCTGAACATTGTATCCTTCACAGATATGTCCCTTGATGTGATTTGGCAGGAGCCTTTATCCAGTCCGTTTATTTTATTGTCTCAAGTTCTGCTATTTCATATTCAATGATTCCAATACGATGGCGGGGATGCGGATGCGCTGTGTGATCAGCGTTGCTGCCAGCCCCTCCGCGCTCGGCTGACACGGCCACGGCTTGTGTGCCGGATTAATATTGAAGGTCAAGTGCAACGATATTTCCTGCTTTAAGTGACTGTCACTTTCTCAGTTAAAATGCAGAGCAGCTCCTGATGGATGCAATCAGGCTGTAACTGGAGGAGCTACTGTCTCAAAATAGCACTTGGTCATTACATTTACATACTGTTGCTGTTAGCAAAACAAGTGGAGCCCATTATATGCAGAGAAACCTTCCCGCAGCGAGCCGCAGCAGCGCTGCTCCGGAGGGTTTGCCTGCCCAGATGTCCCCACGCCACGTGCTCCTCTCGGGGATGGCGAGCACTTCCCGGGTGCCCACGGAAGTCGAGGCACGAGCATCACGTAGCAGGCGCTGCGGCCAGAGGCCGAGTTCAGCTCACCGAGCTCGGTGCCCGGGGCCGGGTCCTCTTATCCAGTGCTGTGACCGAGGCTCTCAAGCGACATCACTCCCCCGTCGTTGTTGTTGGCAGACGGCGTCAGCCTCGCTTCGCCAGCACAGGTGAGCAGATGGCAACTGGTTAGTGAGCGCGATTGTCAGCCAGCTCGGTGCAGCGGGGACAGCGGAGGGACAGCGCAGGGACAGCGCAGGGACAGCGGAGGGACAGCGCAGGGACAGCGGAGGGACAGCAGAGGGACAGCGCAGGGACAACGGAGGGACAGCACAGGGACAGCGCAGGGACAGCGCAGGGACAGCGGAGGGACAGCGCAGGGACAGCGGAGGGACAGCGGAGGGACAGCACAGGGACAGCGCAGGGACAGCGCAGGGACAGCGCAGGGACAACGGAGGGACAGCACAGGGACAGCGCAGGGACAGCGCAGGGACAGCGCAGGGACAGCACAGGGACAGCGGAGGGACAGCAGAGGGACAGCGCAGGGACAACGGAGGGACAGCGGAGGGACAGCGGAGGGACAGTGGAGGGACAGCACAGGGACAGCACAGGGACAGCGCAGGGACAGCACAGGGACAGCGCAGGGACAGCGGAGGGACAGCGCAGGGACAGCGGAGGGACAGCAGAGGGACAGCGCAGGGACAACGGAGGGACAGCACAGGGACAGCGCAGGGACAGCGCAGGGACAGCACAGGGACAGCACAGGGACAGCGGAGGGACAGCAGAGGGACAGCGCAGGGACAACGGAGGGACAGCGGAGGGACAGCGGAGGGACAGTGGAGGGACAGCACAGGGACAGCACAGGGACAGCGCAGGGACAGCACAGGGACAGCGCAGGGACAGCGGAGGGACAGCGCAGGGACAGCGGAGGGACAGCAGAGGGACAGCGCAGGGACAACGGAGGGACAGCACAGGGACAGCGCAGGGACAGCGCAGGGACAGCACAGGGACAGCGCAGGGACAGCGCAGGGACAGCACAGGGACAGCGGAGGGACAGCAGAGGGACAGCGCAGGGACAACGGAGGGACAGCGGAGGGACAGCGGAGGGACAGTGGAGGGACAGCACAGGGACAGCGGAGGGACAGCACAGGGACAGCACAGGGACAGCGCAGGGACAGTGGAGGGACAGCACAGGGACAGCGGAGGGACAGCAGAGGGACAGCGCAGGGACAGCGGAGGGACAGTGGAGGGACAGTGGAGGGACAGCACAGGGACAGCACAGGGACAGCGCAGGGACAGCGCAGGGACAGCAGAGGGACAGCGCAGGGACAGCACAGGGACAGCGCAGGGACAGCGCAGGGACAGCGCAGGGACAGCGCAGGGACAGCAGAGGGACGGCGCAGGGACAGCGCAGGGACAGCACAGGGACAGCGGAGGGACAGCGCAGGGACAGCGCAGGGACAGCACAGGGACAGCGCAGGGACAGCGCAGGGACAGCGGAGGGACAGCAGAGGGACAGCGCAGGGACAACAGAGGGACAGCGCAGGGACAGCGCAGGGACAGCGGAGGGACAGCGCAGGGACAGCGCAGGGACAGCGCAGGGACAACGGAGGGACAGCGCAGGGACAGCGGAGGGACAGCACAGGGACAGCACAGGGACAGCGGGGCACAACGAGGCACGAGCGCGTTTTTCAGGTGCAGACAACGGCGCTGCCTCTTGGCCTGGATCCAATGGTGACAGTGACACGGTGGCAGTGACAGTCTGTGGGCTGATACCCGGCACAACAGGGTCGGTGACTATGGGGCTGTCACCGGAGCTGACTCACTGCAGAGGGCATTTCGGGGCATTTCCAGTTCGAGGTGAGCTGCTTTTATGCAAAAGTTGTGGCAGTTTTCAGAGGAAAGGGAAACTAAACTGCCATAGGCCATCTCAGCGTTCTCCCCTCCCCCGGCAAAGAGCCAAACCCAACGCATTACACACAGTTTCACCACCAAGAGATCGTTCCTGAATAAGGATCAAACAGCTCCTTTTGTTAGAGTTTTTAGAAACCTTTTAACCGTCTCCTCCTTTGCTCGTGGGCAGTTTTAAAAAATGAACTCTTTTTCACTTGGAAAGGCCTAAACATTTTTTCAAGTAGTTTCTGGTTTAGTTAATTCCTTGGGGTAAGGGGACGAAAAGAGAACATTATTAGCTGAATTCGATTGGATGTTCGGACAGTCGGGTCCCCCCTCTCCCCTGAAACAGGAGCTACTTTCACAACTGCTCCCGCAGCACAGGTGTCTGCACCGGGTCAGCCACCCGGACGTCGGCTCGCAGGGCACACGGGGATGTTGGCCCACGCTTCGAAATGCGACCGCACACCGCGACACTCCGGCTGAAACTCCGCCTGTTAATAGATCCCGGACGCGTAACAGGATTCGGGAGAGAAGCGCCACGAGACGGAAGCCACGCGTGCTCTAAAGCAAAATATCTTTGTACCATTGAAAAATGAAATTAATAAAATATTTTGTAAAAAATAATGTTCGTGTCACCTTTATCTCACACTTTTTTATTTTTCATGTATGCTTTATCATGTGCTTAATATATTAGTACAGTCATATGTTTCTGTAATTTACAATTAAGTAAATATACAGATATTGAGGGTGCACGACCGCAGGTTACTGATGGGATGTGTGATCGGAAGCATTTGGGGAGCACGGTGCAGGGCCCGGCAGAACCGGCCCGAGGGAGCAGAGCGGCTGGCGGGCGCCGTGCAGCCAGCGCCCAGCGCCGGGACAACGCGCACATACGTCTGAACGCGGCGCAGAACCGACAGCCGACACAATGGCAAAATCCGAATGCCCCTTGGAGGCACGTGCTGCAAACAACGGGTGAGTCAGAGCCCTCGCGAAGCCGCGGGGAAACTGTGCCTGGATTTCTCAGCGACTGGAAGAGCCTCTCAGAAGAGCGAGACACGCCAGCAAGTGCCATTAACAACCCTAACAACCCGGCGTGAAGGGCTGCATTGCCAGTGACAGGCCACTCTGAGTCCTGCCTGCTGGGGGCCCAATTTTGAGGAACCTTAATGGTACTTCAAAGGCAGAATTGCTTGAGACTACTTGGCGTGTGGTCTGACGGAGGCAGCTGAAATTACTTCAAAAATAACTTTTAAGAGCGAAGGTGTGCAGCTGGGGTCATATCGACAGCACCGTGCTTCACATAGGACAAACAACCCGCAGCACCTCAGTGGGTACCGTGAAACGTGGAAATGACTGAGGGTGGTGAGGCGCACGCAACCCACACAACACCGGGACGCGGCCGCGGGTCTTGCTGCAGCACGGCCGTGGTGCTCTTGTCAGACACAGCCCGGCGCGTGAGGAGCCTCCCGAGACGGGTTTGCATCGCGGCCGGCCCGGCTCCGCGCCCCAGGGGACAGGACAGGGACAGGACAGGACTCAGCTCCGCACCCCAGAGGACAGGACAGGGACAGGACAGGGCTCAGCTCCGTGCCCCAGAGGACAGGACAGGGACAGGACAGGGCTCAGCTCCGCACCCCAGGGGACAGGACAGGGACAGGACAGGGCTCAGCTCCGCGCCCCAGGGGACAGGACAGGGACAGGACAGGGCTCAGCTCCGCGCCCCAGGGGACAGGACAGGGACAGGACAGGACTCAGCTCCGCACCCCAGAGGACAGGACAGGCACAGGACAGGACTCAGCTCCGCACCCCAGAGGACAGGACAGGACTCAGCTCCATGCCCCAGGGGACAGGACAGGGACAGGACAGGGCTCAGCTCCGCGCCCCAGAGGACAGGACAGGGACAGGACAGGGCTCAGCTCTGCGCCCCAGAGGACAGGACAGGGACAGGACAGGGCTCAGCTCTGCGCCCCAGGGGACAGGACAGGGACAGGACAGGACTCAGCTCCATGCCCCAGAGGACAGGACAGGGCTCAGCTCCATGCCCCAGGGGACAGGACAGGGACAGGACAGGACTCAGCTCCATGCCCCAGAGGACAGGACAGGGCTCAGCTCCGTGCCCCAGGGGACAGGACAGGCACAGGACAGGACTCAGCTCCGCACCCCAGAGGACAGGACAGGACTCAGCTCCATGCCCCAGGGGACAGGACAGGGACAGGACAGGACTCAGCTCTGCACCCCAGAGGACAGGACAGGACTCAGCTCCGTGCCCCAGAGGACAGGACAGGACTCAGCTCCATGCCCCAGAGGACAGGACAGAACTCAGCTCCATGCCCCAGAGGACAGGATGATGCCCAGAGACTGATTTTTCTGAGGACTGAACAAAAGTAGACAGGGTCCCGTATGGAGTCCGATGCAGCTTTGCTCAGGTGTATAAAGTTGGGTGAAAATGAGGAGTCATGAGACCTGAAGTCAGAGACACCTGGTCCTGCACAGCTCCTCTGACAACAACCTGAAGGTACCAGCGACGGTATCAGGACCGCGATCCTGCTTATGGACATGGCAGAGGACAGTCCAGCCGCGGCTGGCCCGGAGGACGAGGAACACTTGTGTACAGCGAGCCCGGGGGCCAGCGCTGCTTCCCGAGCACGGGCCCAGCGGTGTGTCCCCCGGACCCCCGGCACGCGCCCCTTCTCTGACGCGCCCCGTCGCTCTGACGCTCGGCAGATGGAGCAGAAGCTTCCTGCAGAGCGTCGCGCTCGCCGCAGCTGGTCCTGTGGGCAGCTCAGCGCCGCGGTGTCACGGGAACACCGGGAGCGATCGGTGCGAGCGGCACCCCGGTGCTTTTGGTGGGCCCTGTGCACAGCACGGCTGCTCCAGCCGCCCGCTGAGCAGCGCCGGCGGGGAGCTCGGCAGTTCCAGCGTATCCGGAACAAAGAGCGCTCGCCGGGGAAGTCAGGCATTGCGATTCTTCCGAGCTTCACTGCGAGCGGCTGCAGGCGAACTCCTATGGCTTCGCCTATTAACCTACATTTTTCAGCTCAGGTGCAAGGTGCTGGTTATTTGCCCATGGCCAATCTCTTTGAAAACAAAGAGCTGTAATTCAAATATTATATATGCAGGTAGCTCTAACGCCTGGATGTTCGCAAAGGTCTGGCAAACCAGCCAGAATGTCAAGAGCTACATTATTCTGCGTTCTAAAAACGTGCATAATTTTGCAGCCGTGGTGCTCCGAAAGATCCACTGTACAAATATTGAAGTCAAACACCCAGAGAGCGGGGGGATTTCAAAACACAGGTGACCTTTAGCAACCTAAACCATCCAGATGATAAAACAGCAGAACCAGCAGCAGAAGCGTGGGTGGGTGTTTCGTGGCGTCTGTGGAAACGGAAGGAAAGCCCACTGCTGATGTTTCCCTTTCCCCACCACGTACAACGGGTGGCTAAGAGTGTTTTCCGAGTTTTGGAACCCTGATCGGTAACAAAGTGACAGGCCAAGATGCAATGGTCTCAGAATTAGGTGTGGGTCTGTGCCTTGCACAAAACCGTCTGGCATCTCTGTGAAGAAAGAACAAGCGCCTTCAACGGCTTTTTCCCTCCACTTGTTACAAAATTAGGTTTTATAATCTGAGCTTCCACTTTTAATTGTCTCCACAACGACTGCACGAGTCGCAATCCGGGTGCGGTACACGCTGTTTTGGAACAAAAGCTGGTCTGCTGTGGTTTCTTTATATTAAGGCAAATATTATATTCTGCATTAATGTAATTCATTATTTGGCTAGCTAAAGATAAATGTACATCTACAACCACAAGAAATAACATAAAGATTTCATTCCAATGGCAAAGTAAATTTGACAAAGATTTATCAGTCAGATTGTCTACAATTGCCTGGTCTGAACCCGGTTCGGCTGCCCTGCTGTGAACTGGTGGTATATTCAACGAGGTTTTTAGACTGATTCCAGGTAGAATGATTTCTGGTGTAAATGAGAATTTGGCCCTTTTTTGCTGGGAGCGAAATGTAATTAGACAATGGTTCGCTTATGTGTGACGTATGTTAATCAGTAGTTCCCAGTCGCACACGTGCCAGACGTGTTGCGAACGCGGTGGTGGGCGCGGGCGGGGCTGCGCAGGCACCGCAGGGTCTGCGGGCTCGGACACCGCCCCCGCAGCACGGCGGGCACCGGGAACGGGCGCGCCCGGCCCCGCCCCGCCCGCCCGGCCCCGCCCCCCGACCCCGCCCACCCTCCAATGAGCGGCGCACACGCAGCGGCGGCCCCAGCGAGGGCTGGCCGGCAGCCGCCTGACCCGCAGGCCGCAGCTCAGGAGGCCGGCGCCGCCGTCCTGTTGCTTCCCAGACGACTCTGGCTCGTTCCGCCGTATCGCGGGCTCTCAGCGTCCACCGAGAGCCCCCTCGGACCGCAAATGGGTTGGGCACCTGCAGCGACGGGAGGCGAGGGGCTTCGCGTCCAGGCCCCTCGGCGCGGTGCATGCTGGGAGTTGTAGTCCGGGTGGCGGCGGAGGCCGCGGCGGGTGGGCGGGGCGGGGGCGCACGGACACTACAAGTCCCGGGGAGCAGCGCGGGGCTCGCGCCGCAGTTCCGCGGTTGGTGCGGTGAGCGCGAGGCTTCGGGCTGCGAGCGGCTCCCGCGCCCGCCGAGGAGCCGCCGGAGCTGCCGCGGCCGGTGCGGCCCTGCCCGGCCGCCATGGATCTGTTCGGGGACCTGCGGCGCATGAACAAGCGGCAGGTAGCGGAGGGGCTGCCGGTGCCGCCAGGCGGGGCCCGGGGCTGGGCCGGGGCGCGGAGCCCGCGGGAGGCTCTGGGGCTGGGGCGGGTCGTGTACCTGAGAGCCCCAGCGAACGTGTCGTCACACTGGGGGGGTGAGTGGAGTCGGGCGGGGTCGTTCCTCGGCAGCGTCTTCGTGTGCCGCCGAGCAGAACGGCGGGGGAGGCGGCGTCGGGAGGTGTATCCGCGCGGCGGGGCAGCGCGGCCGCGGACTCACTCGAGTTACAAGAGATTTTCCACATAAGATGTTTCTGCCAGACCATGAAGGAGATGGCCCCGTGTGTCTCTTCTGCACTCACAGCTCCTCTGTCCAGTAAAGATAACTGTCCAAAGTGCAGCGTCTGCCGCTGCTGCCCTTGCTGTGTTTCTCATGCCTGTTTGGAGCGCCTGTGAGCCCAGAAGTCAGCGGCCTGTGGTCAAACCCCGTTAGCCTCTGGTATTGTAGAAGTCCCCGCAGCGGGCCCGGCGGCTCCTGGCGCTCGCAGCGCGGCGTGGCGCGGGCCGAGGTCGGGCGCACGCTGGACCAGCGCGGCAGCCGGTTCCACGGGGCCGCTCCTGGGAAGCGACTGTAGCGCAGGAGTCGGCATGCCTGGTCTGTGACTCGGTGCACATGGGCTGGAATTCTGTGTCGTGCTTTGAGATACAACATGGTAACTCTAAACAACTCTTTGCTTATTTTATCTAGCTGTATTACCAAGTCCTGAATTTTGCTATGATCGTGTCTTCTGCCCTCATGATATGGAAAGGGCTGATCGTCGTTACTGGAAGTGAAAGCCCTATTGTTGTGGTGCTCAGGTAAGTCAGTGTAAAGGCGTTTCTGTTAAAGCCCAGATATTGCTTTGTCCTTCATCTCCTTTCTTTCCCCCTTGGATAGATTTTGAGTTTGAAATCTCACCTCCTTAAAGAAATATTCAAACGCTTTTTTCTTTTAACTCTGTTTTTGGACGCTTGGGCTGTTTTCGTAACTGCAGTCTGGTTTCCATTGAAGTTCGTAGATATGTGGTGTACAGAGTCAGTCTTGCAGACCCTGAATGCTGATCAGACGTGTGAAGTTAAACACGTGTTCATGGAACAGAAATGGAGTGTCTGTCAGCAAGGAACGTATGCAGCAAACACCGGTATTCTCATGAGAATCATCTGTTCATGTTGTTAGTTACGGAATCTGGAATCCTGCCTTAGAGGTTGTTACCAAACAGTGCGGGGGCTGGCTTTGAAAAAGGGGTGGGAGTTGTCGTGGTTGAGACGGACAAACCGCACAGACCGCGTTCTTCCAGGGTGGAACTAGTGGAGGCGGCTTACTGCCACAAGTGCGTTTGATGCAGCTTTACCAATTCATGTGTCTCTTCGCTGTTGGTTACAAGTTGCAGCAGTAACATCTCATTGGCTGTTTTTGCTGTCATCAACGTTACTGTTTTACTCCCTCCTTTCTCACGGGCACATCCTTAACGTCTCCGGGTGCTCCGTTGCTCCCATCGTCCTCACGGGTGGGCCTTCGTATCCTCAAGGCTAATTTCCGTTCCCGTGCCCTCCGTCAGGGAATCCACGGGTGCACCGTAGTCCCCCACAGGGTGTTCTGATCATTAATAACAATCGCTGATGTAAGCATAACTCCTGCTGGTGTTAATTGAGCCCTTTCTGTGTTGAGAAGTACTACTTGTTGTACTGGGAGACGTTTTCTGTCTTTTCGCTGACGGATTGGGTTTTGTAACCAGAATGGCTCGTTTTGTTCCTCCATCATAGCCACAATGCTGTTTCCTCTGCAGCTTGTTTCCTTTCATTGGGGCAGTAAGCCAGGCTTCTGTAGGCTGGCTCAGAGACTTACTGAGGTCTGGTTGTGTTGAGTGTTGGCGTGCTGTTGCTGAACGGGTGAAGCTACAGACTTCCATTGAAATTGTGACTCTATCTGTAAGAATTAAATGTTCTGTGTTTTCCTAGCTCTTCTTTCATTCACCACAATGCTAATAAACCCTCTCTCTTTGTTTGTAGTGGCAGCATGGAACCAGCTTTTCACAGGGGAGACCTGTTGTTCTTAACGAATTTCCATGATGACCCAATCCGAGCTGGGGAAATAGTTGTTTTTAAAGTTGAAGGCAGAGATATTCCAATAGTTCACAGAGTAATCAAAATACATGAAAGGTAATGCAACTTGGCATTTTCCTTGTTTCTAAATGTAGTTGCCTTCACTGTGACTTCCACTGACATTTTAATTTGGTAGTATTTTATGGAGAAGACAGGTGAGGATACGCTGTAAGATCAGCCCCAGCTCTGGGGTGTGATCTGCGCTTCCCGCGGTGCTGCGGCACGTTTGGCTCCTGTCCCTCAGCAGGGCTGCTCGGCTGGGTGTAGGTGAGCCGGTCCCAAAGAGGAGTCTGGTGGCGCGAGCCGTGCACGCTGCTCTCGCCGGGGGGAGCGGTCCGCTGCTGTGCCGACTGTCGCGGAACTGGGGTTTTGGTGTGATAAATAGCTACTTCTAAACACAAATCTCTGAAAGAAAGTGAAGGTTCAGAACCAGAGCTGTGTATGAAGTCTGACAAGTATGTGATCTTTGTTATGTGAAGCTTTCCAAGAAAGAGGTTTGACTAAGAATGAAAGAGAGATTGTTGTTCTCTTGGTGTGTATTAGTCTCAATGCCAACAGCAACTTGTGCTGAGAAGCAGCGGGTAGATGACTTGGTTTTACCTTCATTCATGTGCCTGCTATGATGATCAGTCCTGTCTGCAGGCAGCGGCAGTTCTGTTTCTGGTTCTGCACAGCAAGAAGCCAGCCTGGAGGCGGCAGGCTCTGGCGCGTTTGCTGCTCGGGAGATCCTGGCTGTGAACTGGAGGTGATTACCTTTTGAGTAATATCTGTTCTTCAACACTTCTTTGAAACAAATGCGTATATCCAAGAATTACCTTTTTTTCTTAAATACCTAATTTGTCATCATAAAAATTCCTTGTCTCTTGATATTAATTACTTGCAGTTGGCAATTCTTAATCAAAATTGGTTTGAAGACTGTAAACTCAATGACTTTTTGAAGTGGGAGTGTTGAACTGAAGTCTTGCAAGGGCACAAGACGTGGCAGGTTTTCTGACATCAGTGATTAAATCATGTCACGTTCAAAACCCGGTGTAAGAGACTTGGTTCATTTGAAAGAGCAGGGAGAGGGTCGGGGTTTAAAGCGCTGTTGGTACAGAAAGGCGGGGGAGGCGCGGTGACGGGTTCGGGAGCAGCCGGCTGCCCAGGCTCCGTCACCTGCCGCCGCCTTTCGGTGGCTTGGGCTTCTCCGTACGGTCCCCAAAGCCCAGCGGAGCGTCTTGTGTGCGCTATGTTACGTGAAGGCTGGTTACACGTCTTGTTTGCCACGTTTGCAAATATCAAACATAAGTGGGGCTTTGCCTGGAACGCACTGGATCATTTAGCAGTTAACAAGTGACCTAAAACCGTGTTGTGGTGTTAGTGACAAAATACTAAATTTGATGCAGGTGTGCAGCTACTTTAGAGACTCTTCAATAGCTGTTTTCATCAAAAGGACAAAGCTTTTTGTCATAAACATGATTTCTAAGAGGTAAACAAGTCCTACAGCACTGTATTGTAGCCCCGGCTCTCCCAAGGGAAGACCTTCAGGGTCTGCCTCACCTGGGGTTTGTGATTCGTATGCAGTTCCATTTATTCTGTAATGCGTGATGGCTTCACAGGATCTTATTCCACAATTTGTTAAAAGCAGAACAAACTTAGTAGGGCGTTGTTCAGCATTTCAGAGTCAGATGCTTTTGCTGTTGGGGGTTCATTCGGTTGGGTTTGTCTCTGGTTTGGCGTGTTTGGCTTTTCCCAGGCAGGCACACAGTGCTCTTGTTGAAGCTCAGAGCCTGCTCGGGGGGACAGTGTCCCTTTGGTGTTCGCTGTGTAGTTGCTTATATAAACCGTGATCTAGGGGTGGTTTTTAAAAACGTTTCTGGTTAAAATCCATTGACTCCGTCAGTAACAACCGCAGTGTTAATGATTTAATGGTGTTTGTCAAATACGCAGGACTGGAAGTAAACATGGTTATCTAATCTCGTAGCACTTTTCATCTTCATTGTGCTTTGTAGATGTTAATTAAGTGGTGTTTGGTTTGTCACCTCGTTGCCTTCTAGAGAAAATGGGAACATCAAATTTCTGACTAAAGGTGATAATAATGAAGTCGATGATAGAGGTTTGTACAAAGAAGGTCAGAACTGGTTAGAGAAGAAAGACGTCGTTGGAAGAGCGAGAGGGTAAGTAATGTGAAACGTCTGTGTTTGTAGCTAAAATAGAACATTTAGGGTTAGGATGTAATTCAGTTCCGCTGTCGGTACAAACGAGATCTGGTGTAGTATTCTAAAACTTTATTACATGAAATGGTAATGTAAAGAATCACTTCCTGGGAAAGTTCCTGTAGTGCTGTCACTGATGGCAACAGTGGAAGTCTTTAATTGCTTTTCAGGTAATGGCACATCTAACAGACCTGTCCTTTCTGTGCTGGCTCGCGGGCTGTTGTAGCTGCAGAACAGGAGCAAACGCTGAGAGGCGGTTCCCTGTGCTGCGGGGCGTGCTTCTGGGGCGCCCTCCTTACCGTGACGTGTATTGCCATTTCTGGGATCCGTGTGGATGGCTTACTTAATAATTAGTGAACTAATAATAATAAATAATGCTATCAGTATGCAGCAAGAAGAAACATGAGACAGAAATCTGAGGTCTTGCTCCCAAATTTTCATGAAGTACATATTGTCTCTAAAGCTCTGCTTCGGGTTTTGTTCAGTTTTGGTGCTTCTTGTTGTGGTTTTTTAATCTGAAATAGATAATCTAAAATATTCAATACATCTCCATGTAATAATTGAAGGTTAATTTTACATTTGTCTGCTTTTGTCCATTGTAGGTTTTTGCCTTACGTTGGTATGGTGACTATAATAATGAACGACTATCCAAAATTTAAGGTATGTACACAGACATTGAGTACTTGAGTTTAAAACTATAAGATAGCGAGGTAGTAAGAATCTTGCATGCAAGAGTACACGTTAGTAAATCTGTGTGGTTTAGTACCTAAGGTAAGATGAGCTGTGGTGGGGTTTTTGCTTGTTTTAGCTCGTCTGTTATCCAGTAGAACTCTGCATTTGTAGTCATTTGAAAACCTTTTTTATAGGGCTGTCATAAACTAAGCGTACGCAGTCGTGATGCCTGTTTACAGTTAGTAGGGTCGTGTTAAAATAGTGTGCACCCGCCCGGAGGGTGTGATGTTGGAGAGCGCTTTGAGCCACTTCAGAGCCTGTGTGAAGTGATATGGTGCTTGTTCCCTGTTCTCTTCCAGTACGCTCTGCTGGCGGTGATGGGGGCGTACGTGCTGCTGAAACGGGAATCCTGAGGAACCGCTTCTCAAGAACAAAGGGAAAAGCTAAATATGCCGGGGAAAAACTAATATATTTCAGATGTTTTCATTTCTGTATACAGTTACAAAACTGTACCAGCTTTTGTCTTGTCTAAATAAACCGGACAAGTAATGACTAAGGCTTTCGGCTGTTGGTTGGTTTTGTAACGGCATACGTGCCGCGCTCCGTAGCTGCCGCTTTGCCTTCGGCGGCGCTGGAAGCCGCTGGCCGTCGGTGCTGCCGCAGCTCGGGCCTCGCTCCTCCCTGCGCCGTCGCTTCTAAGTGGTGCTGCATCCGAACCCGCTTTCTGCCTCCTCGCTGCTTTTGTGGGTTTGCCCTTGGTTACTTGTAGTCTGGGTCGGTTCCCTCTCTTTCCCAACCATACGAACTGTTCTGTCGGTGTTTGTCAGGACGCGCAGGTGGGTTGGAACAGGTACTGAGCTGTAAGTTTAATCAGACTTAAGCCTACAGAAAGTTGTCTAGAAGTGGCCTGACAGAATGGACCAGAAAGGCTCTTCCATTCTGATGGGAACCGAGAAATGGAAACTTGGAGGGGTTTCCCTGAACTTGGAGCCTGATCCTTGGTGGTGTAGGGACAGAAATCCTGATGGCCTGACTTTCAGAGGCCGGATTTTCAGGGACTGTGTGTGTTTCTGTAATCCAGGCTGTGAACCGTTCTGCCTTTTGTTCCCAGCTGTAAAACACCTGACAAAAAGGTGGCTTTGGCGCTTTATTAGCGCTCGTCAATTGCTGGATGAATAGCACAGTAGCGTACTTCAGTGATGTTGCCAATAAGGGCAAGACGACTCACATTGCAGGTTTGAGAACGTTGTTCTATCATATGATACCTGAATGGTGTTAAATGTAAAAAGTATTTTTCCTTGTAAAACTTACCTGATACTGTCCTGCATCAAATTCTGGACTTTTCTCTTGTCAGTGTTTTTACCTTCAACAAAGCAGAACTTGTTTTCCTCGCTTGCTTTGGTTTTGTAGCTTTGATAAGGAACAGCATGATGCTTTTTTCCTATGGAGTTTGGTTCTTCGGTAATCCCTTACCTCCACAAAGATGCACTATTAACCAGTAATGGCAGCTCTTCTGCTGTAACACCCGCTGAACTTCTACAAGTAGTATTGCTTCCTTTATGTCCTGCTAAGCAGTTTTCATGAGAAACTGTATTCTAAAAATTACTCATTTTGTGTCAAATTGTGTAGAAATAAAATTGACTCCGGTAAATGGCGTGGCAGGATAACGAAGGTGTCGTTAATGCAGTATCTCAGAGGCGTGCCACCGCAGCTACGGAAAAATCATGTCATTTTGGAGACGGTTTGTGTAGTAAGGTTTCATGTTGTTGTTCCCAGTGTTGCTGAAGTCGGTTTGTCCCCATCCGCCTGCCCCGGTCCAACCACGCTCAGCCCCGGCTTTGGGAAGGAGCTCTGCGCGGGACCCGGGCTCGGAAACGGCTGCTGCTCGTGTGAGCGCCCGCGCCTCTCCCCGTGGGGGCTGGCGCACCCAGCCTGCAGCGGGGCCTCATCTCGTGAGGCCCTGACTGGGTCCAGCACGAACCATCAAATATCTGTGCCCTATTGCACACAGTTCTTGTTTCATGTGGTTCAGCCTGTGTAAAGCTGTGGAGCTCTTGTGGAAAATGTCTCCGGTTCTTCGTGGAGCTGTTACGGCCGAGTCTGTTCGGGTATTTGCACAGCGCCGGCCCCAGCTGCAGGGCTGAAGCGCTGGGGATCGGTCAGCTCAGTGTTCACCGTTTACCAAGTACTCACAGCGTGGCCGCGGTGCCCGCGTGGATCGGGTGTTTGCTCCGCGCACACAGCGCAGCCGCCTCCAGCGCCAGGAGCCCCGCGGACACGGGCGTGGAAGCCGCTCCATTTCTCTTCTCCCCTTGCTTTCCCGTAAAATCTGCCTTGCTGACAGGAAAAGTGTAGTTCTCCAAAATGTAAAGGAAGCAAATTGAAGTGTCTTATTGTGGTGAGAGCATTTAAAACCTATTAATGATTTCCTGACATGGAGCACAACAATAGTTCACTTTGCCATGGGATATATAAAAAGCAGAAAGGGATTTTTAAATTAGTAAATGTGATAATCAGACACAAATCTATGTTACTGGATTTCTTCAAGAGAGAAAAGTTGCGTAGAATGAACGAGTCACTCACAGTTGATAACATGTTTATTGTACTGGCATCCTTCTCTGTTGGGGAGTCCAGTATATTCTGTGTACTATCAAATATATCAAATATTGAAAAAAAACTTTTTTGAAAAGGTTCATAAAAATAATTTAGAATAAATCTATATTACCTTTTTTATCCTTATGACCAACCACTGGCAGTACTGCAGGGCCGGGGCCGCTGCTGTCCCTGCCGCCGGCACACGCGGTGCCCACGGCCACGAGGCTCCGCTGCAGTTCAGCGTGACCCCCCGCGTCACCCTCGGCCCCACGCGCGTGTTCACCCCGGCCCCCGCGCTCCAGTGAGTTCTGGTTGCAAAAGGTTGCCAGTTGTTCCCAGAGAGGGTGAGGAGGGTCCTCAGAATGCCCTGATAGGCGTCTTGGCCCCAGAAGCCACGCAGAACGAAGCCCCAGCTCTACCTGCGGGTCGGACAGCGCTTGGGACGCGTCCAGCACGGTCTGCGAGAAACGCGGTGTGTTTTGGGGACGGGTCGGTCACGCAGCCCGGGCTTTGGAGGAACGCGTCCGGAACCCGCTGGGGGCCCGGAGCCTCGCGCGCGTTATCGTGCGTGGACTGAGTCGCGTGCGAGTTGTGGGAATGAAGATCTACCAGGGTCTGTTTCTTTTGAAAGCAGAATAAGCCTCCTTTGAATGTGCTCAGCTAGGAGAAGGCTCTCGTGATGGCTGTCGGCACAAAAGGAAAGGTAAAGCTAAAAGGTAATTAGGGTTGCTTTAGTTTGGGAATACTATTGTCTTTTCCAGAAAAACAGGCAAAATCTCGAAGTGAGTTTTTGGTGGTGGTTTGCTTCAAAAAACACAGTTTGATTGGTTGAAGCAGTTAAAACAGATTTTTGTATTTGTTTTATGACAAAAATGCTGGAAGTGTGTTTTTCTTGGCAAAAACATCCCTCCACTCCAGAAGGTAATGCCAATTAAAAAGAGAATTCAAATTCGTATTTGACCGACTCTTCAAATCAGAATTTTTCACTGTAACTTTACCTAAAGGGCAAACTAATTTAGACTTTCGTTAAGTCCGTAATACAAGGCATAAAAATGGGAGAGTGTGAGGAACAATCTCGAAGCAGCTCAAAGCCATGCAGGATGAGATTTAATGTGAAGGCACAGCCTTAACCGCGTGGAATGTACAAAGCGTATATAGAAAACAAGAGGGAGGTTTATTTGTTGACCAAGACTTCTGGTCAACGAGTAGCTGAGTCGGAGCTCCTGGCTGGGCAGCACCGGCAGGGACCGGCCGCGGGGCCGGTACGGCCGCTGGAGCTTCGGGAAGCCGGAATGGGGCTCTGCGGTCGGTTCGTTTGGGTTTTAATGGACAGTTTCCTGAATTCTCAGTTCCTGTCCTGAGTTGCAAGGAACAATTAGACCTTCCCATGGATTGCATTGTATTTGATCAGCTGTCTGTACTGCAGGCTGCGCAGTGAAACTCCTGATTGAGGCAGGAGAACACAATTGTGAATTAAACAAGAATGCATAATTAATAACCAAAATAAAAGAATGAATCACGTTAATCTGTAAAGAAGATGCAATAAACTAAGACAAAACAAGGGAACAATTTAGCTCATACAGCAGGATACACAATGGACTACAAAAGTGATTGTACCAGGTAGTCTGCCCAGTAACCACGTTAATTCGGATTTCCACGGGGACAGCTCGGTCCCCGCCTGCGGGGTGAGCGCGAGGAGCTGGCGCGGCCGTTGCAGTCAGCTCCGTTAACTGCGCGTTCTGCCCTCCGACGTGGTTCTCCAGACAGCAAAATCACCCCATAAACTGCTCCAGTTCCACATGACTTCATCCCTGTCCCTGTTCTCCTCTGGGACAAGCAGCAGCTCATTGGGATCCTGTACCCCTCCACTACTCATTACCTCCAACCCAGTGAAACGACTCATGTGCCTGGAGTGTGTGTAAGTGTTCCATTTCTCCACGGCCTTCGCATTCGCATATTGCCTCCCTCGGTGATTCATCCATCCTTTGCGCTGCACTACCTCTTTATTATGGAAATCTTTTAATCCATTAACTGTTACGAAGTTGGGCAGTTCCAGGTGCCTTAGAGTGCTGGAAAGTTCACAGGGGCTTTGTGCAAGCAGAGAAGAAAGCCCTGTAAATCTGTGTCACATTACTGTCACTTGTGACAGTGCATTTGTTATATTGGAAATAAAAAGAAACTCTTTGCAGCTGCCACCCCTGCACAGCTGGAGAGGCCCCGGGCTGATGGGTCCCACATGCTCTGAGCTCCCAAGGGAGGTCAGAGGAAAACAAACCCCTGAGAAGTTTCTGTTTTTCGAATGTACTGGAGAAAATACCCCCGAGGGAGAGGCTGGCCCGTCCCTCCGGAGTACGGAGGCGCCACGGGCCGGCTGCGGGTGTCCCGGCACAGAGCCGGGCAGACGCGGGGACCAGCCCCGGCGCGCCCGGGCCAGACGGGCGAGGCAGCGCGGGGGTCCGGGCCGGGCCGGGCGGCAGCGGGCGCGCAGGGAGGCGCTCCCGGGAGAGCCCGTGGAGGGGGTGCCGGCCCCGGGTCCCCAGCGCCGCGCAGGGCTGAGCCCCGGCCCGGCAGCCCCTCGCCTCCACCCGCCGGGAGCTGCCGGGGCGGGGGGGCGGGCGGAGGGCCGGGGCGGCTCCCGCCCCCGCCGGAGGTAGGACGGGGGCACGGAGGCGGCCGCAGCCCCGGCCCCGTGAGGAGGCGTCAGGCGCGGGAGCTCCGGGTACCGGCTCCGTATAAATGGGGGGCGGCGGTGGCAGCAGCGGCAGCGCTGCGCCCAGACGGAGCCAGAGAGCGGCTCGGCAGCGGCATCAGCAGCAGCACCGGTACGATGGGCGGCGGCCCGCGGCGGCCCGGGGCTCTGCCGCTGCTGGCGCTGGCGCTGCTGGCGGCGCAGGGCTGCGCGGCTCCCCTGCAGCCCGGGGGCTCCCCCGCGCTCACCAAGATCTACCCCCGCGGCAGCCACTGGGCTGTGGGTAAGTGACCGACCCGGCAGCCCGCCCGCCCCCTCCCCACCCCGGCTGGCCGGACCCACCCGACCCTCCCGGCCGCTCCTCCACCCTCCCGGCGCCGCGGCCGCCCCGACGGCGCTCCGCTGCTCCCGCGGCCGCCTCCCGTGCCTCGAGGGGGCAGCGGCTCGGCGGGCTCGGCCGGGAGGAGAAGGTTCCAACTACCCGGCGTCCCACCGGGATCCCCGGGAGGCTGCGCTGTCCCGGCCGTCGGTTGCGGAGGAGCGGCGGCGCCCGCACCGGCGCCGGGAGCGGGGAGCGCGGAGCCGCGCCCGGTACCGGCCGCCTCCCGGTGCTGCGGCCCCGCCCGTCCCGCGCGGCTCCAGGCGCGGCGGGCGGACCCCCGGCCCGGAGCGGGTCCCGGCCGTGCTCGGCGCGGAGCAGCCCAGCCCGGGCCGATCTTGTCCCGCCGGCACCGACGGGCGAACCCCGGTCCCTTCCCTTCGCTCCCCACGTACCGTCAGTCAATAACAACTTCCAGCTGGTGCTTGAACAACCAAATCTATACGCGTTTTTGTTAATTTCATGCTGTCACCGTTGTTCCTACAGGACATCTAATGGGGAAAAAGAGCACTGGAGATTTTCCTTATGTCTATGAAGAAGAAAACAAGACCCCATTTTCAGCATTACCCGAAAATATCAAGCAACTGCAAGACTATCTGAAGTGGGAAGAAATCTCAAAATATTTGCTACGGCTGCTGGAAGGAAATGAAAATCAAAGTGCTCACTTTTCAAAGGGAGGGCTTCCCTGGTATGCCAGGAGCCCCTGGGAGACAGATGACAACAGCAGCTGGAAAGAGGTAAGTAAGATAAAACCTGTAAAAAACACTCCATATATTCAAATTCCATTGTACAGTGACACATCAGCTTTCTCTGACTTGTGATTGTCCAGAAAAGTAGCAGAAATGCATCTCGTATGCTGGTCATTTGGTAAAGACTGTACACTCGATTGCAAATTGTCACTCACAGGCATTAATTAATTAATTTGCTACTGGGCATAAACTCAGCAAGCATTAAGCAGATGTTAGTGTCTTGATTCCCTTCAGGTTGGTTGGTCGTTCCACTCTTTTCTAGCACCTCAGTTGCTAGAAGCACCAGGTTCTGCATCAGCTCAGCAGAACAAGCCAGTGTGAAGAGCAGCTGTGAGTAGAGGGGGCGGGAAGGAAGCAGAACGTGTTGTGTGCGAAGCTGCACCGCGCTGACTCCCCTTGGTACCGGTCGGGCTGTTGTTTGCCTGGCTCGTGAGGTTCTGCCAACCACGGGACAGAGCAGCCGGGTGGGCAGCTGCTTCCGCTCCCAGCTCCACTTTCTCAGGGCAGCGTTTCCCCAGCCCGCGCCGCGCTCGCCTGTGCCCTTTCTTACAGCTCACAGCGCGCCGCGCTCGCCTGCGCCCCTTTCTTACAGCGCTCGCCTGCGCCCCTTTCTTACAGCGCTCGCCTGCGCCCCTTTCTTACAGCTCACAGCGCTCCGCGCTCGCCTGCGCCCCTTTCTTACAGCTCGCAGCGCGCCGCGCTCCCCTGCGCCCTTTACAGCACACTGCGCTGACAAGCTGCAGCGTGCGCCTCGGACCCACCTCCTCTTCCCCCAGAGAGCGTGTGTTAGTGCTATATCACAACAAGACTTGGCAACAGATTCACCGCTATTATTGCAATTTTGGAAAATCTCATAAAATACACTTGGGAGGATATCAGTGAGGCTTGGCAGAAAGTAAACGGGGTCTAAATGACATAACATAAACTGCAGAACTTGCTAGAAACCTGTTTGTAAGGTGTCAGGTATGGCAATGGTGATATAGCTGCAGAATTCTCTTGGGTGACATTGAAATAGAATAAAAAGATGAATATCCCCCCTTAAAGACATGAATGGGAAGATATTTTTTCTTCCTATGTCTACTGTAATATGATGTAATTAATATTGCTGCAATGGCTTCAGCCCAGCCCCCCTCCCGAGATCACTAAAGTCAGTGAGTACGTCGGGTTTCGCTTGAACACGAGTGAAAATGCACCTGTTAAATGAGGCTGTGATTTAAGCCTCTTTTGCCACTGGTGTGAACGCTGCCCACGGGTTTCTTCCTGTCTATGGCTTTGTGACAGCGATGCTTCTAATAACAGTCATCAATACTATCTAAAAAGGAAGCAATTGATCTCTTCAGCTCTGCAGTGCATAGTTTTGTAATCAAATCAGATGAACAAATTCATGATGCTATGTGAAAAGGGAAATGTTTTGTCTTCTAAAAGTATCTGGTAATAAATTGTACTTAGAAAGGCTGAAAGTTGCCTCCGTTAAGCTGAATCATATCCATATGTGTGTACTTTTGCCCTAAATTAATATCCATATTTTTGTGGTCAGATGTTGACCATATATGTGGAATAATGAGATTATTGCCTGAAATATCCAGAGTTCTCCCATTATTAGTAAAAAAATAATGTATTTCACATGGTTAAGATACATAAAAACTTGCAGAGCCTCATTTTTCCATAGAACCTTTGATTTCCAGCACTCAACAGTTACTTAGTCTCCATCCTGAAGTAAAAGATATCAAAGTATTACAATAACCTGTGCTTTCCCATGTCGGACACGAATACCCGGTTGCACGCAGCCTGGACAGGACAGGATGTGTTGCTTCTCTTTGGCTTCAGCAAGTTAAAACCCAGCACCTCCAAGCCAGGCGACGTATGGCTTTGAGATCCGCTTTCCAGGTGCTGGCCGTCGGAAGGAATGTGCTTTTCTTTCTAGAGGACTGTGATAGTTTCCTAAACATTCGACTAATGATAGTTGTTATTTTTAACAAAGGAGACCTTTTTAATGTATAAAGGTGGAATTCTGGTACACATGAAATTCAGTCATACATGTAGACAGTGATACACGAGCATCAATGGCCTTTGGACTCTGGTGCGCGGAGTTTCGGCTGTGAGGGGTTCCGGGTTGTGGATTTTTGGCTGTGAGGGTTCCGGGTTGTGGATTTTTGGCTGTGTGGGTTCCGGGTTGTGGATTTTTGGCTGTGAGGGTTCTGGGTTGTGGATTTTTGGCTATGAGGGGTTCCGTGTCGCAGGTTTTCGGCTGTGTGGGTTCCAAATTGCACAGGTGGTCAGACAGCACCTTTAAGGTGCTGCTGTCCCCAGCTGACCGAGGTGCTGTGCACGGGGTGATGAATGTAGCTCCCTGGCCCGGGGCAGATGGCCAGATAAACCGACAATGAAGGTGCAGCGTGTACAGGAAGTTTGCACTTGACATTAAATACTTCTCCAATCATATTGTGTTTGAGCTTGAAATAGAAACTAATTGTAAGAGGAACCAGACGCTGTATTTAGAGCGGGTCACTGCTGGGTTGAGGTACTGGAATGCGACCCAGAAGGTAGATGGTGAACCCTCCCGCCGGCTGGTGGAGCAGCTGTCCCGGGAGCCGTCCGGGGCTGCGATTCCGTGTGCCCGTGCAGAGACGCTGACCCGAGGAGTCCGTCTGTCCGTCTGCGCAGCCCCACGCTCCTGCCCGCTGAACAGAGCAAAGACAGGCTGTGCTGGGAAGAGACGTGCTACGAGGACTTTGTTTTCACGGACTGTTTCAAACGTAGCTGATTTGATTTAAAATCGGAATTTTAAATTTAAGCTCAGAAATTCCCAAAGCTAACGGCCGTAGAAGTAAATACGGATAATGGACTTCAGGTAACTCAACTCAGGGTCTTGCTTATCAGCTCGGATTCACTCAGTGCGTTAGTTACCCCTGGTGCTTGTGTTGCGCTCTGCGTGTCGCAGGAATAAAGCAGCGCTTCTGAAGGATTCCCCGAGCAGAGAAAGAGCTGCAGCACACGTGGGCACGGCAGCTCTGGGAACCGGCTTCTGGCCCGGTTTCGGTCAGTACCGGGCAAGCGAGGATCTCGCCTGCTCTTCGTTCTGTGAATAAATTACAGCTAAAGCGGTTGAGGATCAGAGGGGAAATCTCTCCTGCAAGTTGGCCTAAGTGTAAAAGTAAGTTGGAAAAGAAGCTTAGAATCATTTCCATAACTTGGCTGTTTACCACTAATGAGACACTATATAAATGAGATGGCAGACAGAATTATTTGGGGGAATGACTTTCCTCATCTTTTGGCAGTTGGTTATTACGTTAACCAAGACAAATGAGGTCTGTTTTGGAAAGATTATTGGGAATGTGTTTGTTATGTGAATACACAGAGCAGATATGTATTAGGCTTATTAACTTAGTGAATGGCTTTTCTCAGGACTGGTCTATAAATAATATTTTTCTCTTTTTATTAGATGATGGACTATCTGCTTCAAGTTGTGAATATGAAAGAGAGCGCTCCAAGCTGAAAGAAGGGCTCCAAATCATGAAGAAACGTAATGTTTCCGTAAGAGACTATATTTCACAAACACTTGATTGTATCAGATAATCAACAAGGTCTCTTTCCTGTAAACAAGATTTCCTTTGTGTAAAATATCTAAATACACATATTCTTGTATGTTTCAACAATGACTAAACTCTCTACTTCATTTTCAAGGTTGCATTTTCTCACTTGAATGGCTTTGATATATATAATTGTCACGGAAGGGTCTTCCAATTAATTATACGACTTACCTATCTAATCAGTTCATCTCTTAGTTCAAAACTACATGACATTTCAACATTTGCAATAAATAGTACTAATAAAGAGGCTGGGTTTATGTTTTCATTTGAGTTAACAGAATCTGGCTGTGCCGCGGCTGGTAGCAAAGATGCAACAGCACGATTTTCCCACTGAAGCTCTTTCCCTCCGGAACCGCAGCCTGGCCTGTGATTTTTGTTGGCGGGGAAGCTGGTGCTGGCTCCCCCGGCCGGATGGGCACCGGGGCTGCGGGAGCGCGGGGCTGCGGGAGCACGGGACTGCGGCACAAGGGCTGCGGGAGCGCGGGGCTGTGGCACAAGGGCTGCGGGAGCGCGGGGCTGTGGCACAAGGGCTGCGGGAGCGCGGGGCTGCGGCACAAGGGCTGCGGGAGCGCGGGGCTGCGGGAGCGCGGGGCTGCGGCACAAGGGCTGCGGCACAAGGGCCGCGGGAGCACGGGACTGCGGGAGCGCGGGGCTGCGGCACAAGGACTGCGGGAGCGCGGGGCTGCGGCACAAGGGCCGCGGGAGCGCGGGGCTGCGGCACAAGGGCTGCGGCACAAGGGCCGCGGGAGCGCGGGGCTGCGGGAGCGCGGCTGCGGGGACCCAGGTGAGCGCGGCGGGGACGGAGGTGGCGTGGTGTTGGTGGCACTGCTGGGAACCGGGAACACGGACCTGGCCCCTGGGGGCCCGTGCTGAGCACAGCGGGGTTTCCAGAGGCGCAGGTGAGCGCTTGCTGCTCCTGACCGGCCCCCGTCCGTAGGCCTTGGCTGCGGGTCCATTGCTGCCAGAGGCAGCTGAGCTGCCCGTGCTGGGCTTGGACACCCTCCTGTTTGCGCACTGAGGACAGCTGTGGTGGCCACAACTGCTCTAAATTAGTTAGATCTTGTATCTTGCTCTTGTCGGTGTCTCTCGGTGTTTAGAAAAACAGTATCATGATCAAAATGGCAACAGACGCTTCATCTCCTGCCACCAACAGGCAGCTGTCTAACAGCATCTTGAGTGAGAGATACTTTTATGCAGACAATTTGTTAAAAATGGGCCTTCTTCCATTGCTGAAGCCTAATCTATGCATGTGTGAGGGAGAGGTGTCCTTCCTACATATATATTTACCCCTATTACTTTCCAGTGAAGATCTTTCCTGAGCCTGTTTATTCCCTGTTCCTTTAAGTCACCCAGTTCTTTCACTACAAAGCAATGAGCCCATAGAACAGCAGCTTAGTCAGGTACTTTTTTCTGCTCATTTCCTTTTCTGGAAGGGTGTTGTTCTGGCTCCCTGATGGACGCTCTTCAAAAACAACATGCATTGAGTATTTTCAAACAGAAACCATCACCCTATAGCTTGTCATCACCCTGATGTCACCTCCTGCTGTCTGTTGGGAAAACAACAGGTTTTACTGGCTGTTTCTATCAACCCCCTTGTATTTCACAGGTGAATATATAAGCCACAGACCTGAGTGGAACGTAAACCCTTTCCACCAAAGCATAGCGTTAATCGCCAGCTTTCTCCGGCAGCCACTCAGCCCACCAGTGCTGGGCACTTAGACCACATTCTCTCACCAGGTGACGTGAATTTTCAGCCTGCTTTCCCTGTAACCACCTCACTGTTGCTGGGCTAAGCAGAACATCAGTGTCTGCGTGTTACTGACTCCACGCAGAACAGCTGACCTGCTTACAATTAGCAGGGTTGTCTTAATACCCCAACCTAGCCCTACAAAGAACATTTTCCTCTTGTTCACCCACCTTTAGTTCCTGTAGGCCTTCATTATAAATGTTTCAATCAATTGCTGTAGATACATACTGGAATTATAATATTTGTGCTATTCATAGTGAAATGCTCATTTAGCTGAATGCTTGGCTGTGTCAGGGCTCAAAAAGATCAAAAGATCAAACCAAACAGAAGACTTGACCAGGTCCTCTGCATAGCCCAGGTCATACGGAGGAATTCACCGGTGCAGGGACTGCATGCAGTGTAGATCGCGTCCGGGGTTCCAGCAGATGGAAGGAAAGATCCTGTCAGTGTAGGACTCGATCTGACTTGAGAAGCCTTTAAGGGCATCATCGAGTGGAAGGCAGAGACAGGTAGATAAGCGCATCTAAGCAATATGATTCCTGCGATCCAGAGAGTGAAGTGCAGGCTGCGGACAGACCCATTTCTCTGAACGTTTAATTTTTGTCATCTTTCCTAGAGGACTGTAGTGAAGCTTGGTGTTGTATTTAACTCGCATTACCCATCTCAATGATAGGAATCCCGCTGTCCTACACTTTCCTGTCCCCACAGCTCCCTGCTCCCAACCAGCCCTCTCCACGCCTGACAGCTTCACGGGGACGACGGGGACGGGCTGCAGAGAGCAGCTGAGCCCGTGTGCTGCCGCCGGCAAACCGCCAGCTGTCCCGCCGGACTGTGCCTGACGCATCAGACCCGGGTGTCCCTGGTGCTCTCGCGCTGTGCGACACGGACCTGCCATCCCTGCTCCAACTCTTTGCCATGCTGAGCGATGCACTACCCTGCAGCCTGCGGACACTAAGGGTGCTTTTCTGGCCACAGTAATGCAGAGATTCTGCCTGCTCACCCTCCTGCCCTATGGCTGCACGTCTCTTGTGTCTCCTTGTGCCGTTCTTCCAGTGTCAGTGCTCTGTAACTCACGCTCCTGGCCTCTCCAGCCTCCCCTTTCGCATCTCTCGGTGCCGTGAAGCTTTCCCACTGTGTGCGGCTCCCTCCCAGCTCTGGAAACCTTGTTGCAGCAAAAGGGGGCACTCCTGCACTGTGCTCTCCTCGCTAACCTGTTCTCTGAGTGGAGTCTAAGAGCTCTGACCAGTAATCGTTCACCAGTGGGTAGTTAGTTCTCTGGTTTGCAACTGACTGCCTGTGTTAGGAATCCTTCTTGATAAATGGGTGGCAAAGGCGTGCTCCTCAGGTGTGTGTCCTTCCTTAAAGCTGCTTTAAACTGTCTCCTGTGCAAGGAGAGACCAGCATTTCCATCAGTGCCCAAGGCGTGTTCAGCCTGTCTTGTCCTTCTCTGCTGCTCATCCTGCTTCCTCCTGCCCAGCAGTGCCAGTGGAGGGATGTGGGACAGTGCAGTGAACTCCAACAGGGAAATGCAGATTCCCCTGCTAGCGAAGCGGGGAGCAGGGTGTGCTGTTTGTAACCTGGGTAACTCCTGGTCCCACAAGGAGTGCAATGGCACAAAGGCGGGGCGGCTGCCGAGGAGTGCGCCAGTGCTGCCGACAGCACGTCTGCGAGGAGCGCGCTGCGTGTGCCGCGGGCAGCGGAGGAGCCAGGCCAGCCCGCCGTGCTGCCGTCTCCCTCGGGACCACAAACACCCCTAAGACGCCGGGGCCCAGCTCATTGCCTGAGCGCTCGCTGGCCTTTTACCCTACTTACGTCTTTCCCCTGTTTCTCTCCTTATGTCTGCCCTGTGCACCCAGAATCTGGTCTTCTTTTTGTTCCATACTTGCCGAGGAACAAAAATGTGTTTGAACTGTCAGCTTCAGTTGATCCTTGTTCTATCTGTGTATCCTACAGTGTCTTCAGGCTGTGGCAAATACTAATAAGGCTCGGGATCAGCACTCACATTAAGCTCAGATTTTGCCTGAGCCGCTGTCTGTAGCCGCTCAGTCTTACCCCGTCTCACTTCGTACAACGGGCTGTTGTGGTGAACGGGCTGTCGCGGTGAACGGGCTCCCCTCTCCGTGTCTGACACTCCCCGGAGCAGCAGGAGCAGCAGCCGAGCCCCTTGGGTGGCTCCAGTGCTGGTGATCTGCATGGGGACAGTCACCAGCAGAGGGGACTCCGGGTTCCTGTCTCTGTTCCCAGTGTTATACAAGGTGTTCCAAAAAGATGCGCTCAATTGGAAATCGCTGTATCTCTGCAGCCCACGAACGAGAAGCTCTCACCGCTGGAAAGGGCAGGGCGCAGAATGTCCGGTTGTTGCCACTAGGTGCCTCTGCCAGCGCACAGACAGCCGCGGGGCCGCGGAGCGCTTGTCAGCGGCACCAGCAGCGTGAGGGAACGGGCTGTTCCCGGGAGGGGAAGAGCACGGGGAACACGCGCTCCAGAGGAAAAGGTGGGAAGAACACGGCCCGTGCGCGTCCATTCGTCCTGCCAGCCGAGTCCATCTCTCTGAAACACCCTGTAACATTTCGTTAGATAATCATACAAGCATAAAACGCAGGGACAGTTCTCAGGACAGAGACCAAACACAGCTTTAGCTCCCAGCCTGGCGGTCTCGTCTGCTCTCTCTGACTCTTTTTCTATGTAATGCCATATTTCAGAAAGAGAGAAGTGGAGAGAAAGAACCATTCATTCTCCTTTCTCCTAGACAGACGTGGTGGGGTGATCTGAAATGTGCACGTTTCCTGGAGGTGAGGTGAGAATTGGACCAGCTATCTCGCTTCTTGAGCATCTGTTTCAGTCACTGGACTAACAGGGACCCGGCAGAGAAAGCCGCTGCGTGCAGAAGCCCGGCTCTGACAGCACGCGTCACACGGAGAACACTCCCTGGACCGGGCCTTCGCGTGGTGTGGAGAAACACTTAGTCTCTGGATGACGATTTGACTTCAGCTGGCTCTTCATGAGCCACCCACACTGTTCTTAGCTGACCTAGAACAGAAACAGGATTTTATGGCATGTTCTCACTGCAAAATAAGCCAGAGCCAGAGGGCCGGCTCAGCTTTTGGCGCCCAGTCGCTCACGCCGCGCGGCTGCAGCGCCCGCAGTGCGGGCCCCCGCCTAGCGGCAGTCTGAGGGGGTTTTGCTGCAGCACAGGGCAGCAGCACCCGCTGACGATGGGCAGGAGAGATTCTACCAGAACCGGTTCCCTGGCATTTCGCAGCTGCCTTCTGTGGGTTTTGTGCTCCGAACCACACCGTGCACCCTGACACCACGGCAGGCAGCGTGTGCTCCTGCAGCTTGCAGCCGCTCCGCCTCGGGCAGCCCGAAACGGAGAGGTGCCCGTGCCAGGAAACCCTCGCATCCTCCATGTCTTCCGGCCGGATGGCCCTTAGATGAAAACCAGCGGAAACCCAGAGTTATGAGTCAGGTAATGGGAACGGGTCTGG
Organism: Columba livia; assembly: GCF_036013475.1. NCBI lineage: Eukaryota > Metazoa > Chordata > Aves > Columbiformes > Columbidae > Columba > Columba livia. Next base: position 245,569 of record NC_088641.1, on the reverse strand, counting down.
TCTGTGCTCCGCGGGCTCACACTGGCACTGTCTCACCTGGACTGGATGTAGCCAATGCACCATCTGAACCAAAGGCCGAGTAAGTTGGTCCCAAAGCACTGCAAAGGGTGGCAGCAGAGGGGAGTTTTTCACATGGCAGTGCAGGGTCACACCTGTCACTTCCCTTCTGTCCTCCCTCAGCCACCAGCAGTCACCGCAGCCACAAGGCAGGGCCTGAATACACGTACTCTATAGGGAAAGGGCCCGGAGAAAGGTAAGCTGCATACTCTTATAATAAATGTATATAACATAATTATATGTATTTTAAATTATATAAGATAATAATATAATAATTGTATATTATACAAGCATCGTATATATAATATATTGAATATTTATAAATACGTAATACATTATAATAGTTTTAATTTATGCTATTTATAAAGCATTATAGCAAGTTATAATATAATATTTCATGTTTGCATTGAAAATATAATAATTTCCTTTTAATTACATAAGGAAAATATCGCTATGGAAGTGGGTGAACACTGGAACATGGGCCCAGAGGGCTGTAAGATCCTAAAACCCAAAGGCCCTGGACATCTGGAGAAGGCCGGGAGCGGCTTTGAGCCCCGCAGAGCGCCTGTCCCCGCGGACCTGACACTGACTGTCGACCTCAGGCAGGAGTGCAGCCACACTACAAACTGGAATATGTACACGCTATGCAGAGCAGGGGGTCAGTCTTCTGACAACATGTCTCTATGGTGAATCTCAGGTATTTTATGATATGAATTGTGAGTGAAAAGGGGAAGAAGAGGGCGAGCTAAAGATAAAGGATCAGATGTTACATCCTGCCTGCTCAGCTGCTGGTCCTTAAACTGCTTGCTGCTGTGCATTCACCATCAATAGCAGACATACTTATGCCACCGTACTCTGCAAGCAAACAATCAGTGCGGGCAAGAGTGGCCTAGGTGGGTTCTGTTGGGCAACGTTCAGAACTCGGCAGCTCTTGCAAATGAAAGGTCAAAGGCAAGTCTCCAGCCAGGCCCCGCGTGACTGTGGAGCGCAGGATGCGGCCCCACGTTAGCAGTGCTAACCAGGGATGGGGTCACTGTAGGACAACGGGCAAAACTGAACTCTGCTACAACTGAATGTCGTGTTGATAATGCAGCCTCACCGGTTTTTATAAACAAAATTGAACTTAATTTGCTTCAGAGTAGCTAAGGTGCTGTTAATTCAAAACCCACAGAGTAACTCACTGGACACAGTTAATAGTCAGCAGACCACATAGGCCAGGCTTTGAAAGCATTTAATATTCGCTGAAGTGCTGCTTGTATCCAATTATAACTCACTACTTGCCATCTTAATAATTTAAATCTGTCCACTCTTTAGAGAGAAAAAAATGCACTAATCAAATACATGAATGCACCTTTTGCTTTTGACAGCATTAAATTAAAACTAAATGGTAGATCTTGAATGAGTTACTCTGCAAGAATAAAGGCATTAATGAGGTAATTTCATTATAGAGGCTCATCCAAGCCTATGTGAAAACAAGGGAAGTAAATGGAGAGGAAAGCCGCTGAGGAAATTAGGGTTCCTTCCACACTAATTAATGTTTTGGGGCATTTAGTACAGGCACCAAATTAACTGCTCCAAAGAACTCCATTGAGAAAAAAAATACATTGTTGCTCTGCCATGTAATTAGAAGACAGTACAAGCAGAACACTTAATGAGTATAAAGCCAGCCTTTAACTTATTCTGCCCAGCTTCTGAAAACATGCCATTGTGGAGGCCTAAGTTTAAGGAAGCACAAGGCGTACAATATAGGATTGTTTAGGTCCTTCTGTTCGGTGAGCTGTAAACAGGTAGCCCTGAATGGGGACTCTGGGACTCCTGGGAGGCCCGGCTTCCCAGAAAAAACAAGGTCTTAAATGCGTCCAGAGGGAAGAAGAAAAGGTGAATAGGCCCGGCCCGGGCAGCGCCGTGAATGCGCACCGCTGTCCTAAGCGATTACATGATGTTGTGCCACCCCCTCTCATTGAGTTATCTTTACACTGCTTTTGTCTCCTCTAATTGGAGCTGATGAGGTGCTAATTGGTTGCTTTTTAAAAAAAGCACTACTTAAGCACTGGCAAACAGAGTAAGACAGCGTGAGTGGAGTTAATGAGGGCTTAGCAAAAAAGAAAAACCAAACCAACCAACCAACCTCAAAAAAATCATACCAGAGCTAAGACAGCCCATGCGAATGTGTGCACCAGCACATACGGACGTGCCATCCTGGTGGTGTAAACAAAAACGCGAAGGGAAATGTCTGAATGTAGGCGATGGCTGGGAGGATTTAGTTGTGTGAGCGAAGGGGCAACGCCGGGCGCAGATCACGCACGGACAGACGGACGCCCAGCGCTCCGGCCCCGCGGAGGGGCGGGGGCGCCGCGCGGGACCCGCCGCACGGTGCGGAGCCCGGCGGGGCTGCCGGCGGGGCGCGGGCCGGTGGCGCACGGAGGACTCGCTCCGGAGGTGTTCACACGGTCCTGAGGAGGGTGCTGAGGTGAGGTCTGCAGGCTGGCGGGCCGAACCGCCGCTTTGCGACTCGCAGGTGAGCTGCTCGCCATGGCCCCTTGCTGGCCCAGGGCAAGGCCGGCGCCCTCCGGCGTGACAGCCGGACCTCGCACAGCCACCCGCCGCGCCGTGGTGGATGTGGCATCGCAGCCACACGCAGGTGACAGCTGTGCCTCTGCACCCACAGCCTGCAGGCTGGACTAGGCTGGAAAGGTTTCTATTTCAAACTCATATCTGTGGTGTTAAACCGAGGTCTAGGCTGGTTAGAAATAGCCCAGACGCCTGTGTCAGGCTGAGCAGCTGCGGTCAGTGGTGCCCGCCAGCAGCAGCAGCGCTCCCGTTTCGGGGCACGCGTGTCCGCGGCAGTGGGTCTGTGTCAGTGCCCGTGCCGTGGGTCACCCCGCGGACACCGCTGGCCGGACCGCCGCGCTCGGCTGTCACCAGGCTCCCCGCCCCCCCGCCCCGCCTGCGACCAGCACCGAGCCCAGCAACAGGCCTTTTGTCGCCGGGTTGCTGTCACCTTCCCCACTGTGTGTGCCGCCGTGATTTACACGCCAGCAGCAGCAGGTGTTGGGGGACGCTCTCAATGACCTCATTTTCAGCACATGGGCTTGTATCAAAAAATAAATCTGGAAAGCGCTGACTTTAAAAATGTTTACATGCTTAGTCTTTTGGTAATTTTGTGTTTTGAAAATATTCTTAATATAGTTACTTAATTTGGGTATGTAGTTAATAACTTCGACAACATTTTCAGTAACAACATGGATACAGAAACACCCTGAATAATTTGAACCCCATGAAGAAAAGAAATATTTTTTTTTCTTTTTTTTAATGCTTGGCATGGTTTTAGCTTTTTAAAATGATTTTTTGCCAGCTTTATGTGAAGTATTGTGATTAGAGCGTGTAGTGTTAAACCTGTTGCTACTACAGCTGGATCCAGAGGTCCTACTTTTGCCATAACTATGTACACCTCCTAAAAAAGATGTTGAGTAACATTGGGTCCTCTGCATTTTACGCATATCCTGTAGGTGGGTTGATACTGCCTCCCGCGTTTCTAAACCAATTCTGAAGTTCCCCACTACTAAAGTACTCGAGTCCTAAAGGAGAGCACAGAAAGCACCTGGGCTATCGCTGATGTTGCCTGGCAATACGCAAAAATAATTCTGCAAGCTTTTTGAGAATGATATTGCAAATGCCTGTGTTCAACAGAGTCTGTGCTGTTGATGGGTTTCTTTACATACAGTTTGTTTTATGCGCAGCTGCAGGGCTCCGTGTTTCACAGGCGGTACCTGGGGACTCGGGGAGCGGCTGCGGGCGGTGACCGCTTCGTCCTCCCCGTCGCGGGCTCAGGACCGCCAGGCAGCTCCCTGAGTCCTTCGGAGCTGCCGAGCAGCTTCCTGTGGACAAGGAGAGGAACGTGCAGTTAAACCTGTAAAACCCACAGTCAGCCTAAGACGACAATGCACCTTTTATTAAGATGACTCAGATGATCTATTGATGCTGAGGAGAAATAAAGGCTCAGGGCCCTCCCTTTGCTCACTTCTGGGTTGGGTTGGGTTGGTTTTGGCTGTGTATAACGCAGTTAGAAAAACCAATTAGTTTGCAAACAACCAGTTACTTGGGTATGTGTTTATGCCTGGTAATTTGTACCCCTATTGACATTTTAAACTGGATTCTTTTCACTCTAACACGTGGTCCCTTGATTTTCTTTCAGTTGTCATGAAGATGGGGGGTTTCTTGCTGGCTGGTAGAAAGAAACTTCCTAGGGAACAAAGTTGCAATTAATTCCTCTAAACATGTGTTCCTAGAACCATCCATCTATAAAACAGGCAACAAAACAGAGCTCTTTGCTTTAAGAAGTCACAAAAGATGCAGAGCTGAAAAAAAAGCTTGGATCCCTTAAGGCTAATTGAGCAAATATTTTGTTTTTTCTTCTGCGACTGATGCACTTGACAATGTTTGTGTGTTCCCAGGGGCAGGCACGCTGTGCCGCCGGGACGCGCGCTCGTCACCGCTGCCCGCGGCGCTCTCGCTGAATGCTTGCGGGAGGCCGTCCCTCGGGTTTCCTTTGTTTCCCATGGGATTAATAGCTTCTGGTTTACCACAAGGCAGCGTGACGTGAGCTGTGGCATTGCATGCTGTGCCTGCCAAGATGTAATCCTTAGACGTCTTCTCTTTCCACTTCCTCTTCCAGTTTACCTTTTGCCTTGCTGCTGTTGGGAAAGACGCTTCCCAGGCCCCCTTCCTTCCCAACAAGCACGGCCAATTGTGCACCCGTTTAAATAGGAATGACCTTCATTTTCTGAAGGTGAAGGTGATCCTGTTCATAAGGAACAAACAGCAGAGAGGGCTGGGGTCCTTCGCTGGCTCCTGGCATTCCTGGTCCTGATGAGCGATGGCTTCATTGCTCTGGCTGCTGCAGCTGCAGCTCAGGGGCACAGGCAGCCCTATCACATCTAAATGAGGTAAAGGGGGCACCACTCGCCTGAGCCCATGGGATGGCATATCTCATCAGCTGCTGCTAATGAGGGGATTAAAGGTGCCTTAAACCATCTCCTCTTGTTGGTAGGTTTGGGTCTGGAAGCCTTATCTCTTCCTGCACAAGTGGTGAGTAGTTTAGTGGTTGCGAAGTGCATGGAGTAGGTGTGTCAGAGGCAAAACCACATTTGTAGTTACTATTGTACCTGTTAGAGCGGAAGCATCTTTGGATTCCTGCTGGGATTAGTTCCCGAATGCATTTCCAGGCCATCTCATCTGCGAGCCTGTGCCAGCGGCTCCTGCCACCAGTGCGCAATGAATCTCTCATCTTTGACCTTGGAGGGAATTTGGCAGCTGTCCCTGCGTGAGAGGGAGCAGATGGCCGTGTGCGCTCAGTACCGCGGCACAGCACCGTGTGTGCAAAGTGGGAAGCACCGGAGCCGCTTGTCCACCACTGCTGCCATCAAACTGTCCCCAGAGAGAGCAGCAGCCCAGGACAGGCAGGTAAGAAAACCTCCCCGCCTTCCCCGTCCCCTGCCTGCTGCTTTGTCTGAAAATGTCTCCTCTTCAATATTCATCACTCTGGGAATGTTAATTCAGCACAAATTCACTTGCAGTGATGTTTAATAGGCGAGTTGTCTCTAAAGGAGGTAAAGTCTGCTTACAAACTTCATGTGAAGGGAAAAGGTGCAAAGGGTGACAGCAAAGGACTCTAACATATACCAGATAATCTTTGAAAATGAAAAATTACCATTTCCAAAGGAAATACCTTAAAAGTATCACAGAAGGCTCCAAAAAGGCTCCAAGTTTGGAAAGCACCTATCCTGTGGAAGGGTGGACAGGTTTCTCTCCTGTCCCTTCAAACCCCTTTGCGTGGGCTGCCCAGGGCCGAAGCTGCGGGTGGGTCAGGCCCACGAGCTGCAGCGTTCGTGGCACGAGGCACCGCGGGCGCAGCCAGCAGCCGCGAGCGCTGTGGTGATGGTGATGTGGTGAACCGGACTCGCTGGCTTTAGAGGAAGGCGTATGAATTGGGCTGCCTGAAGTAGGTGAGAGCAAAAGAAACGGTGTGCTGTCAGCAAAGCACACAAAGCAACAGGCACCTGATGTCTGAGTCTCCCCCTGTGCCCACCGGGGCTGTATCTCACTAGTTAATGAAGGGCTCACACCTGCGCCACTGCCTCTTCCAAAGCTCAAGCGCAGCATCAGGCAGGGTGCTGCTGTTAGCGCCGCTCCCTTGGTTTGCGATGACCGGAAGCTCATGGGCACAGCAGTAACGAGGAGCACACTAGAGTGCTCAGGAGCCACAGTGCACGCAGCACCAGGCGCCAGCTCAGCACGGTCCCGGAAGCATCAGGTATGAATTCTGGGTGAGGCAGTGAGGACTGCGCCGCCTCTGACCGGCTCTGGCACTCGCTGTTGTTGACCCCGGTTTAGAGGGTGCATCTGGGCGTTCCGAAACATAGGAGGAAAAGCAAAGAAGTTCTTGCAGTAAGTCATCACAGCAATATGGGAGCACAACCTTTGTTTGTCAAACTCTGCTGATTATCAGGAAAAGGAGATGGAGACTGAGCCTGTACACTGCTTGTAAAGTGTAAAAATTAAGATTATGAGATTTGCAGGGAAAAAAAAAACAACATGGAAGATTCTGGATCTAAAATATTAATGTTTTAGTAAATCAGCTTATGTTTGCTACATATGAGCCGGTTGGACATTTTATCCGTGCCCGTGATGTTTGTGTGCTTGCCCTGTCAAATCTCCATGAGATTAGTCCAGAGCCCTAAGGGTGTGCGGCATCGCAGGCTGCGCCGCTGCCTGGCTCCCCAGCGCGTAATCCACCGGCCGTTGCGCCCTGGCGGCGCGGCGCGGGCAGCGACCTCCGGCGGGACGGACCGCGGGACGGGCCGAGCGTCCAGCGGGGAGCGCGGCTGTCAGCAGCAGCTTGCGCAGGCACCGACAGCTTCGCGCTGGGAAGCCGTGAAACCCGTGAACGGTGACTAAAGTAATTTCAGCGCTAAAAAAATGGGGTTTGTCGAGCGTCATTGTTTTGGACTTCTCGTGACCTCACTTAGCAGAACGGCCTCGCTGCCTGTAACCTTTGTCTCCAGTATTTTCAGCAATAACTAGCTTTGTAGGCATTTGTTTTCTATCATCAAATCATTAAATGGTAATGCAATTGTTAGTTTCATTTCCCCAGTTCTAATACATTTTGCAGCCAGTGACCATTCCCAGTTCATTAACTGACTGACCTCAGCATTAACACCCCCCCTGCTCGGGTTGCCTTGGAAACAAAGCTTCCTGTGCGTAATCCAAGCTTATCTAGCTCTTTATCCTACATGTGACCCTTAATTACTTGCTAAATTAGAATGGTTTTCTGAAAATCACAAGAGGAGGTTAATATGTTCTTCCAGAGCTGGTCAAGCTAAGATGACACTAAATTCACAGGGAATTCAAATTACATGATCCCTGAAGGCGTCTCTTTCAGAAAGAAGATGAACTTTCCCAATGGGAGGCAGTGTGCCATGATAATGCTCCTGTCACTCACTTCCCTTGCCCTGCTTGTCCAGCTACAGCTTAATCCAGTATGAACAATGCAGTAAGTAAATATCAGGTTGATTAATTATGGTGCAAGATTCAGTAACCACTTGTCTTCTGTAATTAACATTCTAATTGAAATTAAGTAATACCCTTCATACACAAATTTCTGGACTAGGAGGAGGAGCGAGTGAGAATCCTCAAGGGTGAGACAGGGAAATTAAGAAAATAATAACTGGGGTCAAAATATTAATTGTCTCTTTAAAATTGTGTTACATTTTAAGAAACTTTTCAGTCAAAAAACCCCAAACAAACAACTCTATTGCTTCCAGGTGTCTCGGACATGGAGTTGGTTAATCAAAATATTGCTTACACTTTCTGTAAATACACCTTTCCTTCACCGATTTGATAAATGGAAATCGTGAGAAAAGGTGATGCTGTCTAGGATGCCCAGCAGTTTTCCCCTCCGTTGTTTCCAGGGGCACATTGCTGAAGGGAGAGTGTTTTGCCTCTGGAAGCAACTTTATAAAGCTTTGCTAAGGCTAAAATGCTATTGCATGATCTCAGGAAAAAAAGCAAAACCAACCCCAGACCCCCTGTGTTCCAGCTGGAGAACATAGGCCGGGCTCAAGCACCTCCTTGGTAGAGCCAAAAATGGGGCCGGTGTAACTCACCTCTGCTCAGCGTGGCCGGCCCAGCCCTCGGTGCCTCTGCCCCGTCCGGTGGGACCGGAGCGCGGGGTGGGGAGTGCAGGGGTGTCCTGAGGGACCGGAGCGCGGGGTGGGGAGTGCAGGGGTGCCCTGAGGGACGGGAACGGGGGGTGGGGAGTGCAGGGGTGTCCTGAGGAACTGGAACGGGGGGTGGGGAGTGCAGGGGTGCCCCGAGGGACCGGAACGGGGGGTGGGGAGTGCAGGGGTGTCCTGAGGGACCGGAACGGGGGGTGGGGAGTGCAGGGGTGTCCTGAGGGACCGGAACGGGGGGTGGCCGGTGCAGGGGTGTCCTGAGGGACCGGAACGGGGGTGGGGAGTGCAGGGGTGTCCTGAGGGACCGGAACGGGGGGTGGCCGGTGCAGGGGTGCCCCGAGGGACCGGAACGGGGGGTGGCCGGTGCAGGGGTGCCCTGAGGGACCGGAACGGGGGGTGGGGAGTGCAGGGGTGTCCTGAGGGACCGGAACGGGGGGTGGGGAGTGCAGGGGTGCCCCGAGGGACCGGAACGGGGGGTGGGGAGTGCAGGGGTGCCCCGAGGGACCGGAACGGGGGGTGGGGAGTGCAGGGGTGTCCTGAGGGACCGGAACGGGGGGTGGGGAGTGCAGGGGTGTCCTGAGGGACCGGAACGGGGGGTGGGGAGTGCAGGGGTGTCCTGAGGGATCGGAACGGGGGGTGGGGAGTGCAGGGGTGTCCTGAGGAACTGGAACGGGGGGTGGGGAGTGCAGGGGTGCCCCGAGGGACCGGAACGGGGGGTGGGGAGTGCAGGGGTGTCCTGAGGGACCGGAACGGGGGGTGGGGAGTGCAGGGGTGTCCTGAGGGACCGGAACGGGGGGTGGCCGGTGCAGGGGTGTCCTGAGGGACCGGAACGGGGGGTGGCCGGTGCAGGGGTGCCCCGAGGGACCGGAACGGGGGGTGGCCGGTGCACGGGTGCCCTGAGGGACCGGAACGGGGGGTGGGGAGTGCAGGGGTGCCCTGAGGGACCGGAACGGGGGGTGGCCGGTGCACGGGTGCCCTGAGGGCGCCTTTCCTGGCCGTGCTCTGGTGTCGCACACACGGCTGACGGGACGTACGTCTGTCCTGACAGACCAACACTTGTTGCGAGTGTTGGTTCCAAAGCAGCACTTAGGAGTTGCTTACATGTCCTTAATCTTTTATTGACATAGCACGAGGTAAATTTTGTACTGGTTTTATACTGTTATCTAAATCCATAATCACTCTCTTTATTACCTTACTTGTGGGGCACTGTCCTGTCTCTGGAAGTGAACGGTCTGCAGATGTGTCAGTTCTCAGTGTGCTCTGGGGCTCAGTGTGCTCTGGAGGCACAGCACCGTTCACTCTGGTGATTTTAAGGCAGTGTGTGTGAAGCTTGCAACCTGCTGAGGAAAACTCATCAGTCCCGCAGGCAAGACCCCAGCACAGAAGGATCTTCAGTCACCATCCCACGATAGCAGAACGTGCCCTTTGGACAAATGCAGTTCGCGTTCTCCGTCTGCGCCCGGTGTCGTGGCTCCTCCTTGCTGTGTGTTCGGCAGATGTGCCAGGCCAGCTGTTCACCACAACTGCCGAGTGGAAATTCCCTTTCTCAGGTCTCCAGGGAACAAAGCTCTGTGTCAGCAAGCCAGTGGAGTGCCTCAGTTTCACAAAGTTCACTGGAACAACGTGATTTAATGGTTCTTTTCCACCTGACGCACACACTGCCTCTCTACCGAGCAGCAGCACACTTGGGCACAGAAGATCCATTTTCCGATATAGGTGTCACAGAAAAGGAGGGGAAAGGCGGCTTGAGGTTGGCAAAAACACCAGTCCGGGAACAAGCAGCTCTCTTCTTTAGGCCCTACAGCAGTTCATGCTTCTGAACGTTATCGTTAGTGATAAGAATCCCCGAGTTCTGTGTTCTGGAGATGTCAACGTCTATATCACCACTGACGGAGCATTGTCACCAGAAGTCTAATGTCTGGTTTAGCAATTATGAGCTTCTCCTAGGTAGTCAGACTTTGCAGCATTTGACTCACTACGCATACATTTAAACACAGCCAATGCAAAAAACACAGTCTGTTTTAGCATGCCCCTGTCTGTTCTGAAACACAAACCAATGTGGATCTGTGTGCAAATGTTTGCTTTCATGGATATACATAAAACTCACATGCTAATCATTCACATTGAGGTGGGAAGAAACTAGACAGGTAAGTGCAGTCTACCAGTTGTACTGGAGATTTCTTTTGGTATAAGATGTATTTGTGTTTTACACTTTAGTTACAGATACAGTCACCTGTATTTCTGCTTAGAATTCCTGGGTTCAACACAAGATACCTCAGGTGCTCATTAGCATGACAGTGGTCACTGTGGCCTCCTTTGTTTCCTCCCTTTCCCTGCACCCTCCCAACGGGGACTCTTCAGCAAAGGCTCAAATATCAGAGGAGGAAGGACAGATCCCATACTCTATATCCACTCTATATCTCACTTCACTGCTGGGACCTCTGGAAATATGATGGCATTTTTCTAAGAATAACGACAGAGAAACTGTATCATCTACTGCTTGGCGGGATCTGAGACAGCTGAGGTATCTAATTCATTATGATTCTATGGAATTCATCATTCTGCCAATGGCTCATCACCCACGGAAGTATTTATGAAGATACATTCTAGACGTGTGAGAGATTAGCAGGTGCTAAGCAAGAACATATTTACATGTTCTTTGGTGTTTCTGCTGAAACTTCCAGCAAATATGCTAATGCTTTCCTAGTGCCTGTCTGTTGGTAACAGGACTGACGCTAGCACATATTTTCTCGACTAGAGAAGGCTGTCAGTCCCTGCCAGTCCAAGCAGGTTCCAGGCCAGTAAGCCATTTTCTGTTCTCTGTTTGCTGAACCATCATTTTCCTGTTACCGTATTTGAATGAAAACTTAATTTTCAGGACAGAATTCAATACAGTTCTTACAAACAGGAAGTATCTTTTGTTTTCTCTAGTGAGTTCGTGCAGTCAGAACAACCTGAAGGGACAGTTAGTTCCCTGTCTCAGCTATAATGTTCATAATCTGGGAGTCTCTGGATGTTTTCCTGTGTGTCCCAGTGGATTGCAGGGCAGCTTTCTATGCCTGGAAAGACGACTTTTAAATAAGTGAGTTTCTGTTTTCAAATGAGGTTTTAAAAATCCTCCGTGCACAATTGCTAATGTAGCCAAGTAATCACGCTAAAATCTTTGGATGCCACCAGATCCTGAAAGCCGCCTGGGCTTTACCGTGAGCACGCGTGCTGAGCGGTGTCTGTGGCAGGGGTCGCGCCTCCTCACACAGAAGGTACCTCAGCGCCACCGCGGTGATCTCGGCACTGGGCATCGCACCCCACATGGGCTTCGACGAAGACTTTAATGCAGTTTGCACTGCACGGGGGCTTCGCAGACAGATACAGTTACACACGTGTTCACGTGTGTGTGTCAAACTTCCTTGGCATTAATCAAACCTTATGTGGTTTGATTAATCAAAACCAAGAAGGATGAGTTTAACAGTGAAAGTGCAAGGGCCACAAAGGGAAGCGATGAAGAAAAGTGGTGATTTGCTGTCTTTTAAAATCAAATGTTTTGAAGTTTGATATCCCCAGACTTTTCACCACTTAGCCAATGTAAGTTTAAAATAGATATTTATACATGTGCAAGTTTGTATGTGTGCATGTATATATGCACATACAATGTGATGAGTTCATCTTTGTCTTCATCTGAGGGAAACGAGTGGCTGAACTGGCAGAGCCATTCCGTACAGAGCGATTACACAAACTGAACCGAGTTTTACTCTTTGACGTTATGGTAATTAAGAAACAACCATATAGTGATCTATCTGGGAAACCTTGTTCCTCGGCTATGGAGTGCTGGCAAGTACTCAGGAGATTTCATGCTTGGTGACATTTATGAAACACCTACAAAGTATCATATAAAACAGGCACAATCAGTCAAATGACAGAAGAGTTGATAGCAAGTTTGATGTACACAAAAGTAGTTTTATTTTACCTACTACTAAGTTGAGACAATTTAATGTAACACTGTGAAGTTATGCAGTACAGCGTCTGTCCTCTTAAGCCGTGTGTTGCTTCTATGCTGGTGCCTCTAGGTGGTAAGAGGAGGTTTGTTTCAGGGCTAGTGCTTTTGGTTTTCTAGTCTCTCTCAGTGGGGTTCAGCTATTTTATTGCCATGAAAAGTTCCAAGATTACTGCCAGATGCATGTGTGAAGTAGACAGGATAGGGCTGCGTGCTGCTCTGCCTGGACCTCTGACGCACGCACCGTTCTGTCCTCCTCCGGTGATTGCAGCACACTGTGTTGATCCAGTGTTCTAGAGTTCTACCTGGAAAACTTCTTTCTGGATCGTTAAAGCCAAGTAGCTGAGTTTTCTGTGCCTACTTAGCGGCTAAGGAGAGACCCCCAGCTCCCTGAACATCTCACAGGTGTACTCTAAGAAACCCAAATATATTCTTAAATTGCTTAGAGGTATTTTAGAACATAGTTGGATGGAAGATACTGTACAAAACAAAACATCAGGTAGTTCTTTCTCTACATTAATGAGTATTAAATTATCAAGAATACTCAAGATACTCATGTTCTTCTAAAATGTATTTCAGAAATATTTTGCTTGCATGTGTCATCTGATCCACATATTTGCTCACTCCCGTGCACAACTGAGAACGAGGATGTACCTTTCCCAGCGAATACGTACGGTTTTACTGTCATCCATGCTGAAGTAGGTGTGCCATTTTAAATAAAGGACTGCACCCCGCACAGCGCACCCCGCACACTGCACCCCGCACCGTGCACCCCGCACAGCGCACCCCGCATCGCACAGCACACCCCGCACACTGCGCCCCGCACCCCGAACCGCACCCCGCACCGTGCACCCCGCACAGCGCACCCCGCACACTGCGCCCCGCACAGCGCACCCCGCATCGCACAGCGCACCCCGAACCGCACCGCGCACCCCGCACAGCGCACCCCGCACAGCGCACCCCGCACAGCGCACCCTGCACACTGCACCCCGCACAGCGCACCCCGCACAGCGCACCCCGCACACTGCGCCCCGCACAGCGCACCCCGCATCGCACAGCGCACCCCGAACCGCACCGCGCACCCCGCACAGCGCACCCCGCACAGCGCACCCCGCACAGCGCACCCTGCACACTGCACCCCGCACAGCGCACCCCGCACAGCGCACCCCGCACCGCACAGCACACCCTGCACCGCCCCCCGCGCCGCGCGCCTCGCCCCGCCCCGTCGCTGCCGCGCGCCGAGGCCCGTGCTCGCCGGGACGCCCCTCACGCGCCCGCAACCCGCCCCGCCCACCGCCTCGCCGCAGCGCCACGTCTACTCCGCCTCCCCGGGCCCGCCCCCTGGCTCCCCGTTGGGCCGCGCCCTTCGCCCGGCCCCCGCGCTCAGCCAATCAGGCAGCGCCCTGTTGGCTCTGCCGGCGTCCGGCACCACGCTGCAAGATGGCGGCGCGCGCGCGGCAGGGCGGCCTGTGCGCGGCTGTGCTGGCCGGAGCGCTGCTCGCCCTCGGCCGCCTCCCGCTCGCCCTCGGGCAGGCGGCGGCGGAAGGCTCGGCCGCAGCCGTGCCGCACCGCCGCTTCGAGTACAAGTACAGCTTCAAGGGGCCGCACCTGGTGCAGGCGGACGGGACGGTGCCGTTCTGGGTGCACACGGGCAGTAAGTGCTGCGCGGGCCCGGCCGCGTTGCTCGGTTCCGGGGGAGCACGGCGGAGGAGGCCGGGGCGGCGGGACGCGCCGCGGGGCCGGTGAGAGGGGCGGGGGTCCTGCGAGGGGCCGGACGGGCCCGTCCCTGAGCCGCGGGGTCTCGCCGCCGCGGGCCCGGCCCGGCGGTGCCCGCGGGCGGGCTGCGGTGTCGGTGCAGCGGCCGCTCGTCCTCCCGCCGGCCGTGACCCGGGCCCGGGCCGCCCGTGGCCGCCGCTGCGGCGGCTCCGCGCAGCGCTGATGTGTCAGTCGGGCGCAGCCGCGGCCCCGTGTCCCGGGCCAGCCGGCGCTGCTGTGCGCTCGGAGCGGACGCCGTGCCGCGGCGGGCCCGGCCTGGCGCCGGTTGAGTGCGCGCTCGGGCCGCGGGGGTGCTGCGGGGGTGCCCGCTCCTGTGCTGCGTGACCTCGGGCGAACACAGCGCGAACCTCGGGTCGCGTTCCCTGCCGGGACTTGTGCCGTGTGCGCCTTTTCCACAGACTCTATTTAGTTTATGTTGGTTAGTTAAACAGTGTTACTTTTTGGCTCCTGTTTGACATTACGCTGCAAGTGGCACGGAGGACGCTCCCTATAGATGAACTTTTTCCTGCTTTTCAAAGCAGATAATCACAAGAATAAAATGTTATTTAATACAACACTCTAAATGAATGCCTGTTATCCTTTTAAACAGAAGATTAGAGCACCTGTTCTTAATAAGCGGGTCACAGGTCTGTGGGGTGCGAGGAGTCGGGTGGGACACAGCAGGAGGCCAAACCCGGCTTTTTAAAAACTGGTATGTATCTGAACAGCAAGAACAGCGTTCCATTGAAGCTCTACTTCACGGCCCCAGACGGACACTTTTTAAGCCTTGTGTAAAGCAGCGGGAGTCAAGTCGTTGAAAATACGCGTGTGTGGTGTTGGTTGCTTGGTTTGTTGTCTTATTTTTCCCTCTGGAGTGGTGGAGTGCTCTACGAAAAGTTACTGTGAAAGCTGTTTGCCAGGTCAGAAGACCAGGAAACTTTGAGTTTAGATTTGCTAATTGTCACTTTCAATACTTTTGTATCTTACGTGTTTGTTCCGCTCCTTTCCAGATGCCATCCCCAGCGCAGATCAGATTCGTATAACAACGTCTCTGAAGAGCCAGAGGGGATCAGTGTGGACAAAAAACAAGTCGATATTTGAATACTGGGAAGTCGAAGTGACCTTTCGAGTTACGGGAAGAGGCCGCATTGGAGCTGATGGATTGGTATTGAGCATTTGATTGAACTGACAAAAAAACAGACGTGCTTTAAAAACCGAATCTTGACTTACAACTCTTGCTTTCCGTAACAGGCGATCTGGTTTACAGAGGAGCAAGGCTTGGAAGGACCCGTGTTTGGGGCAGCCGATGAATGGAATGGGGTTGGAATTTTCTTTGATTCCTTTGACAATGATGGAAAGGTTAGTTGGAAGCAAACTCTGCTAGCAAAGTTTATTAATGAGTTTTCTGCCTGTTTTTTACATATAACTTTGTGGAAAGTAATGGGATGTTATTTTCCTACTCTTCCCCCCTTCGGTTTGAGGTGATCAATTAAAAGAAGCAAGTTTTCCCCCATAGAATTTTACTTTTCCACACTTTTTTTTAAAGCTTTTAAGCTAAAGCGTAACACATGGTGAGTCTCCGCGGGGATGTGCTGGGTGTGGAGGGAGGGTGCATCGGCACCAGCTGGACTCCGGGATGCCCGCACACAGCTCGGGCTTGGGAAGGGGCGCGTTGTGCCGGAACGCGGCTGCGCAGGCGCGGGTTTCCGCGCCCGCCCCCGGAGACGCTCCGCTTTGCGGCCTGCCTGGGGCGGCGAGCGGCGGTCCCGCGGCAGCTGGGCGCACAGCTGCTTCCAGCGTCCGCTTTCCCAGTCCAGAATAGCGCGGGAGAACTTGAACGATACATAGCGGGTCTGCTTTGTGCGTGTTGTGGTTCGTTTTGTCTCTTTTTCCTGCGCTACTTTGTCTTGCTTTTCTGCATTTGAAGTATATTTTTGTAGATGTACGAGCTTTTTTCCTACTGATGGCTTGTAATGTACAGCAAACTTTATTGTATATAAAAGTTGAAAGGCTGAAGGCACTGTTTTTGATCTTCAAAGGCAAGACATAGAATTATTGTTCAACTGAGTAAGAGTTTTTAAATGCTTTTGTTTCCTTTTTTCCTGCCTTCTGCATTGCTGAGAGGTGGAAACACTGGTGTATTTCTGCATACTGGTGTGCTGTTCTGTTGTCGCAATCTGTGTAATGAAGGAAAAGCAGCAGATTGTTTGGTTATAGTGTGTGTTTGTGGGTTTTTTGTTTGTTTGGGTTATTTTGAGACACGGGGCCACCCTAGCCCACCACGGCGAATCGAGAATGTTATTCAATTCTCGAAGCCTGAGTCTCGTTTTCCTCTCTTAAGAGCTGGCGACCTGTGTAGTGTGACGGTACGTTCCTGTGCGTTGTGGGTCACCACGGTGTCAGCTGAGCGCCGCGCAGCTGCTTGTTCGCTCCCTCCTGATGGACGGGAGGAAATCGGAACGGTAAAGCTGAGAAAACCCGTGGGTTGAGAGAAACGCAGTTTAATAGGTAAACAAAAGCTGCGCCCTCCAGCAAAGCGAAATGAGGAGTTAACTGTGTATTTCCCATCCCGGGGCAGGTGCTCGGCTGCCTGCAGGACAGCAGTGCTAGTCTCGCGTCACGGTGCCTCGGGAAGGCGAGTGTCCCCCCTCCTCTGTCTTTTACCGCTGCACGTGGTGCTGCAGGATCTGGGTGCCCGGGGGCTGGTGGGCTCAGCCGTTTCCCCCGTGTCCCCCGCTCGCTGGTGGGGACTGTGGGCAGCAGGAAAGGCCTTGAGCCTGTGTGAGCAGTGACTGGAACGTCACCGCGTTATCAGCACGGCTTCAGCGATACGTGCAAACACACAGCCTCGTGCAGTTTACCATGAAGAAATTTAACTCTGCTCCAGCCAAAGCCGGAACACGTTGAGAGATGATGAGTTGAACTGTTAGAGAGGGAAGGGAGGTTAGCTCTGGAACCTTGTGCTCCTGTGAAAGCTGGAGTTCACTTCATAAGCTCCTGGAGGCAACCGGAATAGCAGCTGTAAACTGTGAGCTGTGAATCTGTTCTGCCATTGTCAGTTCAGCTTTTCTCAGCCTCTAGCAATTGAATACCTGGGGATGTGTTCGACAGTGTTTGTTTAGTGTCTGGCAGATAGTTCCTGAGGTTTTTTAGTTACCGTGGCAAGGTCAGTGGGGTGTTGACATAGTGTTTGTTTGGATCTTTTTCCCAGTGTCATGTAGTCAAAGTTGGATGTGTTGGGTCATCCATTAGTTTCAAGATCTCTATCTTCGCTGCGTATGGATCTCTCCTATCCTTGGGTTTTACGTTTGTGTTTGCCAGATGATGGTAGCTGGTGGTGCACGTAGGACGTTAGCGTGTGTGTTTTCGTGGCTGGCTGTGCGGAGCGCAGCGGTGTGTTGTCACGCGTGGCACGGAGCCCCTCGCTCGCTGTGCTTGTGTGATCCGACGTGTCTGCAGCGCGGTGACCTCGTGCTGTACTGAAAGGCTATCAGAGGTGCTACTTGTGTTTCACTTCAAATTAAACTTCCATTTGTTTGCTTTTTCTTTTTCTAGAAAAACAACCCTGGAGTGATTGTTGTAGGCAACAATGGAAAACTTCAGTATGACCATCAGAAGTAAGTGTATTTTCAATATTATTGGTGAATGTTTGCTTTTGAATCGTGAAATGTTGCATGAAACCCTTTGAGAAACATTATAAAAGTTTATTTCATAGGAAACTTTGTTTCCTTTTCAATGGAGGCTTTTAAAATTTGTCAAATGCTGGTTTGGCAGCACTAGGTTGGCAGCTGGTGGCTGTTTGAGTGGCATGTGCCCTTTGGGATGGGTGAACTCCGACAGTGGAGGTACAGACTTCTCCCTCTCCGTGGCTTGTGGGTTCCTTCCACACACAGCTAGTAGCTGACAGACGTGATTAACTGAAAGCTAATTGCCTGTTACTCAAGCTAATTGGTTTGATTTTGGTTTCTGATTGTTTATTGCCCACGGCAGAACTGACATTTTTGGGTTCTCTGGGAGGAGAGCTGTCTAGCTGGGCTGGTGCAGCGCAGAATGGAGCTTTTCTCCATCGCGGTGCGCAGCTGCGGGCATGTATCTCAGAAGCAGATTTCCCCGTTAGCGTGTTCTGTGTGTTGTGTCCTGTGTAAAGCATCTGGTGCTGTTGATCCCGGAGTTCAGAGAAGCTCATTGCGGTTGCGGGACAGCTTTTGGAAAACTCACCTATTGGAAGAGCTGTCAGGATGTTGCTCAGTGATACACCGATGCCTTCTTGTCTTAGCTGACAAACCATAACGTACGGTTTTATGCGACTTGTCTTCTTGCGTAGCGATGGTTCCACGCAAGCGCTCGCATCGTGTCAGAGGGACTTCCGTAACAAGCCCTATCCCGTTCGAGTAAAGATAACTTACTACCAAAAAACATTGACTGTAAGTACTCTGAAATAACATAATTACTGATGTTTCTCAGCGTTTTTAGTATGAGATTGTTGCAAGTATTTGAAAACCCCAAGACCCCATATGTTAATTCCAGTGTTCTCCAAGGTGTCGAGCTGTCGTTTTGTAGTGACGGTTTCTCTAAAAGTGAACACGAGTGCACGTTCACCGTGATGTAGCGTTGAAAGCCGCCCCTCCGCCCCGGCTCCGGCTGTGGGTTCCGCGTCACCCGGTCTCACTGGTGCCGGCGGTGTCGAAGCTCTGGGAGCGGACCGGTGCTTCCGCCGTGTTTCTCACGCGCCGTGCTGGCACAGGCGCTTCAGGCGTGCTCCTGAGCCTCAGCGTGGTGCGTGGTGCTCCCGCGGCAGCCTCGGGCAGTGCCGCGCCGCCCCGCCGTGGGGTTGCCTTCCTCTCTCCTGATGGTGTCTCTTTCCCCACGGGTTCCTGCCCACACGCTCGTTTGTCTTGCTGCTGCTTTAAACCGAAATTAATACATTTTTATATATATATATATATATGAATTTTAATGTGATATGTCCTCTTAGTTAATGAATAGAAAATGTCAAATTTTGTTCATGCTAAACTGTGGTTCAGATGTCTTTTTCCTTTTTAAAATAGAAAGCTTATGCATTTTCTTTGTAAAAAGTGTATTTCAGAAATGGAATAATTTTTGGTTTCTAGTATCAGCAGCCGAGTTACTTGATAAGTTGTATTTGTGACTGTTACTGTAAACTGGCAAAGCAGTTAGCACAAATAGATTTGTAGGGTAGAAATTATATGTGTTTATCCTTTTAGGTATTGATTAACAATGGCTTTACTCCGGATAAAGAGGACTACGAGTTCTGTGCGAAAGTGGAAGAAATGGTGTTGCCGTCACAAGGCTATTTTGGAATATCTGCAGCAACAGGGGGACTTGCAGGTAGCGAATGTTGCAGTGGTGACACGTGGCGTGCGGGCCGGCAGGCCTTGCCAGAGAGGTGTCCTGACTGCTGCTCTTGACCCACACGCTGATTGTTGATCACGGTGGTGTAATTAGTTGCCTCCCATTCCCAAATTGCTGGTGTGCTTAGGCCTTTTCCTGGCTAGAGCAGAAGGCTCTGAGTGTGTCCTGGCAGACACCGAGCAGCCTCGTTCCTCCTGGGGGACTTTGGGAGGGTCCCGTGCGAGCGCGGGGGCGGCTGGTGGGGTGCTGGGCTTCCTGACGTGTGGCAGCAGCGACTAACGGTCGTTCTGCGTTCTGTTTGTTGAACACAGATGATCACGATGTCCTGTCTTTTCTGACCTTCCAGTTGACTGAGCCTGGGAAGGAAGCAGTAAGCATCTTTATACGTAATTAGTGAAACATGTTATCGTTTCCTCTGAAGTCATACTCATCATCCCTGTTTGAGGATTTTGGCATGTGGCCGTGCTGTCGTCTGTTTTACACTAACACTGTAATGTTTCAGTAATATTTTAATTAACATTTTCAAGACCAGAATTCTTCAAGCAACACTGAATCATCAAAAATAATGATGCTAAAACAAAACCTGCAGAGAAAACAAACTAAAAAGTGTACTTTGTCTGGAAAGTGGCCAAATAATCTGTTCTTGATCTCAACTTTCCGTATCCCTGAACGCTTCTGTACTGCTAAAGAGCATCTGTCCCTGTAAATCTTGATTTCTTTGTGATCGCAGAGGGTATCAGGAAAAAGCGATGGGTTTCCGTAGGAGCGTCTGGTTCCTCGCTTCAGCTTACTATATTAATGTACTGCGCTAACTGTGTTATGTCTTCAAATCTGAAATCTGACCAGCCTTGCTGGAGAATAAATTAAACAGGCGTGGTGGAGAACATGAAAAAATCTCTTCCCCCCTTTGATGTTTTAAAGCCGACACCGGACGCAGAGATTCCTCAGAAAGACAAGGAGAAGTATCAAGAGGAGTTTGAACACTTTCAACAAGAATTGGATAAGAAGAAAGAAGAATTTCAAAAGGAACATCCCGACGTGCAAGGACAGCCAGGCAAGTTATCTCTGTGTGGCGGCTTTCTGCGGGGCTGGTGTGTGTT
This sequence comes from Columba livia, assembly GCF_036013475.1. Lineage (NCBI taxonomy): Eukaryota > Metazoa > Chordata > Aves > Columbiformes > Columbidae > Columba > Columba livia. Next base: position 225,059 of record NC_088641.1, on the reverse strand, counting down.
TGGTGGCGCGTGGGTGTTTTCTGTGGGGTGTCGGGGACGGAAATGGAACCGCTGCCCCGTGCTCCGGATGGTCTTTCCGCGCTGCTGCTGACGTTACTTACTTGACTTAAGGGTTTTGCTTGTTTGTTTGCAAAGTGTTTTCTGAACCATGAAGTCACTTTTGTCGCGCCTGAGTTGAGAACAAAACTAACGAATGGAAACGAATGGCAGCGATGAGGATCTGTATGGAACAGCAGGAGAGGAGGTCGTGCCTCCCTCCGTAAAGCGATGGTTAGGGAAGCGTGGCCTTGTTTATTTGACAGTGTATGTGAAAGATGATCTCTTTGGTCTGTTTCTGCACGTTCATAACACGCTCTTTTTCCGCGATGTTCCGCGGGTGGTGGCTGAAGGCGGGCTGGCGGGCACGCTGGAACACGTGCCTGCTCGGACAAGCGTTCAGTTGCTTGCCTGACGTTGGGCATGGACTGAGCTCTGGCGGCCGCAGCGCCGGCTGGCGTTGGCATTGGTCTTTGGGCGGCCTAGTAGCGAGTTTATGGCTTGGTGTTCTGAGAACCCAGGGCCTTCGTTTTTACATTTTTAGCTATTGATAAGAAATGTAGGTTTGGCACGTAAGCCAGAATTGCTGTTTCTGCTATTGGTACTGCACGTCTGCAGCTCGCAGCAGGTTCTTGTCTGAAGGTATTTCAGACTGAACTGTGCTTTTTGCACTGACTTCAGATTATATTTAACTGAGGAAAATTACAGTACTGACTCTTGCCCACATTTTTGAGGTTTTTAACCAGTCCTCTGTGTTCTGCTGCGGAACGTGGTGGGGTTTTGTTTGTTTGCCTGTGTTGGTGTTTTGGTGGGTTTATTTGTTTGTGTGCGGGGTTTTCTGTTTGTTTGTTTTTGTTATTATTTTTCTTAGGGCTGGGCAAAGAAGGATGTGGTCATTGGCGATACGGTGGAAGCCAGTCTGTTTCCTGCTCTCGTGGAGTGAGCGAGCTCCGCTTGAGTGCGCGCGGACTGGGAATGTGCTTCAGGCGTCTCAACCTGAAATTTCAGGTTGTGATCTTTTTTTGCGTGGTGATAAGTGATGACTGTTCTGAAAATCCTACACCATTTCAACTTCACCCGTGTTTTGGTCAGCCTTCCACTGATCAGGAACGATCTGTTTGGACAGAGTCTCATGCACTTCCTTGTTTCTGCTGTTTCTGAAGCTGCGGGAGAGCTCGCTCAGAGTACACTCAGTTCTCTGCTTCGAGCCGCTTTTCGAAGCTTACTTTTGCTGCGAAGTCACTGCCGGTGCTGCAGATGTCTTGCGGAGGAGGGCTGGCGGGCAGCGCTGGCTCGTGCCGGGGCGGCTGCCTCCCGACGACAGCACACCGCGCTTCCGCTGCGCTGGGACCGCAGCTCCGAGGCGGAGCCCGGCTGTGGAACTGGTGGTTCCGCCCGCGTTCGCCTGTACTTTGCCATGGCCCTGGTGATGGGTAAACGCCAAATACACGAAATCACGGGAAAAAAGTGTATCTGCCTGGAAACTTCAAGGATGCAAGAAAAATGATGTAATTATATAATACAACTGATGAGGAATGTGTATATATCAGAGCTACCTGTGCTTTTTTCTTAGCAGCGGATGATCTTTTTGAAACTGTAAGTGATCGTGAACTGCGGCAGATCTTTGAGGGGCAGAATCGAATTCATCTTGAAATCAAGCAGCTTAATAGGCAGCTGGACATGATTCTGGACGAGCAGAGGAGATACGTGTCTGCGGTCACGGAGGAGATCGCTAAGAGAGGAGCTGCCTTGCCGGGCCAGCCGGGACCGGTAAGTCACAGCGGCCCGCGGCGACTGGCGGCCTGACTTCAGCAGCACGGTCAGCTTGTGTTGCCCAAGGCGCGCCGGTCGTTCCTCCTCACCACTCCCCCCGTCCCCTCCAGGTTTCCCAGCAAGACATGGAGACGGTTCTGAGAACTCAAGAAGAGGTTGTTAGACAAGTGGATGAAATAAGGTAAATGCTTTCTAAGTATTAAGGCTGTGTTTTTAATTTTATGTTATTTTCCACCTTTTAAATCCTATTTATTATTTTGCTAGGAGAGTACTGACAATCTTGAAGTTTCGCTGTCAGTTCCGTACTGATGGCTCTCTCCATACATGCAGTTTCTATAATAAAGTTCCCGTCCCTAGGGTGGCAAAGCCCCTAATTTGCCTTTTTTCTTTTCTTCTTTTAAATCATGAGATTCCACTTCAGCAGGTGGGTCCAGTCCTTCTAAAAACAATTCATTTCTGGTAACGTGTTAACCTGCTACCGCATGGAAACTTGTCGCTCTGATTTTGGAGTATTTGTAACAACGTGGGCGTAAATGCCTTTGGTTTATGTCTAGTGACCCTGAAAAAAAACAGGTGGAGTATCTGTCAGTATACTCAGTGTACTCCTGATAGAATGATTGCATGTGTTCTTTATGTAATATTATCAATAAAACCTGTAGTATTAGATCTATTTTAGGGAGTTTTTTAGTGTAAACAACCTATTAAGGCATGTAAATAGTTCAGCGAATTAGTTCTGTACAAATGAAAGTGTCTGTGCGTGTAATAAGAGTTGAGATTTATTGCTCATTTAAGTAGTTCACTTCTTTCTTCAATGTAAACGTATGTTTTGTCTTTGAGGTTTCTTCCCTGGTTTTGCTAGGACTGCCTAAAGCTCGTATGTTGATTATTGCTCCGTAGTGGTGTATTAGTGTTACTCATTCGTATATAACAAAAGCTGTTTACAGTGCTATGCGAAGTCTCTCAGAATTTCAGTGTGCAGAAGTCTTTTTTTGTTGTTTTTCCATTTCCATTGTAAAGTACCGTTTGTTTTGTAATCGGCAGGAGCAGGGCTCGGGCGCCTTGCTTCCTGGCGACGGTTAGGACAGGGGCCAGGGCTGGAAGGTACTTGGTGTCCTGTCGTGGCCTGAACCTCGTGCCCCCGGCTGCGGCGTGCAGGGACACGGTTCCCCCTCTGTGCAGCACCGGTGACACCACGTCTGGAGTGCTGTGTCCGGTCCTGGGCTGCCCAGTGCCGCAGGGACAGGGACGTGCTGGAGGGAGACGAGTGCGGGGTTGTGAGGATGGTTAAAGGGTTGGAGAATTTGCTGTAGGAGGAGAGGCTGAGGGAGCTGGGATCATGTAGCCTGGAGAACAGGCTTGGAGATGCCATACCAGTGGGTATAAATACCTGGTTTTGGAGGTGGTGAGGGTGATAGAGACAGACTCTTTGTACCAGTACCCAGGGACAGAGTGGAGGGCAATGGATGTCAGATTAAATACAGGAATTTCCACGTAGACACGTGAAAAGAAACTTGTGAGGGTCCTTGAACGCTGCAGTAGGTGGTTTGCCCAGGAAGGTTTTGCAGCCCTGGGGATGCTGCAAACCCAACTGTGACCGAAGACTCCGTGGTTTTTGGGTGCCGAGACACCTCATGCGGCACTCGGGGGGAGATGAGGGAAAAGAAAGGGGGCAGCGCGCTGTGCGCTCACACTGCATGGTGAACGCAGGTGCGTGGGGTTTCTTCGCGTGCCGATGTGCTGTGCACATCACTTCGGTGGTCTTGGTCTCGTGCGGGTCAGTGGAGCCAGGGCTGTTGGGTGGCCTGTCCTGTGGCCTGTGCCGCTGGGCTTCCTCGGGGCACCTGTGTCTGTGTCTGCGGGCACGTGCACGTTCCCAAGCGATTAAAGATTGGCTTTTGAAGTTGCGGTTTGTAAAATCGGTTGGGAGGTAGCTGTGCCTTTTCAGAGTACGATACCCAATGAAGTAAGGATCTTATCTCGAAGGTGCTGCAGTGCTGAGATGGCTTGAGAAGTTCCTGCGCTTGATAGGGATGTCTCTGTGCTCCTCCTAAGACGCTTTCTAGTTGCTGGCTTTAGCAGGAATGGCTTAACGTTGGTTTAACCCTTCGTTCCTTATCTTGGCTTTAGAAAAAGGTGAAAACCAATTCCTACAGTTGTGTTTGTTCCTGTATTAGTTCAAGGGCAGCTCTTGCGGTTTATCTAAGTAGGTCAGTTTTTTGTAGAATGAAGATTAGTGCTTCCATTTTTGCACTTGTTCTGCTACAAAAGCTTTTATGTTAATATTCTTGACAAATCTTTATACCTTACAAGCAAATTAGATTTTCTTGTTAACGTTGGCAGTCTGCCCCTTTAGTGACTGTTTATTAGGTATGAGTTTGTGTAACATCGTCTTAGTGTTTATCTTAGATTAAATAGATGTTTTGTTTATAGATAGAAATGAACAGCCCGCTGCTGCTTGTCATCCCGGAGGAAAAGGACTTACTAAGTAATTTTCTTGTCAAGATTTGTGGATTTCTTAATCATCTGATTACAGGACAATCTTGTGTTCATACAATGGAAACTCTCAGCACGGTATTGTTCATGCAGAAGTAAACGTAAATTAAATTTGCTACAGAGCGTATCTACTTAGGGAAGTTCTTTGCTCGTAACAAGCAGGGGTCGGTCTGGGCGGGCGGATTTCGGGTAATTCCGCAGGGGTGGGGGGATTAGGAAGGAGAGGAACAACACGGGCGTCGCGTTTGTGCCCCGGCGCTGGGAATGGCGAGGCCAGGTGAACATGGTGGATGTGGGTACACAGAATTGCTGTCAACATTGAGTAGGCGCTGGGCATGGTGGTGGTTGCTTGGGTTATTTAAGAAAAGTCTTCTAAAATAGGCTATTACAACCATAATTCAATTATCTTAGTTAGCATTAGTCAATTTACTTAATGACAGTACAGAAATATAACATAGTATAGGCTAACTTCTGGGTAACATATATGCGAATTTGCTAGGACAGTTGAAGGGTTTTTGGCATTCGTTTTGTATCAGTTCCAAACCAGCAATGTCGACTGAAAGGAGGTGAGAGCTGCTTGGCTTAGCTTTGGCCGTGCCGTAGAGAAGCGCGCTGCTGGTTGTGGTGGCTGCTCCTGGTGACGCCGCAGTATTCAGAAAAGCCTGTGAGCCAAACGCGAGGGGTTCTGCGGAAATCCCAGCGAGCCCCGCGTGTCCCTGGACCCCTGCGCTGTGGGCGTGGGACCACGTGGAGTGTTCCCTGGACCCCTGCGCCGTGGATGTGGGACCGCGTGGAGCGTTACGTGAACCCCTGCGCCGTGGGTGTGGGACCGCGTGGAGTGTTCCCTGGACCCCTGCACCGTGGATGTGGGACCGCGTGGAGCGTTACGTGAACCCCTGCGCCGTGGCTGCGGGAAGGGGCGGCTGTGGGAACGAACTTTTGCAAAGGTGACGGGAAAGGGCGAATTCTTGGAGCTTTTGGTTATTGAAAGTGAGAAGTTGGTGCTTTTGTTCCTGTGAGAGGAATGCAGGACGCTGGTACTCGTGTACGTTAAAGTGGTTTGTGTGCTGAAGGGATGCTTTTAGGAAGAGCTGGTAGTGTATAAAAATATACTGTTAATTCAGCATTTAGTAGGGACCGTAATTACGCAGTGGCTGTTTGTTAAAGTGGTGTCTGCAGGGTGAAATGACTGTGTGGGCTGATTCCGCGCGTGGCTTTGGCTCGGCGCGTGGCCGCCTCGGGCGGCTTAGACGGGCTGCGTGGTGTCTCAGCGGAGCAGGGCTGCCGTGGCGCGGTTTGCGCTGGTGCCTCCGAACAGGTGCGGACCTGGCCCGTTCGTGTTTGGTTGTGCGTTTGGGGTGCGGTTGTTTTTGGGTTTTTGCTTGTTTGTGTTTTTTTCATTGTTGTTTTTTAATTGTATTTTTAGCTCTGCGGTTTTTGAATTTTAATGGTACGAACAGCAATTGAAGCAAAGCTGAGAGATGAGCATCATCTTTATATGAAGATTATTTGTAAATATTTAAGTTTTGCTGCTTAGCTTGCCATTTGCACAATGAATACGAGCCTTTTAAAAACCAGCAGTATAGGTTTGTATGACACCTGCAGACACGATTGTTGCTGTTACCGGGTGACGCAACGGACAGTGTCCAAGCCGGATTTCCTCTGATGTGAAGGCTGAACCGGGAGGGGTTGGGGCTCAGGTGGGACGGTGCTGGGCGCCGGGTCCTGCCGCCCCAGCCGGCCCGTGCTGCCGCCCCAGCCGGCCCGTGCCGCGGTGCTGCCGCAGAGCGCCGCGGTGCTGCCGCCCCAGCCGGCCTGTGCTGCTGTCCCGTGCCGCGGTGCTGCCACAGAGCGCCGCGGTGCTGCCGCAGAGCGCCGCGCCGGCTCGGACCGGCCCGCGGGGCACCGAACTAAGCTCTCGTCTGAGCAAAATGTGAAGTTTTAAGTAAATCAAAGAGAAATCCAAAGACATATATTTGATTGTTTATTCTATTAATAATGAAGAGATTAACATTCACATGATAAATATTTCAGCTGTAGAATAATCCTCTTTGCAACTGAAAAGAGACATCACAGTAGGGGAAAATTATATAAACATATTGATTAGAGATTAAGTATTTTTCCCTCATTGACTGGTTTACCTCAAACAAAATTAGTTATGGAACGTCAACTTTTTTACGGATTTAATTTGATTTGTTGTAGAAGCAAAATGAATTCACATGAAGACAATACTAAGTATTATGACAATGCATACGGGAAATGAGTTTCTCCTATAAATGATAATCGAGAAACACGGATATATCTAAATCTTTCCTTATCCCTAAAGCCTCTTCTTCATTTTCATTTCTTACGTGACTGCTTTTATTTATTTATTTCTCCAACAGCTTTCGTGTTTCTTCAAAGATTGCGTTAAACTCTGCTTATCCTAAAGCCTGGGCGAGAGCCTCAAAGCGACGCTGGTCTTTGCGAGCGGGCGGCGGGGCGCTCGCCAGCCCCCGTGCTCAGCCGCCTTCGGGAGGGGGCGCGCTGCACAAACCGGAGCTTCTGCACAATTAAACGCTTTTAAACCATAGTTTGAAGGACTTGTTTCTCAATAGGTATTCTTGGAAGCTAGGAAAAATGTTTTCTGCCTTTTCGGGGCAAACTGTGTATTTCAAACTGATTTTAGCGGCCTAAAAGGTGTCCGGAATTGCTGTTTGGAAAAGCTTTTCTGTGCTGAAGGGTGTTTTGGTTTTCCTGGTTTCAGGAAGTCCGTGGCTGACACGCTGAGGCTGGTGAGCGGGGCCCAGCACCCTGGCTCTGCGGCAGCAGCCTACGAGGCAGCCCAGCACTTCAGTGACATCAGGGAACACCTTCACGGCGTGAAGAGGGACATCGAGCACTTGGTGCAACGGAACGTGGTAAATCACCTGCCGCCGCTGTAGAGCGTGACCGTGACACCTCTTTATTTGGCTGTTGCTGAAATGCTGGGATGAGCCAGCGTGCAGTTTATGGAGCAATTAATCCTTCATTAAGCTGCTTCACTGAAACTGCACTGCCTTGACCTAACTGCATGATCTGTGTCTTGATGAGAAGTTTTGCACAAAGAGCATGATTTTTTGGTCTAATTTCCTGTGGAAACAAGGTCAAGCAATTAGGTTTTCTGGGTGCTTTTCTCCTGTCTGCGCCGCTGCTCAGCCGCTCTGCACAGAGGAGGCTCTTGCTTCTGCACGCAAGGGAGAGCTTTAATCAGGGAAGCTCGGCAGGCTCTGCTTAAGGCCTTAGTGTGGAACACGGCTGTCCTCCCGTTCAGGAGCACCTTGGTCTAGCGTAGGCAGCAATTAAGCTGATTTAGTTTATGATGCCGTACAAGGTTATTGATTTCTGGGTCAATTTACCAAAGCTTTATTCCTTCCCCTGTAGCCCTCAAATGAACACGAGTCAGTTTATCTGGGAAACATAAAAGGGAAAGTGCCATGGGGAGTAAGATCATGATTTTTCAGAGCAGCGTCATTTGTGTCTGTTTTCTGCTTGTTCCAGTTTTTAGGCCCTGTCCCGAAGCCCTTGTTTTGTTTCGTACGTGTGACAGCTGTTTGATGGCATGTCTTGTGTGCTTTTTTTCTCAGACTTTTTTTCTGCTTGTGTTGTAGCCAACTAGTGAGAAATCAAAGTGTCCGGACTTGCCGCCGTTTCCATCGTGCTTATCTACAGTGCACTTCTTCATATTCGTAGCGGTGCAAACAGTGTTATTCATTGGTTATATCATGTACAGGTAAGTATGTTTGTTTAAAGACAACAGGGTGAATGATTTTAAACCTCTGACCAGAAATGCAATTGCAATGGTATGATTATCTTAATCTTCTTTGACACACACGATCGTTGGGATTGGAAGAGACCTCGGGAGGTCTCCAGTTCAGCCTTCTGCTTAGAGCAGCGCTGGCACTGAGTTCAGACCCCGTCGCCCGGTCAGGTATTCAGAGCCTCCACGAACGGAAAATTTACCACTTCTACGGACCCTATTGGAAATGTTTAATTATCATAACGAAGGGTTTATTCTCCTCCCACCCCGATGGTCTGTGTGGTGGGAACGTGCCCTGTGTGACTTTGACTGCCATGTCTCTTGTACTGTGGAGCAGCTGTCCCCGCATCCTCAGCAGCACCCCGTGTGCATCGCACCGCTGCTGCGGAGCCCTCCGGCCGTTGTCCCGCGTGAGCACGCCCGGTTCCCTCCCTCTCTCCCGAAGCACGTACCGCAGCTCTCGAGCACCGTCCTGGCCTCTTCTGCTGGACTTTGTGAAGTTTATTAATATCTCAACAAAATCTGATGCGATTTGATGCTTTTTAAAAAATTGTTGTTTCTGCCACATGTACCTACAAGGTACTTGTTTCACCTTGCAGATTCCTCAGTGAGCTCTATTCACAAAGCACGCCCCGTCATCTCTCTCCTACGTACGACACTGACACTCTGTGGAAGTTTTTTCGCCCTAAACTAACTGGGATGTTTCCTCTGTTCTCTCACACACGCGAGTCAGGACAAGGAGTGGGGACTGAAATAGCTGCGTTGCCCTTCAAAGGGGAAACGCTGCTTGCTACCTCTATGGAGGAATAACTAGTATTAATACAAGACAAATGCTGCTGATAGCGCTGACTTTTATTGTGGGTCTCCTCCTCGGGAGAGCGGAGGGAGCGCGTTCCTTCCGTGAGTCGCTCTGTGCCGTCAGCCGCAGAGATGGTTTCCAAGGCAAACGAGGAGCTGGTCCCTCCCAGCTGTTTTCAGTGCCCCTGTAACTCCAGTGCCCGTGTGTGGTTGTTCCGGGGTGTCTGGATCCACCAAGAGAAACACTAATGTGTTCTGTGCCGGGGAAAAGGAAATCCCATTTCAAGTAAATTCTTTCAGTGCTTGGTTGCGTATTTCCTTTGCTATGATGGCCCTAAGGCCAATCAGATACTGAGAAGCTTTAGAACATTTTAGCTGCAGTGTTTCACAAATGAGTTCGTAAGCTCTTTCGCAGTTCCTGGCTTCTGATGTAGAATTGGACCCGTAGGGGTGTTACCAGCGTCTGTGTAAACAGAAAAAATGTATTCCGTTCCTGTGCTACGATGTACGTTTGATTTTCCTAAGTCTCTGCCGACAGGGAATGGAGTCTTTTAACCCCAAATACATGCCATATTTATTTGTTTAAACCAGTTAGGCATTTTTGTGCTGTAAGTTCTTAATGAATTCTCTTCTGCTTTTTCTTCCAGGAGCCAACAAGAAGCAGCAGCCAAAAAGTTCTTTTGATGGCCTGTTCCTTTTGTGCGTACATGACAGCAGTATGTATGCACAGAAAATTATACACTTGTGTAAATGGGGGAGATTAAAGTGTTCGATATACTTCAATATTGTAAATTATTGAATTGTGATAGACAAAATGAGTTCCCATTTAAACAGCTGATGCTGAAGTTAGAAGCAGAGTGGGGAGCACGTGGTAGAGGGGGCTGTGGAGCCTGTCTGGGTCCGTGTTCTCAGCTGACCTGCCCACAGATACTGAACCAAATGCCGTGTTCCTCCTCTTTCGTTGGGATCCCGGCTCTGGTTGTTTGTAACGGGAGTTGCAGGGGGATGGTCTGTGCAGAAACCTCGACACCGAGTGTCCCGACACGTCACTTGATGAAAGAGGACAAGAAAGGCAAGCGAAGGGACAACGAAGCCCAAACCAGCTGCTCTTCAGTGTTTTTTGGCGGGAGTAAAAATTTGTTATCAACATTTCATTTATTTACCACTTAGATTGAACAGTTTAAGGATTAGTTAGTTAATTCTAACTCTTTGGGAAATACAGATTTAAACGCTTGTTAATATGTGGACACAGAGACAGACCCGTAACAGTCTGACTGATGCAGAAAACAATCTATACAGAACAAGCAAAGGCCTCTCCACTTAGTTTGGGTTTGGTTTAAGACACTGAGAAAAAACATGATAAAGTAGTTTCTTGGAGTATATTGTGGGACTGTTTCTTTTTTGTACTTTCGAGTCTATCTGTCATTTTGTTTGGAGATTTTTGGAACTTTTTCAGCAAAGATATAATCGCTTTATACCTGTTCAAATCTGATTTTTAAAAGGATCTGTTCCGTGTGTGAATATGTCTTTACTTTGATAAAGCTGTCTTTCATGTATCAAATTCGGATGCTTCGATTTAACTCTTGACATGGCAGGTATTCTGAACTAGAGGTACTGAATGTGAACCTGTTTCTTCACGGGCTGTTGCTTCAGACACGGTTGTTAATGCAGCAGCTGTTGCAGAATCAGTATTGTGTGTCGGTTTCTGCTTTGATATCAAAAGCATGAGCCTGAACGTGTGTGTTTGATACCGTCTGTCAGGTGAACATTTGCTTCAGGAAGGAAACAAAGCAGATAACCCAGATTAGGAATGTGAAATGAATTAATTTTGCCTTATTTACTTACCTGTTGTAACTTTGTCCTTGAGTTGTTTGTGTGTAGAGTTAGAATAGGGGTATTCCATTTTTAAAAACTCTATAAAATACACAAATGCATCAGGATACTTCACTTTTAATTATTAATTGGTTTGGCCGAACCTGCGGAAGTTATTCGGCATCTAGTGTTCGGTCGCTGCATTCGGCCCGTGCTGCCGGGCCCGGGGCGGTGGGACCACGTCAGCATCGCGCCCGTCGCTCTGGGGAAGCCAGAGATCTATGCAACGCGTTTTGTTACTGAAAGTACAGTGTCCAAAAGCAGATGTCTGCGCAGTATCGATGGAACGGTGTGTAGTACGCTGTAACTGGTACGGCTTTATAGGCTCGTTTACAAATCTGAGAAGATTTTTGCTGTACTAATTGGAGAAACTGCTGCCTTGAGCTGATCTTGCTGGATAAATGGGGTAAAACAATGCAAAACCACTTTTCAGATAAGCCAGAATAACACACGGGAATTGATTCACTCAGTTCTTTCAACACCAGCAAATACTTAGAGGTGCCTTGAGTCTAAGCTGTTCAACCCCGACCCTTCTGACTGCCCTTGATGTGTTTTCTTAAATCGTCGTGAACACAGGCGGTGCTGTCCTTTCAGCCGCCAGCCCTCCTGCGTCGGTGCGGGAGCTGCGCGGGGCGCCCTGCGTCCCACGGCCTGGTGCGATTTGGTGGGCAGGTGCGTGTCTCTGTCACAACGAGGAACAGCTCTAGTCTGTCAACTGGAGGAAGCCCGTGTTTTTTGTTGCTGTGAATTTAAACGTAACTCTGTTTTAAAGCTGGAGCAGCCCGTACTCTCGTGTCTGTTGGTAGAAAGAAGTGAAGGCTGGGAACGGTGTGTGGGGGAAACTCAGCCTACCCCGTTATCTCCAGTGCGAGGCCCGGCCTGTGTGCCCGTGCTGCTCGTAGATCTGGCGCGTCTCCCTGTGCAACCGGGAACCTCTTGTACTGGGGAGCACAAGGTCTAAAGCGTAACCTCCGAAAAGTGGTAACTTTGCTTCGTGCTTCATTTCACAGTCCCGGAACGCTCCTAACTGCCTGGTCACTCACTGGATCAAAGGAAACCTCCCAGCTGCCCAGCTCAAATCCCGCCCCGCCTGCTCTCGAAGTGGGAGCAACAGATTTGGACTTGAGATAGTATTTGCCAGTCAGCGTAGCTTCCTGTCACGGCTGCATACCAGAAGGTTCTTTCAACACTGTCACAGTGCGGTTGGTTCTTACCAAGTAAGATTTCAGACTAGAAGGAGGAGACAACGTGGAATCCAGTTTGGCAGTACGGGTGAGAACCAGTCTAATAGTTGTATTTGAAGTGTGGATCATAAGTAGCAAATATTTGGCAGTGACGAGAGAATCTCATTGTACTGGTTGGAGTGTGTTAAATACATAGTCACATGTGAATCTTTTAAAAGTAAAATTCACAATACGGTTTGTAAATTACCTAACTTCTTGTTTGAAGAAAATTTGACATTTATCAAAGCATCGATTACTGTAACAGCAAAGACTGTCTACTGTTTTTTAATTCAAACAGCTGACATTTGCATATGTTTGTTTCTGTCTAATGTAAATTGACACTTGAAGTTCAGAGAGAACCTTATTTGAATAAAGATGCATATTTTTAGTAATCGGTTTCTAATTTGGTGCGTGTAACCCAGGCAGGTGCATTTGCAGCACTGTGCACGCCGCTCGGAGGGTCCAGCGCTCGTGATGTGGGTTCCGCGGCGCCCGCGCTGCTGTGGGAGACGTGCTGACCCGCCTGGGCCGGCTCTGTGGCGGGTCACAGTGCGCAGTCTGCGCAAGAGCCACTCTAACCGGAGAGCAAGACGTGGGCTCAAGAGCTTGTGTTGTCAGACTTGCCTTGAGTATCGGGCACTGGCGGTCAGGCCTGCAGTAGTGTGTCAACTCCCGGGTCTCTTAGCGGCACGCAGAGTTGCGTGCTGGCTGCTTTGAGCGTACAATGTACCTGATTTTTTGGCGCTGAAATTGCCTGTATCTCTGAAGTGCTTTTCCAGGTTCCCCAAACCGCCGTCACCTGGGCGCTCCGCTCCTGTTTGCTGGGACACAACGTGCGTCCCCTGGCAGCCAGTCAGCGTGTCCCTGGCGTGCGGGGTGCGGTGTCTTACGTTCTGTCCTGTGCCGTGTGTCTGTCCGGTCAGGGATTCCCTCACTCGTTCCCCAGCCAGGCTGCCGGGCCCGCTTGGAACCGGCTCTGAGGTAGGAGCAGCAGTACCTTATGTATAAACTTAATGCTGGATTTATATTTGTTAAACTTTGCCAGATAACAGCTTAGAATCTTATGCATTGAACTTCAGAGTAGTGCACGCTCAAGTTTAGCATTCGCTGTTGAAACTGGGACCAGCTCTCTGACATCGTGGTCTCAGCTCTTCGAGCCGTGTGGGGAGGCGCCGCGGTCCCGGTGGCCGGGCTCGCGGTCCTGCTGGCCGGGCTCGCGGTCCTGCTGGCCGGGCTCGCGGTCCTGCTGGCCGGGCTCGCGGTCCTGCTGGCCGGGCTCGCGGTCCTGGTGGCCGGGCTCGCGGCCGGCCAGGTGTGCAAGGCTGGTCCTCCTCCCCAGTTCTGGCAGCTTCTGGGCAGTTCCGGAAGAGCACGGCGATTGTAAAGATCAGTTTTGATTTAAGCAAAACACGTCACAGGTATCCATAGTATATCAAAGTGGTTTTGCGATTCGGAGTTTGTGCTTCTGAGTGTTACTATATTTCAATAAGAAACGCAAATTTTCTTGTTTAATCACAAATAATCCAGGATTACATAATACCGTGGGTTGTTTTGTTGTTGTTTTTTAAATAGTGACAGGTCTGCTTTAATTAGAAAGACTCTAATACAGATTAAGGCATTAGGCAAACTGGAATCCTCCCATCTCTCAGTGAAATTATCGGAGTGCTGGGAGCACCATTTAGATAATCAAAATTACAGAGTGTTTCATTAAGGCATGTGCAGTCAGTCATACTAGAACAAATGCTCAAAACCCAAAATCATGAACTTTTGAGACCTATCAGATGATCTTTCCCAAAATAGCCTGTGATCCAGGCAGCAGAGGCTGCAGATCCGCGCCTAAGCAGGCGTGGAGAGGCCGGCGGTGCGAGCGCAGGTGTGAGAGCTGAGGAGCCGCACGAGCCGCGGCACGCGAGCAGCCCCAGCCGTCCGGGCCGTCCTGTGCAGGCGGGACAGCCGGGAGGAGCTGCGGCCAACCGCGGCAAGCAGCACGATGGCGTTGGCTTCTCGTGACTGCCTCTTGGAAAAAGAGAGTTCAGAGGCAAACCAACCCTGTGAGAAGCAGATGAAGAAAAATCAATGTATTTCTGTCCAATCTGATAAGATACTAACGGATAAAAAGGATTGGGCTTTTTGCTTACCGAAGAATTTGTTTTCAAATCTCATTTGACTGTAAATCCGTGAGAGTCTTCTGCTCAGTAGCCCGAATTGTATGATTTTACTATGGCCATTTAATCAACGGGCGTTTGAGCTCAGATCTGTTGTGCTCCAGGGAGTGTTTCCATCTCTCTGGAAGTGAGAGGCTCACGACTGAAGACGTCAAAGTGCTATTGCACATTATAATTGTGTGTGTAAAATTAGCTTAAGGCATTAATATAAAAAGTAGGTAGCTGCATCTAATGATTTTTTTTTTAGTAATCTGAACCATCTGCCTCCAGATATTAAGGAGTTCGCTCTTTAATCCAGATTATGGCTGACAAACTGGTTTTGGCATTCACGTTTCACTAGCATTGTGCCCTTGAGGAGCTGGTGTGGCTGTAGAAATTCTCTTGCCTACAGTTGTTGGTTTGGAAACGTTCTCGGTGTGGTTTTGCGTTCTCGTAGCTGTTTGCTCCTAGCTCCTTCCTCCTGAAGATGGCCTTTCTAATGAAAACCATGTTGAGCAACCAGGTAAAGAACTTGGGACTCGGAGGTGGAGGGGAAGAAAGCAAAGAAGAAAGCGCTCCTTCCGACCCAGCCGCGGCCGCGGGGATGACCAGAGAGGAGTATGAGGAGTATCAGAAGCAGATGGTTGAGGAGAAGTGAGTACCTGTTCCCTTGTTGTCAGTATGGGGCTGATTCTCGATAACTCTGTGCAGATAAAGGTAACCCAAGAAAACGTCAAACTTTCAGCTCTCTTCCCTTTCTAAAGCAGGTGGATCTTTGCTAAAGAGACTTTGCAAAATAAAAGTTCACCGATTTGGATTTACAAAATGTTGCGTTCCCCTTCCTCCCCCATCTGTGACTTTCCCCCACACTTTCCTGCTGTCTCCGCACCTCGGTGTCCTGGATTTGTTCCTCCTTGACGGTCCTTTACCTGTCAGATTTTTCCGTAGGTACAGAGCTCTCTATAGTGCAGGAGTTAATTGTAAAGCGTGTGTGATTTGCTGTCCTGTGAACCCCCGTCAGGTACGCTTTCAAGACACAATCTTTTGTTTGTCCACGTTTATTATGGCAGACATGAAAAACTAATGAGTTTTAAGAGTATTATTTTTTAGCCACATTTTCAGTATTTTTCTAAAATCTACTAAAAAAAGCAGAACTTTTCAACTGATTAAATCTCAATTTTATTTTGTTTGTAGTTATAATGTTTACCGCTTGCTGTGTTTAAGTATCAAACCGGAGTTAAAATAAAGACCTTAACGTGTAGGAGTTCAAATAATGCATAATTATAAAGAAAACAATTGACTTTTAAATCTCGAATGCATCTGTTCATCTAATGGTCAATTACATAATGGTTGTGTAAATCCGTCATGTAAGATGATTATAGGTGAAAGGTTAATGACTAGTGGAATTTGAGGTATCCAGGTCTGTATTTAGCAGTGGCCATTTCTGTCACAAAATTTTAAATAGGTATCATTTTGTTTGGAATAAAATACAGACTCTTTGCTACTCATTTTGTGAAAGGCTATTTGAAAGAGCAGTAGCTGCCTGCCGGCAGGAAGATGCTTTATTGAGGCTGAGCAGCAAAATGGGGCTCCCGGGACAGGGAAAAAGCTTGTGAGACAACGATTTCCGTGATGTTTCAAGCGTGCCGTGTGCCCGCGACGCGCGCTGAGGCGGTGCGGGCGCGCTTCCGGGAGCACGGTCTGCAGCTGCGATCGGAACGTTCGAAGAGGAGAGAGCTGGGGCCGGCGCGGTCAGCGGGCGCGTCACCCCCTCAGCCCCCTCGGGCGCCGCGGGGCTGCCGGGCGCCGCGCTGCCGGGCTCCGCGCTGCCGGGCTCCGCGCTGCCGGGGAGGCTGCAGGGGCTGGCGGGGGCGCGCGCGGGCGGCCGGGCCTTCGCGTGGCCACCCCGGCCCTGGGTTCTTCTCAGGCTTGGGATTGCTTTGGCAATTAAACAGACAAAAATGCACAGATTGCGTATTATACGTTTCCCTGAGAACCAGCAGAAAGAAACGGGTGGCTTGTGCTGGCAGTTTCCAGCACGGTCGCGTACAGTTTGCTCCCAGCGCCACAGGAGGGGAGCCCCGGTTCGTGCTGCACGTCGCAGGCTCCTGGCGGCCACGCAGCCACTCTGGTACCTGCTTCGTGTTCCACAGGATAATTAGATCCTCCAGAGCAAAAAGGTGTCAGGTTAGGACAGGTGCCAGGGCCCGGGCAATGGTGGCAGATCAGCTGAGTGAGTTTTGCGAGGTGTTCCCGTGATGGCAGGACAGGCGAAAAGCTCAAATGCACCTGAGCAGGAAATGCTCTCCAGCCCCAGCGGACGCCTGAAGGGACGTGCTGGGACGTCGCCGCGCTGGCGAACACGGCCCCGCGCCAGCTGCTCGGCGAGGGCAGCAGGGCAGCCGCCTTGGGGAGCACACGGAAGGTGCGCTGATGGCTTCCAGTTCAGGTGGACTTTTCTGAGAGAGAGACCAAAAGCTCATTTGTGGAAGCAGAGGAAAAGCAGCATTTCATCCTACAAGTAGCTTTTATGTAACAAAATACCTGTACTGGAACAAAATAAATTTTGCCATAGAATTTCTGTGACAGTGCAAGTAATCTAACCAAAAAATGTGCTGAGTTGTTCTTCAACCTAATGAAAGCATTTCATAAAATCACAGATAAAAGAAGTACCTTTCCACAGAGGGAAGCTGTGGAATTCATCGCTGTAGGATGTTCTGAAACAATAAATGAATGCAGACGAGTCTAGGAAGAGTCAGAGGTGACAGAGACCGTCCAGGCCTATTAAAGACAATGATGTGGAGCCTGTTTCCTGCTCTAGTACTTCACACCGCTGACTTTTGGAAGCTGAGCAGTTTTGATACGGGATGCTTATCCTCTTAAATTCCTCTCAGCATCCACCACTGTTGGAGCTGGGACTCCAGGGTAAGCGAACTTCTGGTCTGAGCCAGAAGGACCGTTCTGCCATTGTGTGCGTTCTACCCGTAACAATGCCCTGTTTGTAGAACAGGGGCACGGGCAGGCAGCCGCGTGTCCGTAAGTGCCCCCGTGCAATAACCAAGGAATAAGTGTAACTTTTCTGTTCTGCTCATCGGAATTATTCGTTGTTACAGTGAGCAATAACAGTTAGTACAGGTACAAACTCCAGACAAGCAGTATTGCCTTTTCGTTCACTCTTCACAGGGCTCAAGGGAACTGTTCTGAGAACACGCTCAGGGTGCACAAGTCTGGCCTGTTAGCATCACTTTATTGATTTCGCTGCTTTTGTGCCCTTGGGAATAACTCCCGCATGTAACGTTTTGCAGCGGAGCAACTGGTTCAGTATAAAAGACCGTATTTTATTAGCCTCTTGTATGTTTTTTTTTTCTGATTTCCAGAATGGAAAGAGATGCGGCATTTGCACAGAAAAAAGCAGAGCGAGCCTGTCTGAGGGTTCATCTGAGAGAAAAGTACAGACTCCCTAAGGTAAGCCTGGCGTTCCTGATCTCATCTAGCTACGTGCCCAATTTTGGAACAGACTGACTACCGACGTTCTGAAAACGGCAAATCGCCTTCATCAGCGGGGTCCCCGCTGCGGCTCAGTACGGAAATGGAGGAGGCCGGAGCCGCGGTTTTCCCTGCTGGCTGCTGCTTTTAGACCCTTTTTTCTCTGCTCACAGAATGTCCCGAGGTGGAGGGGACCCACGGTGACTTTTGTGTGCAGAGCGGTGGGGACGCCGGGCTGGTGGGGCTGCCCGTGAGCTCCGCAGAGCCCGTCCTGGCACGACCTGGGAGCAAGGGCACGTGTGGCTGAGAAGTGTTAAAACCTATCGCAGAACCCGCGAGCGATAGAGTAGGACGCTTGTGCGTTTTCTGTGGTAAGGACAACTAAGTACTGAAATACTTGCAGGTGTCTGTGCTGAGCTGCTTAAAGAACTTCCCACTGAAACATCAGAAATGCCAGAAGAAAAGGACCAGCGATCGAGCAATTTAAAGTTAACAAAGTCGCCTAGGTTCAAAAAGGGATTATATAATATAAACACAAATTGTAAGTCATACAGGCTGCCCGGGGCAGTGGTGGAGTCACAGTCTCTGCAGGTGTTTAAAAGGCACATAGATGAGATTCTTGGGGACATGGTTCAGTTCCTGACTTAGGTTATGGTTGGACTCGATGATCCTGAGGGTCTTTTCCAGACGAAATGCTTCTGTGATTCTATATTTTTTCTACAGTGTTAGTTTGCTGTTTCTAACCCCGAGTAGCCAAAAGCCCTCTAGTGCCATATTCATAATACTGCACCACTCCTAATCGTTTGCTTGAACCCTAAAGGCACGTTACAATTTGGATGAACCTTGTGACTTAGATAAAATCGTTCCATCTGTATTTCACCACGCAGGCCTCATTCCTGATAAGGGATGAAACATTTATTGTTCTCTAACTTTGAAAATCTGTTTTTGCAACCAAAACCTTGCTAAGTGACTTTCCAAGGAAAAGAAGTGCTGTCTTGAAGTGTGGCAGAATGTTCTGAGACAGGCCCGTGCTGGCAAGAAAGGGAAAAAATGCTGTGGAGAAACCTCAATTAGGCTACTTTTATGTGCCCTCCCAATGTGTCAGTGTTGAATAAAGCTTTTGTAAGCGAATTTGAAGTGAATACAGCTCTGTATAACAACTAATTTCAGATTAACAAACTCTCTGTAAGGACATTTAACTTTTAAAATTATCTGAAGGCAGAGTTTGTCATCCTCAAAACGAAGGCATATTGCTACACCTATAGCTTCTCATTCAAATCACCCCTTTAAATTGAAGTATTGTAGCCTGTGGGTCTTTCGCAGACGGCTGTCAAGGTCACGCGCCTGTACACGAGTTTGGTCTGTTTCTCGCTCCCTGGAGGTGTTGCTGTTCTGGCCGCAGGTCCCTCCGCGGAGACGCGTGTTGGCACCGTGCGGGCGCTGCGGTGGTCCGCGAGCGCTGCTGGGCCGGGCGCGGCCCCCGGAGCCGCCGCGCTGCACGGCGGGTGTCCGCGCTGCGGTGCGCGTGCTGGGGGACTGCGGGCACTCACAGACACAGCCTGGCGTCAAGAGGACGAGAGAGAGGTACCACGTCTTCCAGTTCCCTCCAGACAGAACATCCGTCTGGAAGAGAAAGGGAGACGCCTGGAGAAACACGGGTATGCCTGAGCGCTGTGCGTGACCAGTGTCGTATATAGGGGCAGAAGGAGCAAGGGCGGATTGTCCACTGTGCTCTTCTGGATTTGCCAGTTGCAATATGCCGTTTGTTCTGGGCCACGGGTGCTCAGCATAGAGGCAAGAAAGAGGAAAACACATCCTGAGGGCAGGTTTAATTACAGAAAGATTAATTATGCAAAAAAATGAAGTACAAGATTTTAAGTGGTTGATTGGATTGCAGGCCTAAATCTCTAAACACCGGCATTTTAATTAGCAGCTGAGCAGTAAAATATCACGAGGCTTTGTTTTCCTTTTGGAGGCGGGTGCTGAGCCAGCCCCACCGCGCTGCCAGGCCCGGCTCCGCGTGCCGACAGGGCTCGCTCAAAGGCGCCCGGCTCCGCGCTGGGGCGGGTGTCTGGGACCGGAACTCTCCCGCCTGCGGCGGCTGGGTCTCCGCGGGCACCCTGGCTGACCCACACGATGGACACCTGCCCATCTCCAGCACTGATACGCACCAGGTGCTCCTTGGGGCCAAACGTCAGCAGTGACAGCAGAACGCTTGTTCCAAGGCAGGACAGGAGCTGATTTGCCGTGGTTGCGAGTAACTTTTGTAGGATATGCTTTTCCGCATTTGTGTCTACCTATATAGCATTTATTGGTTTAAGGTCTGCTTTCTTTTCATCAGCCCTTATGAAACCATCTGTTATATTAGGAAGAAAATTAAATCAAGACGTGCATGCTATGTGTCCCTGAAAAAATTTCAACTCTATGATACAACATCATGGCAGCAAAATGCTCTCGGAGCTGTGATAATGCATTAACTATTTTCAGAACTGAAAGTAATTTAAGGTAGCCCAGTATGGGATAGAAACTCTGAATGTTACCAGTACCAATCACTAGCACGCATTGTAAATGAAAGCCTGAAACTCAGGACTACACAGGGCCCCCTTTTCAGTGCTAAATCTAAAGCTCCGTGCTATCTGGGCTAGATTTGTAAGAGAAAGCAGCCCCTTAATGAACCTAATCCTATTAACAGAATTGTCAACTTCAGTTTGCCATCAGGAAGATGTTTTTAGCCATGAGACCTTTCATCTACGGACAACTTTTTCACTTTTGGAGTATTCAATACATCGCCTTCATACAAATCATTTTTTAAAAAGTGTATAGATACATACATATTTTAATTTTAAAAAACTACACCAAACCCTTTATTCACCTGCTGCCTTTTTTTCTGAACTGGGATACAGTAATCAATTAACTGCCGCAAGGTCTAAACACAGGGTCTTGGGGAGATGATGCGTGTGATGCAGGAGGAACATCTATGTGACCACAGGCCCACCCGACCTGTCCACAGACCTCATCTGCGGCGCGGCAGCCTCGCCCCACTGATCTGCACGCTGTGTCACCTCGAATGCCACTGCTGCCCGTCAGAGTACTGTCACTTTAGCGCTGTTCTTCTGTCCAAGAGTTGGGGTTGTCTCATGATGTGTGAATTTCCGGCACCTCGGGAAGGGACTGCATCTGCTCCGCACAGGTGGGCCCCTTTGCCCAGGCAAAGCACTTCCGTGGGCACTGCTCGGCAAGGTTCTCGGTGACGGAGCTGCAGGATGTTTGTTGTTCACCGGTGTTTAGATGGGAAGAGTACTCAGATGCAATTGGGTGTCTTTTCAACAACGAGTGCTGCTAAAGACGTTAAAAGGGAAAGCTTATCCCTTTCATGGTGAGACGTAGTCATGTAATCTCAGCTCTTGCTCTGTCGTTCTGTGATGGCGATGCTGTTAAGACTTGACTGAATGAATAGCACTATTCCAGAATTAAAGGTTTTTTACTTGTCTGCAGCCGTTACATAAGCTCTAGCTGTGCTGCGGGGGATGCGTGTTGGCCGGGCAGAAAGAGAAACTTGTCTCAGGAGAAGCTCTTCAGTGCGTGCAGGCTTCAGATGAGTAGCTGAAAGCAAGTCTTTCCTGAGCTTGAAGAATTATTTTGCTGATCTAAATGCTTTCTTAATAGGCCAGAGTGAAACATCTGTGGACCCACTGTGCAAAGATGGAGTCACAAAGTGGATGCCAGGAGGCTGAGCCAAAATGGGGTTTTGGGGCACAGGGGCAACGCAGTTTGGGCAATGACGTGGTGGGGCACGTGGGACCCTGACAGCCGGGGTGCCAGGCAGCTCCCACGCGTGTTCCCTGTGCAGGGAGGGCACGAGAGGGTGTTCGGGGGGGAAGGCCGGTGTTTCCAACCGGTGGCTCCTCGTACCAACTCGTGAGTCACCCGCAGCCCTTGGACGGCATAGCCCAGCATGAGGCTGCCCTACTGCTTACCAAAAATCCCACTTGCAGGTTGATGTGAAGTGAGCCCTGATTTTGTGTGTAACTGGCACATTATAGGTGGTGAATCACAGGGTCAGGTCTGGATTCCCCTACCTGACGGTCTCTGTGCACAGGTAAATTTTATGACAGGGTAAGTTAGACATGAGGAAAGCGGTACGTGACAGGGTGATGCTCAAAAAGTTTGGCTCTCCTATGGATTAGTCTGAGCTTTGATCTTTTGTTTACAAACAGCCTTCATATTAACAGGTGTTTAGACTGACTGTTTTCTGCTTACACCTGTGTGTCATATGTGTAAAGAACTCTATTATATTGCACCTGTAACAGAATGGATCTGAGCCTGGCTACCTCAGGTGCATTATCAGGGTCAAAGAATATTACCCGGCACTAGGACGCTCTTGCCTGTGCTGTTGAATGGTCAGGATAGCGTCTGACCCAGTTTTGGCCTGGGCACTCTCTCAAGCCGTTCCCAGGGCCCGTTTGGAGTTAGGACAGGCATTCCCAACAGGCAGTTAGATGGGACCACCCTGTTTGGGAGGGCGAGAGGGTTCAACAGCCTCGCAGTGGGTTGTTCCAGGCCAGCTGGCCTTCGGGCAAGAGACCAGTGCCAGGCATATTTAATTTACTAGAATAGATGTTGGGTTTGTGTTCTCAGAGATCCTAAAAGGGTGGCTGAATGCTTGCAGAGACCTGGAATCTAAAGATTAAAGTCAGCAGGAGACAGGCCATCCAGTCGGGTGCAGGTTTGCCAGGGTCTTGAGGCGCTTTCTGTATGAGTTTGTAAAGCCCACGGCCCCAGCTGTCCTGCCCGTGAGGTCTGCCTGTTTTGGGGCTCTCTGCAGTCCAGGCTCAGAGTTCTCTGGAGCAGGGCGATGCCGCTGTTACTGTCAGAACCCTGCGTGGCCTGGGGCAGGCAGCAGCCCCTGCACAGTCCGTGCTGGGGCAGCAGGGCTCGGCACACCCCGCTGTGCTCCCGTGGCCAGCTGCCGCCGCGGGCTGGCGGGCACAGCGCGTTCGCAGCGCCCCGGTGGTCCCGGCTCTCGGAGCTGAGTGCCTGGGGCTGCAGGCTCGCTGTGCAGCATGACCTGACTTTAAGAACGCCCTGTGGGGAAATCCTCGGGGGTCTCCTTGTGAGAAAACAAGCTTTAACTTATTTCTTATGTGCTTCCTGGCTTGCTGTTGGGTGACCCTACCCTGTTCAAGGTCAGGCTAAATGCCAAATGTGTAGGGGCAGGTGACTTGGGCAGAACTGTATGGCTTTAGACTACACCCGAATGTGCTCTTCCGTGGTCAGAGAACACTCGGAATCCCCAAACCGTGTTGTGCGTCACATCTCGGACTTCAGTAAGGCAGGAGGCTTCGGTGCAAGAACGTGCCGAACAACTGTTCACGTTGCCAAAGTGGCCTTTCTGTGAACTGTATAGGCACCTCTTCACATAATATACGGTAGTATGCAGTGATGATGTCTTAAATTATAAATAATTCTAAAGAAAAGATGATGTGTGATTGTCAGCTTAGGGAGATTTTTTCAGTAATTAACCCTGTATCTTTTTTTATCATCCTCTACTGCTACTCAGGAGAGTTTCAGAAGGGCTCACTCCTCCAATAACCAGCACCTGCTGATGGAAAACTTCACACGTTTTTTCTGTCTCCCACAGATCTGCTATCAGCAGCCCTTACCCAAAGGGCTTAAGAGAGGTCTTCACCCATTTCAGCCACGTAGTGAAAATTGGGATACACCTCTCCATATGTTCATAGGAGATATGGGGAGAAATTGGGTTAAAGGGAAGTGCAGTTATTGGAAACATAAACCTGTGCAAATACATGTAGCGGTAAATAGTGGCTATGCAGTCAAACCTCCCAGTCTGCCCGTTCTTGCTGAGGCCTGAAACTGCACGAACATTGCTCATATACGTCCTTCCATTCATTTTTGCATGCGTTCATTCATACGAACCCCTCTCACTCTCAAAAGCACCTCCTGCTGACAGCAGTGCTGCTTATTCATATCAGGCCTTTGCTGCTGTCATGCTTCATTTTGGAGATGTAATGAGGCATTAATGCTTATCTTTGATGTGTGAACTGTGTCAAAATATCCTGTTCTTCTGAGCTCTGGATCCATCAGAAGATGTGAACAAAATCACCATTGTTTGAGAAATCGACATGGCCCCAGCGATAGAGCGTTTCAGCAGGCAGGCAGGAAGCAAGTGTGTGTAGCGCTTCCCTCATCTCAGCTGTTTTAATTGCTTATCCAGTTCGCTCTCCTTTTGCTTTCTGAGACTCACACCCACCTCCATCCTCTCCTCTGTTGTCAAGTCCTCCTGTCACCCACGTACCAGCGCTGCTCTGGGGTGTGCCCGGCAGCCCCTGCACTTGTCACAGCTCGGAGATGGCAGCCAGAGACCTAGATGTAGTTCAGACGTGGTCTGGGAAAGATGGAGACATTTTTTTCCTAGTCGTTATTTCCTAAGTTTAATGCATGTTTCTTCAGGAAGGCTTCCACTTAGTGCTGATATCGGAAGATACCCACCACCGAATTAATAGGGGAATGGTAGCCACACGGGTTTTCTAAAGCTGTTGCTTCATCAACCGAACCACAGAACAGATGGCAGCCTGGGCAGTGCGTTGTGGATACAAGCAACTTGTAGTGGACTTCCTGCAGCATGAGCATGTTCCACAGCGAACCCGTATGGCAAACACTTCTAAAACGGCCAGTGACACTGAGGGCCTCAGCTCTGACACTGCTGAAACCCTTAAAGAAAGGTAATTGACACCGAAAACTCTAAGCACGAAAATGGGGGCTGGTTAAGCCACTGCATTACATCTAAGAACTTTGACCGAAAAATCTGTGCCTATGTTTTGCTGCTCCCTAAAACAAACAAACAAAAACCTCATCAGTAAATCCTGGGACAGCAGAAATTCATGTACCTGTTTTATTTTCTTTTTGTATCAGAGTGAATTGGATGAGAATCAAATACAGATGGCTGGAGATGATGTGGGGTTGCCAGAAGACCTTCAGAAGATGGTGGCAGAAGATCAGGTGGAGGAAGAAGACAAAGACTCTATCCTGGGACAGCTGCAGAACATCCAGAATATGGACATGGATGCGATCAAAGAAAAGGCACAAGCCACCTTCACTGAAATGAAACAGGCTGCTGAGCAGAAATGTTCTGTGATGTAGAAGAGATACCCCTACCCAAGGGAGGCAGATTCAGCCTTGTCTCAGTGGGGCTGCAGAGCAGGAGCGAGCAGAAGAATGCACTTAGGTCTATAGCATTAAGTGTAAGTATAGAGAACCGAGAGAGAGAGACTTTAAAACCCCACGGGGGGTCCATTTACGTGCTGTGACTGCTTAGTGCAACGACAGAACTGAACCTCATTTTTAAACAACATTTTTCCCCATGGAGCAAGGTTTAAGAAAGCTAATATTGAGGAAAAAATGTGCCTTTTTCCATTTTTCAAAGAGATCAAAATGCTATTAAATGTGTATTTTTAGGCAAAATTGTTCTTCTGATGCATAGCATAGGTAACCACTCATTTCATATTGCTTTCAGAAATAAATACCTATATTTCTAATTTAAAAATCTGTTTCAAACATTTTGAAACAAATCCAGTGTTCAAATGTTGGCCTTTTCAGCAAAAGTGGTTTTGGCCATGTCTGTACTGAATACAGCAAAAGGTGAAGCATGTAACTGCACAGCACGAGACAGAAGCGTCCTCCCGTGTAGCGGTGAGCGGGTGCCGGCAGGCACCGGGGCTCGGCAGCTCCCGGCGGGGTGCGCGGCGCGGCGCGGCTGCTCGGGGCGGCGTCGCCCACGGCCCCTGGTTTCCGCGGGCACTCGCACCCCAGGTGAGAGCAGCAGCCCGCTGGCTGCTCCGGTGCCAAATTCCGGGCTTGTGGTACCAGCAAATAACCCGTGTGGCTGAAAACGAGCCCACCACGTTCACTCTTGGAGCCAGCTGCAGACAAGGCTCAAGGAATTCTGGCCCGCCTGGAAGATGATGCTGGGGCAGGGCACCTAAAGCAGGGCTTTCACTAGGGCTAAACCTGAGCCTGTGGGACCGGCACGATCCAGTTCAATGGGTGGAGATTCAGAACCAAGCAAGATTTTTATTGCTGTTTTTGGAGTTTCTTCTGGGGAAAACCGAAGCAGGTGTTGGCCCGGCTGCCTTCTGCTCCCCAAACACGACGCTGGGAGCCCCGGTGTCTCATAGCCGTACAGTTAGCATGCAGCATAACCCACGCAAAAACTGTACAGCCCTTGCACGTGGACGACGTATACAACGCTACTCTCGAGGGACTCAGGTATTCTATAAAATGAAGGATTTGGTAAGTTCTCCAAGAGCTCGACTGTAATGAAATTTGCAAATGAATGCATGTGGCATCTTCCTACAGGTTTGTAAGTCTCTCTTTCTCTCTCTCTGTGTCTCCACCCAATCAAGTAAAAATATTCATTTTAAATGAATAAATGCACTAAGTACAGTTTGTCTCTTTCTCTCTCCCCCCTGCCCTCTTTCTCTCCCCTCCCCTCTCTCTTTCTCTGCCCCCCGCCTCTTTCCCTCCCCCCCCCCCCCTATTTCCCTCCCCCCCGCTCTTTATCTCTCCCCCCCCATCCTGGGGGTTGCAGAAAACACGTGCGTGTCCCCGGCATTAGGTACAGGAAAGAACACCTCGGTATGTGGTGACGTAAACCTTGTCTTGTAAACACCGTTACTGCCCCTGGAGAGGTGGTCCAGTCCACCTGCTCACTTTTTCCGGAGGGTACCTTGGTCTGTTCAGAGATGGTGGTCAGTGGTTCTTGTGTTTGTAACGCGTCATTTCTGTAGCGGAGAAGAGAATCTTCAGCTCTGCCTAAAATCCCCAAGACTTCTGATCCGATTTCTGTCTCTTGGGATCCTTCTCTCACATGTCACCACGGAGTTTAATCATCTATGTGGAAAAGAAGTGGGCTCTTTACGTAAAGTAGTTACAATAGTCGCCAGCTCAGCTTACAACACTGGTTTGTGAGGATAAATCCCGTTCCCTCTGTGTGTGTGTAAATCTGGTAGGTGTCTGCATACTGTTGTGTTACTTTACAGACTGAATTGTCTTATCTATACAACACCGAAGTAAACAAGCCTAAGGCTTTTGACCTTTGAATTAAAATGTGCCAGGGACATGCTGAAAATCTTACTGAAAGCATCTGGTGGTTTAAAGGAGCTGATTAAATTCGTCAGCACATACAGGATCAGCGTTTTGACGGTTTAAAGGGTCAGGGAAGAAAGTACAGTCAGAATCACCAAACAAGTGATTAATGAGATTCCAAAAAACAGTGTCAGGGCTGGCAGAGGCGCGTGGTCCGGGGGGGCGGCTGCGGGCCGGGAGTGGCTGGGGGCGGCTGCGGGCCGGGGGGGCGGCTGCGGGGCCGGGGGGGTGGCCGCGGGCCGGGGGGGCGGCCGCGGGCCGGGGGGGCGGCCGCGGGCCGGGGGGGGCGGCTGCGGGCTGGGGGGGCGGCTGCGGGCCGGGGGGTGGCCGCGGGCTGGCTCCCCATCCGCAGCACGGGCCGCTGCTGGGGGGTGGGAGCTGCCTCAGGCACCGTTTTCGCAGCTGGAGACTGAGCGGGGCAGCGCAGGGCCGGGCTGCGGCGCGGGAGAGCCCCGTGCGGAGCTTCCCTGGGGCGGGGGCCCAGGCAGCACCCTGTTGCAGCTCCTGGGGAAAAGGAAAGGCGTCTTGCACTAAACCTTTCCCTTAGTGCTGCCGGAACTGTGAAAGGCTGTGTGTGCGTGTGCGCTGGTGTGTTTGTGAATGCACTTGCATGTGTGCATGCACCTGTGTGCACGTACGTGTGCATGTCTGTGTGTCTGCGTGCGTGTGCTGCATGGGAGAGGAGCAGATTAAAGCGTTGGGTCACGTGGGAGCTACTGCTGGACCGACCCTACCTGGGATTTGGGTTCTTACAGTTAATAGGATCGCTGGAGCTCAAGGCCATCATCCCATCAAGATAAATGTCTCTAGTGCCCACTTTTAAGCAATCCGAATTCAATTAGGCTAATTGGAAAACAAGTAAAGAAGGATTGCATTAATATAGCCTTACGGCATGAACCTCCGATCCCTCCCTCCGGAGGGATGGCTGAGCGTGGCGAGCCCGCGTGTGGGAGCCCTGGCACCAGCCCTGTGCCGCCCCGCTCCCCGAGCAGCCGCGGCCAGGCCACGGAACACCCCCTGAGCGGTGGGGAAAAGCCACCGGCTCTCCTGGGGCACACAAGGAAAGTCTCGGCAGAGAGGTGACTCAGGGTACGAGTGATGCAGTGATGGGAGGAGGCAGCAGTTTTCTCATACGTTGTGCTTTCAAGAAGGTTCTTAAACAGCGCACTTAGGAACTTCTGGGGAGAAAAAAGGCAGAGCCATTTTAAAAAGTTTTACCAATCTGTTGATGATGCGGAGCGTGCAAACTGCAGCAGGGTGCGCGCTCCCACGGGGCCAGCGTTCCACTCTTTTCCTTGCCCAGCCCCGTCCCCCTCGCCCCTCGCGGGTCTGCTGTCTGACCCTGGGAGGCCTGTTGATCTCTCAGGAGGCGCTCCCTGCTGCACGGCACCGGCCTGGAGAGCCACGTCCCACCTGCAGGGTCACTTCAGCTTCCAATGTCTGCTCAGCAAGGCAGTCATTATTTCAGCTTGACACAAAGACAGGAGGAAAGGAAGAATCTGTGGCATTTTATGGTGGTGATTTCACTGTGTGAAACCATGTCCCATACATATGTCTCAACAGCACCAACAGGATCAGAACTATTCCCATTTTGTCTTCACTATGCATGCATGCGAAGGAGCTATAGCAGACAGCTGTGCTTTAGAGATTGTCCATCCTTACAATGTTTGTTAGCTTCTAAACAGAATTTCAGCAGTAATTGTTGTAATAATACATTGCAAAAAACAAAACAAACTAAAAAGAGATGGAATGGGGACTGTCTTTTGGAAAGGCAAACAAGCCCACCTATTTCATCCCATAATGAATATTCTCAGATTTGATCCTGACTCCCCCTGTAAATTTCCAAAGGCAAACTGTCTTTGCAAAGCTGTGATGTACCACAGTATCAGTTTCTGAAACTTCATGCTAGTGTGACACGTCCCAAGGGACTCTGTGGCAGCAGGGTATTAGTTAACAGCCAGCACCTCAGGCCCAAAGGGAGATGTTCAGATGGTTACCTTGCTCTGCCATCCTGAACTCTCCGCGTTAGTCCCTGGTTATCACCGGCACCGTTAGATTCCCCCCTGCGCAGCGCCCGTGCCCTCGTGTGCGTCAGGGCACCGCGCGCTGTGCCTGGAGCTCGGCGGGACAGATCTGGAGCTGAGGGCTCGGAGCTGCTGGCTGCTCGGCTACAGGTTTGTTGTTTCATTTTTCCACATTTTTACAGATTGTGGCCAAGGGAGTTGCTTCCTCTTTCGAAAACTCCACTCTCCTTTAACAAGGAATCTACTGAGACAAATGCATTTCCATATGGCAAACACAACTGTAATAATCTGCTGAGGAAAGAGGGAGAGAAGGATCCTTCTGTCTCAGGGAGGAAGGTCTCCTGTACTGTGTGGGACGTGTACCTTGCTTGGGGGTGGAAGGTTTTTTTGCTGTATGTTTTGCATTGTGATTAACAGCAAAAAATGTAAGTCATCTCTGTATTTGACAATTTTGGCAGGCGCCCTAACAGCACCATCCGTGCCAGAACCCAATGCCCTTTATGGCACTTGCTGCCGCCCAGAGTCCAGCTGAAGCGCTTTCTCCTTTGCGTCTCACCTTGCTATCTTTTTTTGCCACAACAAGCAAAACCGAATCCCAAATTTGGCAAGGGCTTCTGGAGGGACGGGCATGTTTTGTGCTGGTTGTGAGTGCCATAAAACCCCAGCTCCAAATTAGAAGAAATTAGGGACATTGCACAGTTCATTCATCTTCACTAATAGAGTTCTTGGGAAATACGCATGTAGATTAAAGGAACACAATGGCCCCTGGCTGATTGCTTTGAGCACCCTCCAATGCCCCTACAGTGGTATTGACTTGCTTTTCATATTGTGCACAAAAGCCACACTAACCTTGTCTCTCCTGTTGGCCTCTCCCTCTTTGCCAAGGGATGGCTGAGCTCTTGTGGCCCCAGCCTCCCGCACCCCAAAGCAGTTCCCGAAGGCAAACCTCACCTGGCGCTGACAGAACAGCGAGCGCTCCTACAGCGAATTAACCTTGGGACATCAGACCATGAACCTCACGGTGTGGGCAGCAGCAAGGACTGCCTTTGTTTTGAAGAGATTCCTCTGGAAAAATCTACACAAAATGCATCCTGTTGGGCAGGGGGGAAGCAACAATGAAGATTTCTTGAGAGAGGTCATACTTTTTTATTGGACTAGTTAATATATCTGAAAGCAGCAGCAGTGGTGTTTTTCATTCACATACACTCAGACTTGAAATGGAAGCATCCTCAAAGCTAAGTGCAGGCTGAAAACCACTCCAGATGTTGCGGTGTTTGTCACTCAACCAGCTGGGACAAAAGAGAGCTGGTGCCAAAGAGGAACTGGCAAGTGCTGGTGTAAAAAGTGATCAAGTGACAGAAAGAGAAAGGCAGGAAGGAGTTTGTTACAGGAAGGAGTATGGTGGAGGCAGGTCCTCCACCGAGCCAAGCACAATGTAAGGTGTAGGATCTGGCTCTCTGCCTTACCTCAAAAGCATTTTGTGGATCTCCCGCGAAGCCATGCCCTGCCCTGTGGCCTCCCAGCACACTCGTGCCATGCGGGACAGGGTCACGGCATCGGTCTTCCAACAGGCTCTGTCCTCTGCCAACATCTCGGGAAATTTCCTCAGAAATATTACCTAGCGCTTTCCCCAGACTTCAGAAGGCTGAAAGCCTGAGCCCACCTCTTTCAGATGTCTCTCGAGTCCACTCTCCCCAAAAGCCCGCACGCACTGTCTCTTGGTCCGCAGACCTGGCTTTGAAGGCAGCCAGACGCGGGGCAAGTATCCCAACAGGGGACCAGAGCACCAGCTTCTACCCTCAATGCTCCCTGCCCGGTGCATTTGGCACAGAACAGTGCCACAGCACCCTGTCTCCTTTTGAGAGGCCACCAATGAGACCCATGCACTCAAAAAATGCCTGGGATGGACGCAGCCTGGACCTGTCAATTCAAAGCAGCTCCTGAAGCCCACAGCACACGGCACTGCGCCGGGGACACACCGTCCTCTATCCCGGAACCCCCGGGACTCCCGCCCCTCCCCAGCCCCTCCATGGAGCCCCCTTTCCCGGGCCCGTCCGCCGCTCCCGCGGCAAGCGGCTCCCGCCCTCCCGGGCACTGCGTGCCGGCTTGGTCCCCCCGTGCCCGGCGTGCCGGCTTGGTCCCCCCGTGCCCGGCGCACCAGCAGCCGCCGGCCTCACGACGATTTCAGACGGCGCTCGGCCCCGGCAGCGCGGCCCCGACCTCGGGGCTTCGGTTGCGGGGCTCGGCGGGGCGCTCGGCCTGGGCCAGCCCCCGGCAGCGGCCGCCCCGCCTCGAGGGCCCCGGATGGCATCGCCCGGCGCCGTCTGGGGCCGCGGCCGGCGGGGCGGGGCGGGGCGGCCGGCGGGGGGGCAGCGGGCTCTGCCGACGGGGCCCTGGGGATGCCCTGCCTCCCCCGCCATGCCGGAGAGGCGCGGGGGCCTCGCCTTCCCTTTCGCCCACCGCCCCCCGGCACTCCTCCCCCGCCCCAAGGAGGCCAGCCTGCCGGGCGGCGCCGTGCCAGAGCTGCCCGCGCCGCCCCGGGGCCGGGCGGGACCGCAGCGCCGTGCCGGGGCCCCGGGCCGGCCGCCCCATGCACCCTCCCGGCGCCCTGCTCGCCATGGCCGACGGCGCCTTCTCGCTGTCCGCTCAGGCGGCGCGGAGCCCCGGGGGGAACCCGTCGAGGCTGCACAGCATCGAGGCCATCCTGGGGTTCACCAAGGAGGACGGCCTGCTGGGCCCCTTCCCGCCCGACGGCAGCGCCGGCAGCGCCAAGGAGGCGGACAGGCGGGGTCCCCGGCACTGCCTCCCCAAGATGCCCGGGGAGCCGCCGCCGGCTGAGCCCCAGGGCCGCGCCGAGCGCTTCCAAGGTTAGCGCGGCGGGCGAGAGGCGCCGGGTGGCGGGCGGGCGGGCGCCTCTCCTCCGCGCCCTCGGGCGGGCCCCGCGGGGAGATCGCCCTCCCGGTGACCCGCCTGTCTTCCCTTCCCAGAGCCGTACTGCCCCGGCAGCGCCAGCCCCGAGCTGCCCGCCGGCAGCAGCGGCGAGGGGAAGCCGTCGGACGAGGAGCAGCCCAAGAAGAAGCACCGGCGGAACCGCACCACCTTCACCACGTACCAGCTCCACGAGCTGGAGCGCGCCTTCGAGAAGTCCCACTACCCCGACGTGTACAGCCGGGAGGAGCTCGCCATGAAGGTCAACCTGCCCGAGGTCCGCGTGCAGGTAACGCCGCGTTCCCGGCACCGGCACCCCGCGCACAGCACAGCCCTGCCCAGCGCGGCGCAGCCCCGCGCTCCCGGCGCCGGGAGCTATCGGCACGGCGCGGCACAGTCCGGCTCGGCCCGGCGCAGCCCCGAGTTTCCGGTGCCGGGAGTCCCCGGCCCGGCGTGGACGTGCACGCTCGGCGGCCGGAGCAGCACCGCCCCGGAGCGCGGACGGCCCCGCTGTCCCGGCCCGCGGGGCCGTGAACCCAGCCCGGCAGCGCTGGCGAGGGCCGGTGCGTGGCCGAGCAGCCCCACGGGGCGCCGCCGGAGCGCCGGGCGCGGCTGCGGCTGCCCCGATCCCCCGGCCCCGACGCGCCGGCCCCGGCCCGGCGCGGCCAGCGGGACGCCGCGGAGCCCGGGGCTATTTTCCGCTCGGCAGCCGCGGGGTCGGGCCGCGGCCCGGCACCTCCGGCCGCTGGCCACGTCGTCAGCGCCGCTGCCCGGTGGCTGGCGTGTCGCGGCCCGGGGCAGCCGAAGCCGGTATGTGCCGGGCAGGGCGGGCCGGCTCCGCGGCCGGGCTCTCGCCGTGCTGCTTCCGCCGGGCGAGGGGCTGCGGGGCTGCCGAGCCCGCGGGGCAGCACCGCTGAACCCGCTCCTGCCCGGGCTCGGCACAGCGCGCTGTCTGCTGTTCCATCGTGTTCCGCTCGCTTCATTTTGTGTGTGCCCCCCGCGTGGGGGCAGCGGCTCTGCCGTGCCGCCCTGTGGCCCAGCTAACAGGGCTGTGCTTGCAGGTCTGGTTTCAGAACAGACGGGCCAAGTGGAGGCGGCAGGAGAAGCTGGAAGTCACCTCCATGAAGCTGCAGGACTCACCCATCCTCTCCTTCAACCGCTCACCGCAGGCAACACCTATGGGTCCTCTCAGCAGCAACCTTCCCCTGGAGACGTGGCTCAGCCCCCCTGTGCCCAGCAGCACAGCCCTGCAGACCCTGCCCGGCTTTGTGGCCTCGCCACAGAGCCTGCCCGGCAGCTACACGCCACCGCCCTTCCTGAACTCTCCGGCGGTGACCCACGCATTGCAGCCCCTGGGAGCCATGGGGCCACCACCGCCTTACCAGTGCGGGGCCACCTTTGTGGACAAGTTCCCCTTGGATGAGGCAGACCCACGCAACACCAGCATTGCCGCCTTGCGGATGAAGGCCAAGGAGCACATCCAGTCCATCGGCAAACCCTGGCAGACAATCTGAACTCCCTCTTCAGCATCTGGGTGGGAGAAACCCACAGGGAAGGCTGGTTCTGGCGTGACCAAGAGACACCCTTGCCCTGCTCTGGCTCTCCGGGACAGTCAGGAAAAGGAGGGCTGTCCCTTGCACCAGCCTTGCCCCCACGCCTTGACTTGCTTTGTGTTTTGTGGTCCTTTTAATTCCCTTTTCCACATGCTCTGCAGAGTCAGTGGCCTGATTATAGCTTAGGAAAACAATCTCTTTTGCTCTCCCTCCTTGGCTGGACGCTTTAGTTGCAATAAAAGCTGCAGTAGGGCGAAGAGCTGTGTAAGGTGGCTGGGAACCAAGGCCTGTGTTACCTGGGGAGGGTTTTCTGCTTTTGCACCGTTAAATAGCATGACCTGCATGAAGGCCATGCATCGTGTTTCTGCACCCAGATGGGCTGCTCGGGCCAGACCCTCCGCTGCCTGTGACATGTAGAGATGAGACAGGGCCCTCCTCCTGCCCCTTCCTGCAGCAGGACCCCGCCACGACTGGCTGTTAGCGCTGGGGGCTGCAGCTGATGGTGGGGGGCGCAGCCGGGTCGGGGCTCCCGGCTCGGGGAGGGGCGCAGCACTCCCACAGCTGCCTGTGCGGGGCAGCCCCGGGGTTTCGGATGCGGTTTGCCCACCCCTGCCCCAGCGGGCCGGGGTCAGCGCCGTCCCCCTGGCCCTCGCTGCCTCCCCAGAAGGGACCAGCAGGTGCTGCGGGTCCCCGTGCCGCCGCAGCCCAGCTGCCCGTGGGGGGAGCGGCAGCAGCCGACAGTGCCCTGGGTGCCCGCTGAGGTGGCCGGAGCTGGAGCCGGGGCCCGCCGGTCGCGTCCTGCCCGGCGCAGCCCCCGAGGCTGCCATGGCGCTGGGCCGCGCTCGTTTCTCCACCCACCCAATGCCCCTTGCCAAGCTGCCGAAACTAAAACTGCAGCATCTTTATTTTCCATTATCTCCGTTACTGCCTGTAATGGGGCTGAGAAGCTGTAATGAAACACCCCTTCTCCTCCACTGTGCACAGGGTGCTCTACACACTCTGGAGGTTGTGGCAATTAACGTTTCTCATTAGGGAAGAGAGAAGGATGCACAAGCGGCCTCATTGTGTCCTAGGGATGATTCAATGCAGACTGGGAGGCCTCTCCTTTCACCATTTCCCACTCGTTGTGGCCAGACAAAGGCTGACATCTAATTATATTTTCACAATCTGTGCGTACCTTTTAAGAGTCCTGTCAGAAACAAGTATGTCAGCTTTGTTCAGCTTCACTTCAGAGAGCTTTTTAACCTTAGACAGCAGTTTCTAAACATCCCTTCACAGCCTTCTCCGCAGCAGCCCCCATCTATTGTCTGGAGAGCTTCTTTACAGATAATAATAGGAATCCTTCTATTTTAAAACGCCTTTTCCTCTCTCCCAGCCTCCCTGCAGATCCATCCTGCGTCTCTGGACCAGAGCACACGCTGTGCCCGGGCCCCCCAGGGTTTCCTTCCCTGAGTGCTGGGCCAGGGGAGCGCAGGGGGGCCCAGGACTGGCCCCCGCTGAATTCGGGAGGATGTAACCCTGCTTGGGCCGGATCCTCCCGCCGGGCTCCGGGCCTGTAGGTGCCACTCCACCTGTGCCCGTGGCGGTGCCCCGCCGTGCTGTCAGGAAAAGAAAGTGCTCTCGCTGTTGGGACCAGGGAAATACTTTGCTAACTTCTAGTAAGGAGACCTGAGTAAACTTCTGCGGGGAGGGGGGAGGAGGACAAAAGCTGCATTGCTTCAGTTCTTAGGTCTTATTCCAGTGGTGCTTTCACAGGTGAGCTTTGTGTGCAGCACCAAGGCTCGCGGGAGGCACAGCTCGGGGGGCCGCGGGTGCGCTGGAGGAGCGCCGCGCACCCGCGCCGTGTCACAGCACGCCGCTCGGGCGCTGCTCGCTCGTCCTCCTCGGGGCTGCAACAGCCCCACCGTCGTTCCTTGGCTGCAGTGCAGCTGCAGCTCTGAGTGCCGTCCTGCACGTGAGCACGTTTAACTGTTCCAAGAGCTCTTACCTGTGCTTATTGCTCGTGACTAAACCCCGAGATTTCAGTAGCGCTCTTCCGCGTTGTGGCACCATCGGGAAGACCCCCTCAGCTTTTGATCAGCGCTGTAGCCAGCACTGACCCTTGGTTACGTGACATTCCCAAATACTAACAGTAGATAAAAACGCAGCGCCGGGACAGCACGAACAGCTGCTGAAGACACCCAGTCACTTTTATTAAGCTTGTCATGCAATGCTTGTGAACAGAAAAAGAAATATTATGTCGAACTATGGTGATTGTTCTTCCTATTGACATATTAAGCAGGTCTTTTGTTACACATTGTAAACGTGAATCTTGTGATGGATCAACTGCGTGCAGTTATGTCCTTCAAGGAAAGCTGTGCGTTTATTGCTAAAAAGAAATATTTAACCAGCTAAACATAAGTGGTCACAGACAGGTAAATACTTTTCCAACAAATGAGGGGACAGAAGCACAGACAAACTCGTATCTGTCTTGTACTCTGTCTAGTTTTCTGTGTTTCTGTGCTTTCTTTCAAATTGTCCCATTCCATTTTAAAAGCTCATTTGTTCATTTTGTTGTAAATATCTTCTCCTTCTTAATTGGGTGCTGAGTCTAATAATCCTGCCTCGGCTTGTTAACTGTACAATAGCAGTCAGAGTTAATGACCCATTAGTGATTAATTCCTTAAACAGCATCTAATTGCTCACTGTAAAACCTTTTCTTAAAACTGGATTAAATCATCTAGATCCTTAACCACTTCTTTACTCTAACTTTGCTAAGGCTATTAGCCTGGCCTTTTCTGAGCGATCTATTTCTTCTTTTGCTTAAACTGTGCTGGCAAGGTAGTATTTTTAGCATCTATATTTGACTTATTTGCAACATCTAAAGTTCTAAGGAAGAATAATCCTGATACAAGACTGCCAGTGAAAATATTACAAAATTACTGCTTTGCAGTGAGACAGCTGCAGACAGTGGGTGTCGTTACCCCAGCAGTGACACACCGCCTGTTGTTGGGAGAGGTGGACACGCCGCCTGTTGGGAGAGGTGGACAGTCTCCTGAATATCAGCTTCCTTCAGCAGATTGTCAATCACAGAATATCCATGGACAAAATCCTGTCATAGGAGAACAAGAGTGGAATGGAAAGCTGATCAGACCAGACACTGGTCACTCTGATAGCAGTACTGTTTTTTCTGGTAGAATGAATTTTGTGTCTTCTCTCTTTCTGAGCATCTTCTGTCTTCTGCCAATACATGATGTGAAAACTGACTGACATTTGGCAGCCATTCCTTTGTCATATGACATTTCTACCCCTCTAAGAACTGTGAAATCAGCTCTGAAATGTTTGCTTCTATGTAAAAATACAGTTAAAGTCAGCTAGGCGAGACATTCGGGAGAGAGTTTAAATGGAGGCAGCGGAAATTTGGATGGAAGCAAGAAGAGATAAGAACTGGAGCTTCGGCCGCTGATCAACAAGGGAGTGTTGGGGTAAACAAGGAGGATGTGTTCCAGCTGTGACCAGTGCAGGCAGGTCAGACATCCCTCCTTTGATTCCATCTGGGCAAAGAGGCGGGTGCAGGCAGTGAAAGACCCGGGTGTCAATGAGGGGGTGCCAGTGTTAGGCAGTGCTTTTGGACAAAGGGCTCTGCAGGATGCCTGGCTCCCCAGCGGCTTGTTTGTGCCGAAATGCTGGGGCTGGCTGCAGCGTGACTCAAAACCAGGATAGCTTGTACGGCAGGCAAACCTGCAGTGGTTCACGATAAACCACTCGCAGGTGTGCTGCCCCCACATCCCTCTCCTGTAACATCCTAAAGAATACCCCTCCAGTTTATTTGATGCTGTCTCTGTGGGATATGGGAGTCCCAGTTTACATGCAGAGAAACTGAGGCATGGAGAAACATGGCTCGCCCAGGGTCAGGAATGCCATTGCTGAGGTAGAACATGTCCCTGCTGCCGCTGAGGCCTCTTCAGGTAGCGCCAGCCATCCACACATGCCCAGCACATACGACACAAGCGAGAAACAACAAAACAACACAAAACAAAACAACACAAAACAAAACAAACAAAACAAAACAAAACAAAACAAAACAAAACAAAACAAAACAAAACAAAACAAAACAAAACAAAACAAAACAAAACAAAACAAAACAAAACAAAACAAAACAAAACAAAACAAACGCCGCAGGTGCGGGTGGGCGCCGGGCGCCAGAAGCGGGAACCGCACCGCCGGTGCCACCGGCTGTCGCTGGTGCTGCCGCCCGGTGGCCGTGGCCGGTACTGCAGCCCGGGGGTGTGTCCGCCCGGCCCCTCTACAAAGCGCCGTCCCGCGCATGTGCGGGGTCTGGGGGCGTCATGGCGTCGGTGGGTGCCGGTTCCGGTGGCAGGTGAGGGCCGAGGCAGAGGGGAGCCGAGTGACCCCTTGGGCGGGTGCGGGATGTCTGCTGCCCGGCCGAGGGACGGGAGGCTGCGGAGCTCTCGCTACGGAGCGCTCGCTCCGGCCGGCTCCCGGGGGTCTGGCGGCAGGCGGCTCGGGGCAGCCCCCGCGGAGGTCCCGGGCCGGCAGAGGAGCAGGAGGCGGCAGCCGGCCGGGGGCAGATGCCGGGTGCGTCCAGAGCTCCCCCTGAGCCTCCTCCCGCGGCCCCGCTCGCCCCGTGCAGCCGCCCCCAGCTCCAGAGAGGTTGGGGAGGGGCAAAGAGGAAGGAGTGCGGGGCCGTGGGCCCGACGTCTGCTTCCTGCGGCGGGCAAGAGAGAGAGCCCCTCTCTCCGGGTGGCGAAGGGTCCCTCTGCGTGGCGTGCAGCCGGCCGGGCCGCCGGCGTGCGTGGCAGGGCCCGTGCGCGTATCCTGGAGCGGGGCGGCTGCGTGGCGAGCGCGCCAGCGCGGCGCCGTGTCCCCGCAGCCTCGTCTCGTGGGAGCCCTGACACCCCAGTGTGTTCTCCTAGGCTGAGGACGGCCGAGCGCCCCGAGTTACGGGAGAGGAAGGGAGGAGAGAAGGAGAGGGAGCGTCTGAGCTGTTAGAAGCCTCCTGCCAGCAGCCGAGAGCGAGAGCTGCTGTGAGTCCCTGGCCCTCAGGGCCTTGTCCCCCACTTGCACGTCTCAGTGCCTCCCTGCCCCTCCTTGGTGGTTTTTGGTTTTTTTATTATTATTATTTTTTAATTTTGCTTCCCTATACCTCTCCTTTTCTCTTTATTTTTGTGTCCTGCTCCATCTTCTGTAGCTGTTTTTCCCTTTTCTGTCTCTGTCTTGATCTGCATCAGTCTCTTTTTTCCCCCCAGTTTCTCTGGCCCGTACCCTGCTGTTCTTATCTTCCCTGTGCCTGTACATACAGCTCTTCTCTCCCCACCTTCCTATCTCTCTCCTTCCTTCCTAGTCCTTCTCTCTCTATTTGTTTGTCTCGCTCACTGTTGCTGGCGTTTTTTTGTTCAGCATCTCAGCGTTCCATTCCTCCTTCCTGTTAATCTCTTGTTCTTTCTGACCTTTAATGCTGCTCCCTGTCCCGCTGTTTCTCACTGTATCCCTGCTCCCTACCCACACTCATATTCTTCCCTGTCCTATTGGCCATCCCAGGTTTCTTCCTCCGTCTCCATCCTCTCTCCCGCTGTCTTTCCCGCTGCCCATTTTAGGATTTTTCCCGCCGTCTCTGATTTTGGCCTCTCCTTCCCTTTGCCCTGCCTCCCTGGCCCTTTTGCCTTTCTCTCTGTGTCACCTTGTCTTGCTCCCTGTCCCTGTCTTTCTCTGGCAAGCTGATCTGCTCCTTACCCTCCTTTTCAAAGGAGTCACAAAATCACTTTGTTGGAAAAGATAACTGCGATTTTAAAATATCTTTACCCTTTGAAGAAACGGCCTGCAAAAGATAGTTTTTTTTTCTTTTTCAGTGGGGCAGTTCACAAGGACACACGGGCTGCTGGACTCCTCAGTACCAACATTCAGGGCGAGGAAGGAGATCTTGGCTATACTTAGGTGATATACGTGTCTGTGTTCTGTGTGTATCTGGGAAAGTGCGTTCTAGGGAACTCAGGCTGCCAATGAGTCAAAAAACGGCCTGGTTGTCTAAAACACGCAAACGCCCCAGTGGCCGTACCAACAACTGTACTAAAGATGGTGCAAAGTACCTTTTCCTCCACTCAGCTGTAGCCTTTGCAAGAAAAAAGGAAGTGTCAGATTCCTATCCAGCTTTGTTCTGGAGGGTTTTTTCCTCTTTCAGCTGGGTGTCCACTGCCACCGTCTCGCTGCGGTCGCCCCGTCTTCTGCTACAGAAGTGAAGACAGGCAGAAAGAACCCGGAGTGGTCTGCCCGTACAAGGCACGGCTAAGACGTGTGTCTGCATTTTTCCTAAGGTACTTGTGGAGTGGACTTTAAAGTTGACATTAAGAATGCACCGACTCTCCTATATTTTTAATACGAAACATTTTGCCACATGTGCTAAGAGTAAGGTCTGTTCCGGAGCACGGTACACCTGTGCAGAGCTTACCTCCCTCTGTGTATTTTCTCTTCCTGAAAGCGTAATCTTCTGTTTCTGTGGACTTACTATTGAATGATACAGTGGAAATGATTTTGTACTAAAGGAGGAAACGAGGTGTTTGTAAGAGTTCAGATGTCCGGAAGAAGCAGCCTGCTTCAATGACAAACGCTTTGTTCTTTTTCAGTGAACAGGTTTGTAAAGTATCTTAGCTTTTTGAGTGCTATTCTGACTGAGATACGGGCACCTGGGCACATCGGTTTTGTTCTGCGCATTTGCTGGGTTCCCAAGAAGCGCTTTCAGCCTCGTGACTGGTGGCAGTGAGTCCTGGTGTGGTTTGGGTGAGTTATTGTTTCAATAATGACTTTTTTCTCTTAACGTACAGTGTGTAGTTCTGACTTCAGTTGGTAAGAAACCTTCCAAAACGGCAGTATTCCTCATTCCTAGAAGCTGCGTTTTATGAACCTGCCCTCCGAGTGGATCTTCCCGGGTGATGTGATCGGCAGTGGCCTCACCAGCAACAGGACTGTTCATTTCCTTTGAAACAGCCAACCCAGGTCCATTTCCTTCCACGGGGCCCAGCACGGCAGGCCTGGCGAAGGTCGGTGGCACCGCTGGGCTTTGGGTTCCCGGTTGTGACGGTCGAGCTGTCACAGAAACGTGTTCCCCCGGGTGCTGCAGTGCAGCCAAAAGCGTTAGCGGGTCTGACACTCCTTTTTCGCAGCCTTATGCTGTCCTGCAGGAATGGGGATATTTATTTATTTTTAAGTAAACCCATGTCTTCTATCTCACTGTTTTTCCTATCATCAATGAAATTTGAAACAAAAAAATGGTCTAATTTACATGTTGACTTCCATAGTTATGAGTAGTTGCTGAGTAGGTACAGCGTGTAATTAGGTGTACTTAAGCAGATGGGTATTTGTTCTAGACACTTAAAAAGGGGACTGGATGCTGTGAGTGTTTTCCCAGTACTTGGCAGAGCGCTCTGACGCCCTTTCTTTCTGTCTGGTTTCAGTGGCGCGTTTCCCGGGCAGGTCGGGGCTGTGCCTCTTGCCTGGGCCGTGCAGCCACCTGTCCCTGCTCGTCGTGTCACATCCATGTGTGAATCGATATCTGTCTAAATGTACATAATTGTAATAATATGATTGTAACAGTACGCCAACATCTGCAAGTCTAAAAAGATGTGTCCACAGAGGAGGCTAAACAGGTGCGTAAGTATAACTATTCTAGGTAAGTGTTGTATATAAGCATAAACAATATTCTGTATAAGTTTAAGCAGATACATACATGTAAATACGTACACAAGTGTGTAGATGTCTAAGTAGATATATATTATAGTGGAAATAGATTTTATATATATATATGAAACAAAGATATTCCCTAAATACATGTGTAAAAAGAGACATAAGAGTCAATGTCAGTGATGTACAAGGTTTTTAAAATGCAAAGAAATCCTGTTTACAGAAAGGATTAAGGAACTCGTCCTCCCCTGGAAGTGTCCCTGGCGGGGGCGCTCGAGGGAAGGGCCGGGGCTGCCCCGGGCGGAACGGCACCCGCACCGTGCGGGGGCGGGGCGGGCTGCGTGCGAGCCGAGCGCTTTGTCCCGCCACCGCGGCAGCTGGCGCTGCTGCGAGCTCTGAGGGACGGGGGTGACGGTTTTCACTGCTCACCGGGCGCTGGGTGGGCCCAGTTTAGGTTTCATGTAGTCTAACTTAAGTAAGAGCGTACTGAATAGAATTAGTCACATAGACTTACAGGGCTGTGTGTCTTTTTTGTTTTAAATACACTCTCTGCTTCCTGTTGCTGGAAAGCTGTGTGCTGTGACGTTCTGCTCATATTTACCAAAAGCAGCTACAGGTTACACTGAACATCTGTGAGATCACGTGTGGTTTGCACTTCGCAGGGAAAGAAACAGAAAAGAGGAAAAGAAATAGAACGAAAATTAATAGAAATAATAGATAGAAATAGATGGGGTCGAGTAGAAATAGAACAGAACAAAGCGTCGCGCCGGATACGCGAATCCCCTCGGGGCTGGGGCAGGGAGGCGAGTGGGCGGAGAGAATGCAGAGTGAGATTCGAAGCCTGCCAATCAGATTGCAATACGTAAGAGGGGGGCGGGGCGCATGGGTACGATGGGCGGGCCGAGATGGGGCGGGGAAATGCAAATCAGAGGCGTGGCTACGCAAATAGGGCACTAGAGAGCTCGAACGGGCCGCCGGGAGGTTCCGCCGAGGGGGGTTCTGTAGGTGGGGTGGCTCTCCAGAGCGGATTCTCTGTTGCGGGTTGTCGCGCGTGACTCGTTTGCTGCGGGTGTTTCCGAGTGGTCGCCCCGGTGCAGGTCACCCCCGCACACGCCCGCCCGTTCAGCCGCGGCTCCGTGCATGCGCGGTGGCGCCCCGGTGCTCCCCGTGCGCCGCCCGCCGGTGTCGCTGGTGCTGCCGCCCGGTGGCCGCAGCGCGGTACTGCAGCCCGGCGCGGGGAGCGCGGCACCGGCTCAAACCAGAGCCCAAGCCCCGCGCTCGTGGGGCTGCCTGGCAGAGCTGGGCTTGGTTTGGAGCGGGTTTAGTGCCCGTGTCAAATTCCAGAGGAAACTTTGTCTAGTCAGTTAATGGAAACGGTTTTAGTGGCGTGTATTACATGTTAATATACAAAGCAGGGTTACAGTGTTCTATAACATGCATAGGACGTATATTTAAGACCATTCTAGATGTAAACAAGCATTATTGTTTTTATTGGGATCTTTTGGTGTCTAAATTCTTGAGCAGGGAGAAAACACGTGTGAAACTCCTGCTAAACCAGCCGCGGGGTATGGCGGAATGAATGCGGGACAGATCACGTTCAGACGCTCCACTCGTGTTTCGGAGAGCACAGCGCGCGCCCATTCGCACTCGGCGGTTGGTGACTGCACGTCGTGCAAACCGGCGCTGCGCACCCCGTTCCGCTGCCCCGGCCACGGCCGCTCCCGCGCCCCCGCGCGGCCTTTCTGTCCGAACCCTCACGGGGCGGGGCTGGCACGGGGCTGGCACTGCGCGTGCGCGGGGCCGCCGCGTCTCGGGGGCGGTGCCGGGGCGACCGTTGGGCGGAGGCTGGCTCCTGGGGTGTCTGGTTTCCCTTTGGCTCCTCGTGCACACACACGTACAGCCCACATAGGCCCGCGGCTTTTATCTGAATGGTTTCAGGCAGGGCTGGTGTTTGTAAGAATCTTTTTTAATGGACAGACCTGTTCTCATCTGGAACGGATGTGCACTGCGATGTATCTCCAAAGCAAAGCTTGTGGGGCATTGTCACTTTTTCAAACAAGGTGAATATAACCTGCAAAAAACACCCTTGGCATAGAAGCATCTGAACACTTGTAAAGGTCAGGGTTGTGCTTTCTCCGTATAATTCCATAGGTTCAGTGTGTGTCCTCCATCAAATGCCATGGCCTAAAGATGTTGTTATGGCTTTGACACAAATCACTTTGGTGTGTATTAAAACAGAAACGTTTGTGCTTAGAAAAGGTAACGGAAGGTACGGCTTTCCTAACTGAGGATGATGAGAACCACTGTGGAAACATTGGTTTTCTAACCCTGGATATCCAGGAAAACAAAACGACCAGTTGTTGCGAGATGTTGGTACGGAGGCTGCGCTCCAAGGAACTGCCCCAGTCTCTGAACGCTCCTGAATTCCGCAGCCCTGCGGCTGCACGGGTGTGAGCTCTGCCGGGAGCTGAGGTGTGCTTGGGAATCCCCGGCAGCAAGGAACAACAGTACCTGCATATTGCTCCTTCTGCACATTGTCTTCGATTAATGCTGACCTGAGGTATTTATCTGCAGTACAACACGGTGTAGATACTAAATCAGGTCTGCAGGCCGTCTCAGGAGATGGATTAGCTCATCATTACATCAAAAATAGAAGGAATGCTACTTCCTTGTTTCTTGTGCTTATGTAATAAGGCACATATGTGGTAGTAACAGAGTTCGTGACCCCTGTACTTCATATGCATATAGCAGTGTAAAAATAAGTTATTAAAATTAAACTGGCTTTCAGGTTTTCTGTTTTAATTACTTTTCCAATTTGACTCTTTGTGTTTTTCTTTATCACTGGAGCCCAACCCCACTCACTGTCCCGCGACTGGGGACTCCAGACAAGGGGACGCAGACGCGGGGGCGGCTGCACAGCGGAACTCAGCGGACTTGAGAACCGCTCAGCTGGGTGAGGATCAGACGCGTACAAAGCAGCTTTGCTTCTTAAACAACGAGGATGATGTGCTTTGGTTTGGAAGACATCAGATTTGGGATGTTAAGGAAGCTGTAACTACTTTGGTGTTTCCTTCTCCCCGCAGTCGCATTTCTGGTTCTGTCTGCCGAGTTGTGCTCCTCTCCCGCACCAGGTGCTGATCGTGGGGTCAGCGTGAGGGGGGGCAGGGAGGGCGGGGGGGGGCGGGGGCTTCAATAAGTTT
This sequence comes from Columba livia, assembly GCF_036013475.1. NCBI lineage: Eukaryota > Metazoa > Chordata > Aves > Columbiformes > Columbidae > Columba > Columba livia. The sequence goes on along the minus strand of NC_088641.1, from coordinate 180,912 downwards.
TGTTTGGGGTTTTTTAAATGCCTTTGTTGACCCGTTGTGTAAAAACTGATCGCTGCAGTGCTAGTGAGTGAACGGGAGGATGAGCAACAGACTGCAGAAACTGTTTGGGTTTTGGTTTATTGAAAAATTATTATTTAACTCAAAAAGCAATAAGATCTTGCAGTGGCCTTCTAATACTTAGTGGTAGCTTTTTAATATACTGGTTTGGACCTTTGAGATTATATTTGATATTAAGTGGCTGTTCCATTGTGGAATATTGCATTTCAGCATTCCTGGCAGATCTGCAGCTTGATAAAGACCTCAGGCTGTTTGGTTTCATCAGACTTTTGTACATCCCACCTTCACTGTTCAAAGCACCGGCTGCCAATGTGTTTTCTGGTGTTGTCACTTCTTTCTGAGCAAAGACGACAGAGGTAGCATCTCTACTGCTGTTGTCTGTTTTATTTAAATATGGATATTTACAGAAACTTTAACTTGAAAGCTCAGAAAGCTGTGGTCAGTGGTATATCTTTGTCATGTGTGTAATTTCTTATGCAGATATTCTTATGCCAACGAGCACGGAACGTGTGTGAGTGTGACCTGCTGTGTGGTTAGGAGGAAGAAAGATGTGTGAGCTGCAGCAGCAGGAAGGCTGCAGCCGTGTAAGCCGGGGTGCAAACGGCACAAAACGGGCTGCAGCGGCGGAGCCCTCGGTCCCGGGCGGGCGGCGGAGCCCTCGGTCCCGGGCCATCCCGGGCAGGCGCAGCCCGAGCGCTCCCGGCCCCGCTGCCGCTGACCCGCCGGGGCCGGGGCCGCGCTGCGGGCGGACAGCGCCGCTCTGCGCCGCCGGCGGCTCCGGGCCGGGAGGGGGGGCGGGGCCCGGTGGCGGGCGCGGACGGGATTGGCTCCTGCGCGGGATGGGCGGGGCCACGCTGCAGAAGCGCGCGGGCCGAGGAGCGCGTGCCGCCGGTGCGGCGGCGGGAGCAGCGCGCGAGGAGCGGCGGGGCCGGCGGTGAGCGAGGGGCGGGCGGACAGCGGGGAGACTGGACGGGGCCGCCCCGGTCCCGGCTGAGGGGGCCGGCTGGAGGGGGAGGGACGGGCTGGGTTCGGCAGGAGGAAGGCGAGGGGCAGCCAGCCGCAAGAGCGCGGCCCCGGGCCGGGCAAGGGGCGAGGGGGAAACACGCGGGCGGCTGTGAGGGAAGGGAGCCCCGGGCTGAGCGCTGCGCGGGGCTCGGGCGGGGCCGTGGGGCGGAGGGGGGAGCCCGTGGTGCCACAGGGCAGAGGGAGGAAAGCGAGCGGGAGGGGGCAGCGCCGGGTCGGGAGCGGCGCGGGCGGGGCCGGGGCCGCCGTGGGGGCGCCAGGGGTGGGGGGGGGCCCTGCCGTGAGGAGGGGCCGGGAACGGGGGGAGCGGCCGAGGAGCCTGAGGGCGGGACGGCGCGGAAGGAGCTTGGGCGGGAAAGGCTGAGGGAGCTCAGGGAGGGGGTGACATCGAGGAGGCTTTGGCGGGAAAGGCTGAGGGACCTCAGGGAGGGGGAGACATCGGGGAGGCTTTGGCGGGAAAGGCTGAGGGACCTCAGGGAGGGGGAGACATCGGGGAGGCTTTGGCGGGAAAGGCTGAGGGACCTCAGGGAGGGGGAGACATCGGGGAGGCTTTGGCGGGAAAGGCTGAGGGACCTCAGGGAGGGGGAGACATCGAGGAGGCTTTGGCGGGAAAGGCTGAGGGACCTCAGGGAGGGGGTGACATCGAGGAGGCTTTGGCGGGAAAGGCTGAGGTGCCTCAGGGAGGGGTGACATCGGGGGGGGCTTTGGTGGGAAAGGCTGAGGTGCCTCAGGGAGGAGATGGCGTCGGGGAGGCCGCGGTGGGCGATGCTGCGGTAGCTCAGGACGGGATGGCACTATGCGAGTACGCGGCTGAGGGGAACATGCAGGCCGACTCAGTGTGAGTGATAAAGCATGATTCAACTTTATTGCCCGAGATAGCGTGTATTTATACCAAATACCATAATTATGCATACTTGTCTCTATCTAATAGGCTAAGCACTAAAAGGTTACATTTACTTACTCCACCTACTTGGGTTTAGCTAGCTATGCGCATCCCGCATTCTTCTGACTCTTATCTCTTCAAGGATATCCTGACCCTGCCTTAGTCAGTACTTTTCCGTTCCCCCCTTTCCCACGGCCTAATAGACAAGCTAACTAAGGCCTACTTATGTCAGCTAGAATGGGCTCTGCTCGTACAGCTGCTCGGTGGACTCATGTCCACGCTCCTTGAGCCAATCCCTGACATCTTCCCCCTTTTCTTTTTACGAGCAGAGCCTGCCCAAGTGTCTGCTCTAAAATCTTGTTTTTGATTTGAGTTGTCGCTGGTTGTCGCAGCGTTTGGCTTTGGTGAGGACAGCGTGTGTTTGTCAGCAGTTGGTGTAGGTGGAATCTGGAGGAGAAAGCGATATTTCCGTGCCAGAACTGGTTGGTGTTTGCATGGTATTGTGGCGGTTGTTCCCGCAGGCGATCAGTGCTGGAGTGTTATTGCAGGATGAGGGGATTTTGGAGCTTGTCTGTGAGATGCACCAGAGGCAGCAGCTGAAAGCGAAAGGCTGAGATTTGGAGGGTTTGTGGGTGGTTTTGGGCGGTTGTCAGTTGAAGAGTTGGCTGTTTGCAGGTGAGGTGTAGGGCAGAGGGTGAAGCTGACTTTGCCTGGGCGGCGCAACTGGCTGGGTGTGCAGAGCTGAGGAGAGCGGGCTGCTGCGGGTGACCCTAAAGCTGGAGAACCAGCCGGCAGCTCCAGAGGCTCCCGCTGCCGGGCAGGGCCGTGCAGGCCAGTGCCCTGGGGCACAGCGACGTGACCTCCGCAAGGACCAAAGAGCAGGTGAGGGCCGTGGGCATTTGTACTGAGCTGTGACATCTCTAACCCGTGACATTGGGGTCCAGCAAGTACCAAAGAGCAGGTGAGGACCATGGGCATTTGTACTGAGCTGTGACATCTCTGACCCGTGACATTGGGGTCCAGCAAGTACCAAAGAGCAGGTGAGGACTGTGGGCGTTTGTACTGAGCTGTGACATCTCTAACCCGTGACATTGGGGTCCAGCAAGTACCAAAGAGCAGGTGAGGACTGTGGGCGTTTGTACTGAGCTGTGACATCTCTGACCCGTGACATTGGGGTCCAGCAAGTACCAAAGAGCAGGTGAGGACCGTGGGCATTTGTACTGAGCTGTGACATCTCTGACCCGTGACATTGGGGTCCAGCAAGTACCAAAGAGCAGGTGAGGACTGTGGGCGTTTGTACTGAGCTGTGACATCTCTAACCTGTGACACTGGGGTCCAGCAAGGACCAAAGAGCAGGTGAGGGCCGTGGGCATTTGTACTGAGCTGTGACATCTCTAACCCGGGACATTGGGGTCCAGCAAGGACCAAAGAGCAGGTGAGGACCGTGGGCGTTTGTACTGAGCTGTGACATCTCTAACCCGGGACATTGGGGTCCAGCAAGGACCAAAGAGCAGGTGAGGACCGTGGGCGTTTGTACTGAGCTGTGACATCTCTAACCCGGGACATTGGGGTCCAGCAAGGACCAAAGAGCAGGTGAGGACCGTGGGCGTTTGTACTGAGCTGTGACATCTCTAAGGCGTGTGCGGGGGGCCGGGGCCAAGGCAAGGTGGGCGCGCTGTGGGGTGTGGGGGGGTGTCAGCCCCCAGACTTGTCCCCTGTCTGACTGTAGTGCCCGTGGGCTGGTGTAGCTCAGTCCTTCGTGTGTTTCTCTTCAGGTGGAGCAGCGTGCGAAGGAAAAAGGAAGCAGAGGAAGACGGTGAGCCTGCGAGGAAGAGTGTAGCGAGTCGGGCGTGGACTCACGGTAAGGTGCCGTGAGAGACATTAATTACAAACTCAGGTTTGCGTTTATACTCGCTATGAAGCTCGCTCAAGCATTTGCTGATTAGCTAGGTTAGACATTACATAAGCGATGTATTTTGTGTTCCCACCAAAGTTGCTGCCAGTAACACATCTTTTGTCTATCATAATCTGTCCCTGCTGCTGTAGCTCAGTCCTCCGTGTGTTTCTCTTAGGGGAGCAGCGTGCAAAGGAAAAGCGAGGAAGGAGGCAGAGTGATGGATACAGAGGGTTGGAGCGCACCTGCCGGTCAGGAGGGATCAGGGAAGAAGACACCGGTGGTGGAACCGCAGGTCAGGAGAGCTCAAGGAGGGAGAAAGGTGACTGTGGCCGTATGGGTTTTTCTAGCTCACACACCAATGAAAACAGTTTGGATAATAAAAGAAATGTATGCAAAACCGATAAGTAAAGGCAGAGAATGTTTATATGCTATGTGTGGGATAGACCTGAAGGTGTATTTATTCCTACGACAAAGGAGAATTCGCAATGGTAATTAACTGAGGATGTGAATTTCCAGATTGCATTGGCAACATACCCAGGGAACATATCAGTTTATTACCCTCAACATAAAGTGTGGGCTGAAACTGGTAATTTACCGTTGTGCAGCAAACGCTGCTGTCAGCAACGACCAGTAAGCGACAAGACTGTAATTACTGATGGCTCTGGTCGCTCACGTGAGTTGTAATGACGTGGCTGAACTCAGATACCCAGTGCTGCAAACACAAGGTAGAGAAAGAGACCAAGGGTCCAACAAGTTCTTGAGCTGACAGCTGTTGGGATCGCTGTGAGGTGTTCTGCAACAAACCTTTGAATGTTGGAACTGGCTCGTATTATGCAGCTGGCGTACTTAACCACCTGGAAGCTTCTTTTCTTAAGGAAGAGGACAATCCTCTTTTGATGGCTGAATTGAGAATGCTATGGTTTCTAATAAATCACAGACATCATGGTTTTTATGCAATGCACACCCGCTCTCGCACGGCCCTTCCAGGACCTCTTGCGGAAGGCAATAGGAGGGCCGATGCACAAGCTGTGCTGCTCACTGTGCCTGAAGCCTTGCAGCAAGCTAAATGATCACATGAATCCTTTCACCAGAGTGCAAAGGCGTTAAAACGACAATTTCAAATGACAGTGGATCAGGCCAGGAGCGTTCTTATGTCCTGCCCTGACTGCCAGCAGTCGGCACCCGTGCCGTGCACAGAGGGTGTGAATGCAGGAGGGATTGCTGCCAGTGAAGTACGGCCAGCTGGGGTAACGCGTTGTTCTGAATGGGGTAAATACGTACGTGTTTCTGTACGCGCTCATTCCGGATTTCTCGTTGCTGCTGCACGCTGGTGAAAGGGCACGAGACGTCTGTGACGTTGGTTGACATGTTCACTGTTTGAGGAGTTCCACAATATGTAAAACCAGAGGAAAGCGGAACGCACGCTGGATTAGAGGAGCGATCCCCCGAGTGCCCAGCGCGCTGTAATAGAAGTGCCTGCTGTTTAACACTTTCAAAACAGTGATAGCGAGTCTGTTTGCCGACTTTCCGGTATCATGTTCTGGCGACGAGGACGGGATGATCTGCCTGACCTGCCGTGGTCCCCAGGGTCTCTGGGACCTTGTGCCGGCACCGGGGAATTCCCGGAAGGGACCACGGATCCTGGGACCAGCTCGGACGCGGGTGAAACCCCATCAGTGAGATGAGGCGCTTTCACTGTAAAAATAAAGCTTTCCCCCCTTAATTTTTGTCACATATTGTAATTAGAATTAATAGAGATATTGAAGCCCGTCCTAGCTGAACTGGAGAAAAGACAGCAGCCATGTGTATTTTTAAATAAAGAGTAAATCAAGTCTGCTAGCTCATTATCTTTAAGCGTTTTACTGTGGTCACGTCCCTCCCCAGGTTTTGTGTCTGTCGTATCAAGGCCTGACACCCACGGCCACAGGGATGAACCACCACGGGCACAGCACCAGGAACCCGCCTGTGCTGTGCTGTGCGGTCCGTTTCCCAGGGAGCCCGCGGGGTGTCCCCACAGCCGCAGACACAGGTGACCCGGCTGGGTGGTGCCCGCAGAGCACAGTTTGTGTGACCCGACCCGCTGGGCTGCCTGGGAAAGCCGGGGACAAAGGGCCGGGCCGGGCAGCGGGAGGTTGGTTCCAGCTCACGGAGCAGCTCGCAGCGGCTGCGGAAACAGCCCCGAGCCGGGACGTGCCCCCGGCCGTGTGCTCCCGCCCCACCGCGCGGGTGTCCTGGCTCTGGGCATCGTGGCGCAGGATCGTTTGAGAACCGTTCCTGACCGTGGGTGAGGGCTGGGACTGCCCCGTAACTGCCCAGAGCCGAGTTGTTGCTGCAGACAAGACACGGGCACAGGCACAGGCAATATATTTTACTAGGCCAGAAGACATCTTGAGGAAAAACAATACTTTATAAATGTCGGGGTTTTATCTGTTATCAGTGTGTCTGCCGTGTGCGCGGCTCCGGGAAAGCGCGTTCAGGGAGCTCCGGATGACCCCGGGCCAAGAAAAGGCCCGCGCTGCGGGGCCCGGGGGGCGCTGCGTGACCGCGCCCGGTGCTGCCGCCTGGTGGCCACAGCCCGGTACTGCAGCTGGGGAGCGGCGCGCTGTGCCCGTGCCGGGGGACGAGGGGGCGCTGCCGCTGCGGGCGGGGTCGTGCCGGTCAGAAAGGGGCGGAGGCGGACGGACGAACCGCCGGGAGACAAAGAAGCCCCGGCTCTCCCGGGGCAGCCCCGCTGCGAAAAGAACGGAGGAGGCGGCGGCGTCTCCTCGGCCCCGAGCACAGGGGAGAGAAACCTGTCGGACGGAGCTCCTTCGGGCTCTGTCTGTTCACAATGAATTTATGGGTAGGTTACCGGCCGCCCCCCTTTTCCGCGTGAAGCAGAGGAGCGCGGTTCGTTGTCGCCTTTTAAACGCGGCGGCGGCGGCGGCGGCAAGCCGCGCGGCCGGAGGGCGCGGGGTGGGGGGGGGGGTCCCGGCAGGGCGGCGAGCCGGCGGGTGAGGATGCAGAGCGGGCCAATCAGATGGCGCGGGAGGGCTGGAGGGCTGGAGGAGCGGAGCGCTGGTTGGCTGCCTAGGCACGTCAGTTGCCTTTCTGTCTGCCAATCAGATTGCCGGGGGGGCGGGCGTCGAGGGCTGGGTACTGCGCATGCCCCAAAGAGCGAGCGCTGATAGGCGGAGAGATGCTGATTGGCGTGCCGCCCGCAGCCAATGATGTTGCCGAAGGGGCGGGCGTTGCGGCGTCCCTACTGCGCATGCCCCAGCCGCGATCGCTGATAGGCGGCGAGAGAGGTGATTGACGTGTCCCGGGGAGCCAACCGGGATGCGGCAAGGGGCGGGTGCTGCGGTCTCCCTAGTGCGCATGCCCAAACCGCGAGCGCTGATAGGCGGCGAGAGAGGTGATTGACGTGTCCCAAGGAGCCAACCGGGAAGCGGCAAGGGGCGGGAGCTGCGGTCTCCCTACTGCGCATGCCCCAGCCGCGATCGCTGATAGGCGGCGAGAGGGCTGATTGACGTGTCCCGGGGAGCCAACCGGGATGCGGCAAGGGGCGGGAGCTGCGGTCTCCCTACTGCGCATGCCCAAACAGCTAGCGCTGATAGGTCCGCGGTGTCTCGGTGCCGCGCCGTGGGGGGAGACCGGGAGCGAACGGGAACGGGGGTCGGGGCGGCTGCGGAGCCCTCGCTGCGGCCGGCGCCCGGGCATCGGGAGGCGGGCGGCTCAGGGCCGCCCTTCGTGAGGTTTCCCGGAGGCGGCAGAAGGGCGGAGGGGAAGGAGGGGACAGCCGGGGACCTCCCGCCGCGCGCGTGTCCGGGGCGCGGCGGCTGTCGGTGCCCGCGGAGCCCGGCGGGACGGCGGGGGAGCGCGAGGGGCACGGAGCGGCGAAAGAGGCGGCAGGTGAGTGCGGTAGCGGCGAGGGTGACCGTGCCGTTGGAACGGGGGGAGCGGGAGGGGCCGGCGCGGCGCGGCGCGGAGGCGTTCGGTTCCGGTTCCCCCCCCCCCGCCCTTACGGCCGCGCTGGCGAAGCTGCTGGGAGGCGTGCGGTCCGGAGCCGCGTCTCCCTCCGGCGCAGCGCCCGTGCCCGGTGCGGCAGCCCCTCCGGGAGCGGCGCAGCCCCCGTCGGTCGCGGGGACGGTTACAAGCAGAGCTAAGGCGCGGTTGCGGGCGGGCTGGGTGGCGTGGCGAGCGGGGCGCCGCTTCGGCGGGAGCTCGGGGCGAGCCCCGGCGGGTTCCGTGTCCTGCGGGCGCGGCTCTCGCGCCGCGGCTCTCTCTGTGCGCTTTTTTGTTTGGTCGCGTTTGTTTTTTGGGGTTTTTTTTGGCGGGATTCCCGCCAAACGCGGCACGAGCGCTCGCCCGGGGCTGCCGCGGCGCGTCTCAGTGGCGCCGTCCTGTGGGCAAAGCGCGGTACTGCACCCGGCCGCCCCAACGCGGTGCCGCGGCGCGCCTCGGTGCTGCCGCCCTGTGGCGAAACTCGGGTACTGCAGCGCCCGGCAAGGGGGGGGGCAGAGACGCCGATCGAGCCGCGGGGGTTCGCGGTCGGGTCTGTGCGTGCCGGTGTCCGTCCCCCCCCGACGGGGGTCAGGTCCCCATTGGTGTGCAAACGACATCCCTCCCTCGGGGCCTCCTTAAACGTTTAATGACGTAAATATTGCTCCTGCTAACGTTGTCGGCGCGGCTTCTTTCCTCAGGGGATCCGTCCGGCAGTCGGTGGCCCGCGGTCGCTCGGCAACAGCAGAAGCGGATTGAAGGGACCGGCCGCTGGAGGATGCCGAAGCCTCCCGGGTCAGCGATGGGAGCAGCTTTGCGTAAAGCGAGGGGTACGTGAAGCCGGGCGTGCGGTGCCGACCGCCCAGCAGGTAAGGGAAGCTAAAGCTTTACCTCCAGGGACTTCTGCCCAGAAAGCTGAAGCAATTGCTCTCGCGTGAGCTGTAGAGTTACGCAAAGAGAAGAAGATTAGTAGCTGCACTGATTCTAAGCAGGTTTCTTGAAGGGTGCGGGCCCTTGAAGCCGTTTGAAAAGAATAAAGTGTATTAACGGCACAAGGGAGGCAGATTAAACGTGATGCTCCGGTTGCTGGAAGCTGTGCTGTTGCTAGGAGAGTTGCCGTCACGCGTTGCAACGGGCCTCAGAAGGGAAACGCTGCTCAGGAAACTGGCCATAAATTGGCAGGCTCCGCTGTAAAACCAGCCACCGAAAGGACAGAGACCGGTACGGAAGCCGCGTCTCTGAGCCCAGGTGGCCGTGTCCTCCAGCCAACGTCAGGGAACTGTAACAAAGAGGATAAGCAATTAATAGGAGATTAATAGCCCGATCAGAATTAGGGTCCAAAGGAGCCGTCACCGGCGACGGGAGAGCAGCGGCGCCTCGCGGCGCGAGGAGCTGACGCGCTCTGTCGAGATGGGACGAACAGGTAAGAGCGAATTTAGAAGCTCTGTGCGAACGAGGCAATGGGAAACGTGCCTAGAAAACCGTCTTGATAGTGCACGCGGGGTACAGACAAGAGCAGCCGGACGAGGGAAACGTGCCAGGACGACGCTGGCAAAGGGAGTTCTCCGAGCTGCCTGGAAAAGGGGGGTGTCGATACCGGCCGGCACGAACGGCTCCCTTCTCGGGTCGGCCGGAAGCGTTGCCGTGCCGGGGGGCGGCTGCCGGCCTGCGGGCCGGGGCTGCGGCTGTTTGGGGCGCTGCCCCCGCTTTGTTTTCCTCGGGGAGCGCCCCCACGCTCGGGGGCTTGTGGGACGTGCACGTGCGAATGACACGGTGTTCCCAGCTGCTCTGTTCTCTGCCTTGTTTTTTCAGGTGCCGGTCCCTGTTTTCTCTTCCCGCTTTTGAAGAGAAGCTGCCGAGTCAGCGTACGCTGCGGTGAAGTTCTACAAGATGCGGCCCTCAGGAACCGGTTGCTGTGGGGTTGCTCGTGCGGCCAGCTTTTGGTGTCGGTTGTTCCGGCGCTCCGTCGCGGTGTAGAGCCGGCCCCGTACGTAGCGGTGAGGCGTACCGCAGTTCGGTTTGATTCTCGGATAGGCCTCGGCTCTGACTGTGCACTCGAACGCCAAAACCTACAGCGGAAGCTGCGGTGGCTTTAGCGTGCAAGGGGCGCGAGCGCCGTGAAGCCGCCCGTGTGGCCGAGCGTCCCGATCGCGGCGCTGAGCGTTAGACGGACTTGAGCCGCGTGCCGGAATCGTTTTGTTTTGGAGAGGGCGGGATAAACTTGGAGCACAACTTGTGAGGGCGGTACGTCGTGGGCAGGTTTTAGTATTGCCTGTGGAGTGCCGCTAGAAGCGTTCGTAGTTCTTGCTTGTCTCTGTTACAAGATGAGCCGTGTCGTCCTGCGTGACGCGTAACGGGAGGACGGCGCGGTAGCGGTGCTCTGCACAAGAGCCCGTTGGGGGGTATTTTAGCTCGCGGGAAAGGGATTGGGGAACCACCTGGTGGGAATGCGAGGAGAGCAGCCCTGGCGGAATCTGAGGAGCCGAGGCCGTTGTATAAATTGGACAAGGAAGGAAAGGCTGCGGGCAAAGCGCGGTGCTGCACCCGGCCGCCCCAGTGCGGTGCCGCGGCGCGCCTCGGTGCTGCCGCCCTGTGGCGAAACCCGGGTACTGCAGCGCACGGCAAGGGGGGGGGGGGCAGATGCCGCGATTGAGAGACGGGGACGCAACTTGATGCAAGCAAAGTGTCCACTTTATTGCTCTTCACACAATTCTTTTATACTGTTACATGCATAACAACTACTATCGTGGATTATGCTGATTGGCACAACAATTAATTATCTCATACATATTACAAAGGCTGAGCTCATGATAGGTTAGTAAGAGCATGCAAATCTGTCCTAGCTCCTTGTTACTATCGTGTCCTGTGTGCTGGGCAAGCTTTACAGGCTGCTTTCTCACAGCCACGAGGTCCTGTTGCTAAACAGGACATTCCCATCTATCATCACAAGTTTCTGCTCTTTGTGCTTACATCTGCATGTTGTAACTTTTCACGGCCCTTAGTAATTTTCCATGCTAACACAACAGGTCTAGTAGCTAGAACTAGCATATTAACTATAGATATATATTTTTGCTAATATCCTATAAGCCTAGATAACCCACAGGCAGAGACGCCGATCGAGCCGCGGGGGTTCGCGGTCGGGTCTGTGCGTGCCGGTGTCCGTCCCCCCCGACGGGGGTCAGGTCCCCATTGGTGTGCAAACGACACCCCTCCCTCGATGGCTCCTTAGGAGGGTTAATCCCAGTCCTCGTTCTTTTGGCAGCGGCGGGTCTGTGACCTCGCGGGAAGCCCAGGCTGCTGCACAGAGCTCGTCGGGAGCGGGAGCCGCGGAGGCGGGGGGCCTCGACGAGCCAGAGCTGCGTCAGACGGAGGGGGGCGCGCGCGCTGCCCGGGGGCCGCGTCCGGCGGAGCCGAAGTGACCTGCGGCGGCAACGAGCGGGAGCCGCTCGGAGCTGGAGCGGCCGTTGGCCGCGCCTTCCCTGGGAGGTGAGCGCGGGGAGCCCGGCCTCTCTCTCCCTCGGGGATTAAACCCGCGCCCGTCCGCGCCCTTCCCGGGGGCGGCGGCGAGGCGGGTTCCCCCGGCTCTCCCGGGGCGGCCCCGCTGCCGGGGGGCGCGGGCGAGGCGGCGGCAGCGCCTCCTCGGTGCCGGGGGGCGGAGGGGAGAGAGACCTGCCGGCCGGAGCCGCGGGGCGCGCGGCCCCTCGGGCAGGGCGCTCCCGGTCTCTGGGCCGCGGGCCGGGGGCGGCAGACGGGTTCGGGTGCTCTGGCGTGCTTTTTAGCCAGCGTGGCCTTCTCCGCGCCGTGAAGAAAATCCCGCGCGGTCGATTCCGCTCGCCGCTCGGGAGATGCCGCGTCTCTGGGGCCGTGGACTGGGGAAGAACGTTTGCGAGTTGGAGGGCGCTACAAGATATTCCGCGGGGAAGCCGGAGAAGAGGCAAATTGGCTGCCAGCGGAGTTGCGTTCCTTCGGTTTAGGACGTTCAGCTTGTCCTTCCAGAGAAGGAGCAGTCGTGGGTAGGGCCGAGAGAGGCTTTTAAGCGCGTGATCGGAATTGGAGCCAAATGGCACTCGACGTTGCCGCCGTGGGTCTTGGCTTTCAGTGGTTTCCCCGCGGCTGCCTGGTGTTTGGGAGCTCGGAGCGGGCATTTTTTTTCCCCCCAAGGAGAGGCTGTGCTTGAAACAGAACTTGCTTGAAGAAGACAGACGAGGCGGGTGAGGATGCAGAGCGGGCCAATCAGATCGCTCGGGAGGGCTGGAGGGGCGGAGCGCCGATAGGCGGGGAGCATGGCAATTGATGTGCGTAGGCAGCCAATGAGGTTGCCGGGGGGGCGGGCGTTGCGGTGTCCGTACTGCGCATGCCCAACTTGCGCAGTCCTCAGTCAGGTCCGACGCTGAGGCGGGCACCTGGGGGCGGAGCGCGGGAAGGAGCATCCAATAGGAGGACGGCGCGGCGGGGTGGAAAGCAGCCAATCAGAGCGCGCCGTCTCAATCCCGTTTGAACAGCTGCCTCCCTGGCAAACGCGTCCGTGGGGTCCCGGGGCGGGTAGCGGGAGTTAACGGGGAAACGGGGGTCGGGGCGAGGGAGGGGAGGCTGTGGAGCGCTCATTTTGGCCTCTCCGTCCCTTTTGCCTCTCTCTCCCTCTCTCTGTGTCTCCTTGTCTTGCTCCCTGTCCCTGTCTTTCTCTGGTAAGCTGACCTGCTCTTTGCCCTTCTTTTTTTGTGGAATCACAGGCTCCTCCTGCTTGGAAAAGACACGTGCAGTTTTAAATTTGGGTTTGAACTCTAGGGTTTTTTTTCCCCCCTTAGCGTAAGTGGACGGCACGTTGTCCTCTGGCTCAATCCCCGTTCTGTTCCGTGGAGCCTTCAGTTTAGGATGTTCAGGTAAGACAGTTTGTCCTTCCAGAACAGGAGCAGTCACCGGTAGGACCGAGAGAGGCTTTTAAGCGCGTGATCGGAATTGAAGCCAAATGGCACTTGACGTTGCCGCTGTGGGTCTTGGCTTTCACTGGTTTCCCCGCGGCTCCCTGGTGTTGGGGAGCTCGGAGCGGGCACGTTTTTTTTCCCCGAGGGGAGGCTGTGCTTAAAAAAGAACGTGTTTCCTCAGAGAAGTGCAAGTCCGTGTGCGTAAGACAGACAAAGACCCCAGCCAGCCTAGTCAAGTTCTGAGCGTGCGTCTGTCAGGCGGCTGCTTTACGTTGACGAGCGCACAGCCGTGCAATGGTAAGGGCGAAGGGCAAGGCAAGACAGAAGGGTTTTTCCTGCTGCGGGTGACCAGCCGCCCCCCTTTTCCGCGTGAAGCAGAGGAGCGCGGTTCGTTGTCGCCTTTTAAACGCGGCGGCGGCGGCGGCGGCAAGCCGAGCGGCCGGAGGGCGCGGGGTGGGGGGGGGGGTCCCGGCAGGGCGGCGACCCGGCGGGTGAGGATGCAGAGCGGGCCAATCAGATGGCGCGGGAGGGCTGGAGGGCTGGAGGACCGGAGCGCTGGTTGGCTGCCTAGGCACGTCAGTTGCCTTTCTGTCTGCCAATCAGATTGCCGGGGGGGCGGGCGTCGAGGGCTGGGTACTGCGCATGCCCCAAAGAGCGAGCGCTGATAGGCGGAGAGATGCTGATTGGCGTGCCGCCCGCAGCCAATGATGTTGCCGAAGGGGCGGGCGTTGCGGCGTCCCTAGTGCGCATGCCCCAGCCGCGATCGCTGATAGGCGGCGAGAGAGGTGATTGACGTGTCCCGGGGAGCCAACCGGGATGCGGCAAGGGGCGGGTGCTGCGGTCTCCCTAGTGCGCATGCCCAAACCGCGAGCGCTGATAGGCGGCGAGAGAGGTGATTGACGTGTCCCGGGGAGCCAACCGGGAAGCGGCAAGGGGCGGGAGCTGCGGTCTCCCTACTGCGCATGCCCCAGCCGCGATCGCTGATAGGCGGCGAGAGGGCTGATTGACGTGTCCCGGGGAGCCAACCGGGATGCGGCAAGGGGCGGGAGCTGCGGTCTCCCTACTGCGCATGCCCCAGCCGCGATCGCTGATAGGCGGCGAGAGGGCTGATTGACGTGTCCCGGGGAGCCAACCGGGATGCGGCAAGGGGCGGGAGCTGCGGTCTCCCTACTGCGCATGCCCCAGCCGCGATCGCTGATAGGCGGCGAGAGGGCTGATTGACGTGTCCCGGGGAGCCAACCGGGATGCGGCAAGGGGCGGGTGCTGCGGTCTCCCTAGTGCGCATGCCCAAACCGCTAGCGCTGATAGGTCCGCGGTGTCTCGGTGCCGCGCCGTGGGGGGAGACCGGGAGCGAACGGGAACGGGGGTCGGGGCGGCTGCGGAGCGCTCGCTGCGGCCGGCGCCCGGGTATCGGGAGGCGGGCGGCTCAGGGCCGCCCTTCGTGAGGTTTCCCGGAGGCGGCAGAAGGGCGGAGGGGAAGGAGGGGACAGCCGGGGACCTCCCGCCGCGCGCGTGTCCGGGGCGCGGCGGCTGTCGGTGCCCGCGGAGCCCGGCGGGACGGCGGGGGAGCGCGAGGGGAACGGAGCGGCGAAAGAGGCGGCAGGTGAGTGCGGCAGCGGCGAGGGTGACCGTGCCGTTGGAACGGGGGGAGCGGGAGGGGCCGGCGCGGCGCGTCGCGGAGGCGTTCGGTTCCGGTTCCCCCCCCCCCCCCCCCCGCCCCCCCCCGCCCTTACGGCCGCGCTGGCGAAGCTGCTGGGAGGCGTGCGGTCCGGAGCCGCGTCTCCCTCCGGCGCAGCGCCCGTGCCCGGTGCGGCAGCCCCTCCGGGAGCGGCGCAGCCCCCGTCGGTCGCGGGGACGGTTACAAGCAGAGCTAAGGCGCGGTTGCGGGCGGGCTGGGTGGCGTGGCGAGCGGGGCGCCGCTTCGGCGGGAGCTCGGGGCGAGCCCCGGCGGGTTCCGTGTCCTGCGGGCGCGGCTTTCGCGCCGCGGCTCTCTCTGTGCGCTTTTTTGTTTGGTCGCGTTTGTTTTTTGGGTTTTTTTTTGGCGGGATTCCCGCGAAACGCGGCACGAGCGCTCGCCCGGGGCTGCCGCGGCGGGTCTCAGTGGCGCCGTCCTGTGGGCAAAGCGCGGTACTGCACCCGGCCGCCCCAACGCGGTGCCGCGGCGCGCCTCGGTGCTGCCGCCCTGTGGCGAAACTCGGGTACTGCAGCGCCCGGCAAGGGGGGGGGCAGAGACGCCGATCGAGCCGCGGGGGTTCGCGGTCGGGTCTGTGCGTGCCGGTGTCCGTCCCCCCCCGACGGGGGTCAGGTCCCCATTGGTGTGCAAACGACATCCCTCCCTCGGGGCCTCCTTAAACGTTTAATGACGTAAATATTGCTCCTGCTAACGTTGTCGGCGCGGCTTCTTTCCTCAGGGGATCCGTCCGGCAGTCGGTGGCCCACGGTTGCTCGGCAACAGCAGAAGCGGATTGAAGGGACCGGCCGCTGGAGGATGCCGAAGCCTCCCGGGTCAGCGGTGGGAGCAGCTTTGCGTAAAGCGAGGGGTACGTGAAGCCGGGCGTGCGGTGCCGACCGCCCAGCAGGTAAGGGAAGCTAAAGCTTTACCTCCAGGGACTTCTGCCCAGAAAGCTGAAGCAATTGCTCTCGCGTGAGCTGTAGAGTTACGCAAAGAGAAGAAGATTAGTAGCTGCACTGATTCTAAGCAGGTTTCTTGAAGGGTGCGGGCCCTTGAAGCCGTTTGAAAAGAATAAAGTGTATTAACGGCACAAGGGAGGCAGATTAAACGTGATGCTCCGGTTGCTGGAAGCTGTGCTGTTGCTAGGAGAGTTGCCGTCACGCGTTGCAACGGGCCTCAGAAGGGAAACGCTGCTCAGGAAACTGGCCATAAATTGGCAGGCGCCGCTGTCAAACCAGCCACCGAGAGGACAGAGACCGGTACGGAAGCCGCGTCTCTGAGCCCAGGTGGCCGTGTCCTCCAGCCAACGTCAGGGAACTGTAACAAAGAGGATAAGCAATTAATAGGAGATTAATAGCCCGATCAGAATTAGGGTCCAAAGGAGCCGTCTCCGGCGACGGGAGAGCAGCGGCGCCTCGCGGCGCGAGGAGCTGACGCGCTCTGTCGAGATGGGACGAACAGGTAAGAGCGAATTTAGAAGCTCTGTGCGAACGAGGCAATGGGAAACGTGCCTAGAAAACCGTCTTGATAGTGCACGCGGGGTACAGACAAGAGCAGCCGGACGAGGGAAACGTGCCAGGACGACGCTGGCAAAGGGAGTTCTCCGAGCTGCCTGGAAAAGGGGGGTGTCGATACCGGCCGGCACGAACAGCTCCCTTCTCGGGTCGGCCGGAAGCGTTGCCGTGCCGGGGGGCGGCTGCCGGCCTGCGGGCCGGGGCTGCGGCTGTTTGGGGCGCTGCCCCCGCTTTGTTTTCCTCGGGGAGCCCCCCCACGCTCGGGGGCTTGTGGGACGTGCACGTGCGAATGACACGGTGTTCCCAGCTGCTCTGTTCTCTGCCTTGTTTTTTCAGGTGCCGGTCCCTGTTTTCTCTTCCCGCTTTTGAAGAGAAGCTGCCGAGTTAGCGTACGCTGCGGTGAAGTTCTACAAGATGCGGCCCTCGGGAACCGGTTGCTGTGGGGTTGCTCGTGCGGCCAGCTTTTGGTGTCGGTTGTTCCGGCGCTCCGTCGCGGTGTAGAGCCGGCCCCGTACGTAGCGGTGAGGCGTACCGCAGTTCGGTTTGATTCTCGGATAGGCCTCGGCTCTGACTGTGCACTCGAACGCCAAAACCTACAGCGGAAGCTGCGGTGGCTTTAGCGTGCAAGGGGCGCGAGCGCCGTGAAGCCGCCCGTGTGGCCGAGCGTCCCGATCGCGGCGCTGAGCGTTAGACGGACTTGAGCCGCGTGCCGGAATGGTTTTGTTTTGGAGAGGGCGGGGTAAACCTGGAGCACAACTTGTGAGGGCGGTACGTCGTGGGCAGGTTTTAGTATTGCCTGTGGAGTGCCGCTAGAAGCGTTCGTAGTTCTTGCTTGTCTCTGTTACAAGATGAGCCGTGTCGTCCTGCGTGACGCGTAACGGGAGGACGGCGCGGTAGCGGTGCTCTGCACAAGAGCCCGTTGGGGGGTATTTTAGCTCGCGGGAAAGGGATTGGGGAACCACCTGGTGGGAATGCGAGGAGAGCAGCCCTGGCGGAATCTGAGGAGCCGAGGCCGTTGTATAAATTGGACAAGGAAGGAAAGGCTGCGGGCAAAGCGCGGTGCTGCACCCGGCCGCCCCAGTGCGGTGCCGCGGCGCGCCTCGGTGCTGCCGCCCTGTGGCGAAACCCGGGTACTGCAGCGCACGGCAAGGGGGGGGGGGCAGATGCCGCGATTGAGAGACGGGGACGCAACTTGATGCAAGCAAAGTGTCCACTTTATTGCTCTTCACACAATTCTTTTATACTGTTACATGCATAACAACTACTATCGTGGATTATGCTGATTGGCACAACAATTAATTATCTCATACATATTACAAAGGCTGAGCTCATGATAGGTTAGTAAGAGCATGCAAATCTGTCCTAGCTCCTTGTTACTATCGTGTCCTGTGTGCTGGGCAAGCTTTACAGGCTGCTTTCTCACAGCCACAAGGTCCTGTTGCTAAACAGGACATTCCCATCTATCATCACAAGTTTCTGCTCTTTGTGCTTACATCTGCATGTTGTAACTTTTCACGGCCCTTAGTAATTTTCCATGCTAACACAACAGGTCTAGTAGCTAGAACTAGCATATTAACTATAGATATATATTTTTGCTAATATCCTATAAGCCTAGATAACCCACAGGCAGAGACGCCGATCGAGCCGCGGGGGTTCGCGGTCGGGTCTGTGCGTGCCGGTGTCCGTCCCCCCGACGGGGGTCAGTTCCCCATTGGTGTGCAAACGACACCCCTCCCTCGATGGCTCCTTAGGAGGGTTAATCCCAGTCCTCGTTCTTTTGGCAGCGGCGGGTCTGTGACCTCGCGGGAAGCCCAGGCTGCTGCACAGAGCTCGTCGGGAGCGGGAGCCGCGGAGGCGGGGGGCCTCGACGAGCCAGAGCTGCGTCAGACGGAGGGGGGCGCGCGCGCTGCCCGGGGGCCGCGTCCGGCGGAGCCGGAGTGACCTGCGGCGGCAACGAGCGGGAGCCGCTCGGAGCTGGAGCGGCCGTTGGCCGCGCCTTCCCTGGGGAGGTGAGCGCGGGGAGCCCGGCCTCTCTCTCCCTCGGGGATTAAACCCGCGCCCGTCCGCGCCCTTCCCGGGGGCGGCGGCGAGGCGGGGTCCCCCGGCTCTCCCGGGGCGGCCCCGCTGCCGGGGGGCGCGGGCGAGGCGGCGGCAGCGCCTCCTCGGTGCCGGGGGGCGGAGGGGAGAGAGACCTGCCGGCCGGAGCCGCGGGGCGCGCGGCCCCTCGGGCAGGGCGCTCCCGGTCTCTGGGCCGCGGGCCGGGGGCGGCAGACGGGTTCGGGTGCTCTGGCGTGCTTTTTAGCCAGCGTGGCCTTCTCCGCGCCGTGAAGAAAATCCCGCGCGGTCGATTCCGCTCGCCGCTCGGGAGATGCCGCGTCTCTGGGGCCGTGGACTGGGGAAGAACGTTTGCGAGTTGGAGGGCGCTACAAGATATTCCACGGGGAAGCCGGAGAAGAGGCAAATTGGCTGCCAGCGGAGTTGCGTTCCTTCGGTTTAGGACGTTCGGCTTGTCCTTCCAGAGAAGGAGCAGTCGTGGGTAGGGCCGAGAGAGGCTTTTAAGCGCGTGATCGGAATTGGAGCCAAATGGCACTCGACGTTGCCGCCGTGGGTCTTGGCTTTCAGTGGTTTCCCCGCGGCTGCCTGGTGTTTGGGAGCTCGGAGCGGGCATTTTTTTTCCCCCCAAGGAGAGGCTGTGCTTGAAACAGAACTTGCTTGAAGAAGACAGACGAGGCGGGTGAGGATGCAGAGCGGGCCAATCAGATCGCTCGGGAGGGCTGGAGGGGCGGAGCGCCGATAGGCGGGGAGCATGGCAATTGATGTGCGTAGGCAGCCAATGAGGTTGCCGGGGGGGCGGGCGTTGCGGTGTCCGTACTGCGCATGCCCAACTTGCGCAGTCCTCAGTCAGGTCCGACGCTGAGGCGGGCACCTGGGGGCGGAGCGCGGGAAGGAGCATCCAATAGGAGGACGGCGCGGCGGGGTGGAAAGCAGCCAATCAGAGCGCGCCGTCTCAATCCCGTTTGAACAGCTGCCTCCCTGGCAAACGCGTCCGTGGGGTCCCGGGGCGGGTAGCGGGAGTTAACGGGGAAACGGGGGTCGGGGCGAGGGAGGGGAGGCTGTGGAGCGCTCATTTTGGCCTCTCCGTCCCTTTTGCCTCTCTCTCCCTCTCTCTGTGTCTCCTTGTCTTGCTCCCTGTCCCTGTCTTTCTCTGGTAAGCTGACCTGCTCTTTGCCCTTCTTTTTTTGTGGAATCACAGGCTCCTCCTGCTTGGAAAAGACACGTGCAGTTTTAAATTTGGGTTTGAACTCTAGGGTTTTTTTTCCCCCCTTAGCGTAAGTGGACGGCACGTTGTCCTCTGGCTCAATCCCCGTTCTGTTCCGTGGAGCCTTCAGTTTAGGATGTTCAGGTAAGACAGTTTGTCCTTCCAGAAAAGGAGCAGTCACCGGTAGGACCGAGAGAGGCTTTTAAGCGCGTGATCGGAATTGAAGCCAAATGGCACTTGACGTTGCCGCTGTGGGTCTTGGCTTTCACTGGTTTCCCCGCGGCTCCCTGGTGTTGGGGAGCTCGGAGCGGGCACGTTTTTTTTCCCCGAGGGGAGGCTGTGCTTAAAAAAGAACGTGTTTCCTCAGAGAAGTGCAAGTCCGCGTGCGTAAGACAGACAAAAACCCCAGCCAGCCTAGTCAAGTTCTGAGCGTGCGTCTGTCAGGCGGCTGCTTTACGTTGAGGAGCGCACGGCCGTGCAATGGTAAGGGCGAAGGGCAAGGCAAGACAGAAGGGTTTTTCCTGCTGCGGGTGACCAGCCGCCCCCCTTTTCCGCGTGAAGCAGAGGAGCGCGGTTCGTTGTCGCCTTTTAAACGCGGCGGCGGCGGCGGCGGCAAGCCGCGCGGCCGGAGGGCGCGGGGTGGGCGGGGGGGTCCCGGCAGGGCGGCGACCCGGCGGGTGAGGATGCAGAGCGGGCCAATCAGATGGCGCTGGAGGGCTGGAGGACCGGAGCGCTGGTTGGCTGCCTAGGCACGTCAGTTGCCTTTCTGTCTGCCAATCAGATTGCCGGGGGGGCGGGCGTCGAGGGCTGGGTACTGCGCATGCCCCAAAGAGCGAGCGCTGATAGGCGGAGAGATGCTGATTGGCGTGCCGCCCGCAGCCAATGATGTTGCCGAAGGGGCGGGCGTTGCGGCGTCCCTAGTGCGCATGCCCCAGCCGCGATCGCTGATAGGCGGCGAGAGAGGTGATTGACGTGTCCCGGGGAGCCAACCGGGATGCGGCAAGGGGCGGGTGCTGCGGTCTCCCTAGTGCGCATGCCCAAACCGCGAGCGCTGATAGGCGGCGAGAGAGGTGATTGACGTGTCCCGGGGAGCCAACCGGGAAGCGGCAAGGGGCGGGAGCTGCGGTCTCCCTACTGCGCATGCCCCAGCCGCGATCGCTGATAGGCGGCGAGAGGGCTGATTGACGTGTCCCGGGGAGCCAACCGGGATGCGGCAAGGGGCGGGAGCTGCGATCTCCCTACTGCGCATGCCCCAGCCGCGATCGCTGATAGGCGGCGAGAGGGCTGATTGACGTGTCCCGGGGAGCCAACCGGGATGCGGCAAGGGGCGGGAGCTGCGGTCTCCCTACTGCGCATGCCCCAGCCGCGATCGCTGATAGGCGGCGAGAGGGCTGATTGACGTGTCCCGGGGAGCCAACCGGGATGCGGCAAGGGGCGGGTGCTGCGGTCTCCCTACTGCGCATGCCCAAACCGCTAGCGCTGATAGGTCCGCGGTGTCTCGGTGCCGCGCCGTGGGGGGAGACCGGGAGCGAACGGGAACGGGGGTCGGGGCGGCTGCGGAGCCCTCGCTGCGGCCGGCGCCCGGGCATCGGGAGGCGGGCGGCTCAGGGCCGCCCTTCGTGAGGTTTCCCGGAGGCGGCAGAAGGGCGGAGGGGAAGGAGGGGACAGCCGGGGACCTCCCGCCGCGCGCGTGTCCGGGGCGCGGCGGCTGTCGGTGCCCGCGGAGCCCGGCGGGACGGCGGGGGAGCGCGAGGGGAACGGAGCGGCGAAAGAGGCGGCAGGTGAGTGCGGCAGCGGCGAGGGTGACCGTGCCGTTGGAACGGGGGGAGCGGGAGGGGCCGGCGCGGCGCGGCGCGGAGGCGTTCGGTTCCGGTTCCCCCCCCCCCGCCCTTACGGCCGCGCTGGCGAAGCTGCTGGGAGGCGTGCGGTCCGGAGCCGCGTCTCCCTCCGGCGCAGCGCCCGTGCCCGGTGCGGCAGCCCCTCCGGGAGCGGCGCAGCCCCCGTCGGTCGCGGGGACGGTTACAAGCAGAGCTAAGGCGCGGTTGCGGGCGGGCTGGGTGGCGTGGCGAGCGGGGCGCCGCTTCGGCGGGAGCTCGGGGCGAGCCCCGGCGGGTTCCGTGTCCTGCGGGCGCGGCTTTCGCGCCGCGGCTCTCTCTGTGCGCTTTTTTGTTTGGTCGCGTTTGTTTTTTGGGTTTTTTTTGGCGGGATTCCCGCGAAACGCGGCACGAGCGCTCGCCCGGGGCTGCCGCGGCGGGTCTCAGTGGCGCCGTCCTGTGGGCAAAGCGCGGTACTGCACCCGGCCGCCCCAACGCGGTGCCGCGGCGCGCCTCGGTGCTGCCGCCCTGTGGCGAAACTCGGGTACTGCAGCGCACGGCAAGGGGGGGGGCAGAGACGCCGATCGAGCCGCGGGGGTTCGCGGTCGGGTCTGTGCGTGCCGGTGTCCGTCCCCCCCCGACGGGGGTCAGGTCCCCATTGGTGTGCAAACGACATCCCTCCCTCGGGGCCTCCTTAAACGTTTAATGACGTAAATATTGCTCCTGCTAACGTTGTCGGCGCGGCTTCTTTCCTCAGGGGATCCGTCCGGCAGTCGGTGGCCCACGGTTGCTCGGCAACAGCAGAAGCGGATTGAAGGGACCGGCCGCTGGAGGATGCCGAAGCCTCCCGGGTCAGCGGTGGGAGCAGCTTTGCGTAAAGCGAGGGGTACGTGAAGCCGGGCGTGCGGTGCCGACCGCCCAGCAGGTAAGGGAAGCTAAAGCTTTACCTCCAGGGACTTCTGCCCAGAAAGCTGAAGCAATTGCTCTCGCGTGAGCTGTAGAGTTTACGCAAAGAGAAGAAGATTAGTAGCTGCACTGATTCTAAGCAGGTTTCTTGAAGGGTGCGGGCCCTTGAAGCCGTTTGAAAAGAATAAAGTGTATTAACGGCACAAGGGAGGCAGATTAAACGTGATGCTCCGGTTGCTGGAAGCTGTGCTGTTGCTAGGAGAGTTGCCGTCACGCGTTGCAACGGGCCTCAGAAGGGAAACGCTGCTCAGGAAACTGGCCATAAATTGGCAGGCGCCGCTGTCAAACCAGCCACCGAGAGGACAGAGACCGGTACGGAAGCCGCGTCTCTGAGCCCAGGTGGCCGTGTCCTCCAGCCAACGTCAGGGAACTGTAACAAAGAGGATAAGCAATTAATAGGAGATTAATAGCCCGATCAGAATTAGGGTCCAAAGGAGCCGTCACCGGCGACGGGAGAGCAGCGGCGCCTCGCGGCGCGAGGAGCTGACGCGCTCTGTCGAGATCGGACGAACAGGTAAGAGCGAATTTAGAAGCTCTGTGCGAACGAGGCAATGGGAAACGTGCCTAGAAAACCGTCTTGATAGTGCACGCGGGGTACAGACAAGAGCAGCCGGACGAGGGAAACGTACCAGGACGACGCTGGCAAAGGGAGTTCTCCGAGCTGCCTGGAAAAGGGGGGTGTCGATACCGGCCGGCACGAACGGCTCCCTTCTCGGGTCGGCCGGAAGCGTTGCCGTGCCGGGGGGCGGCTGCCGGCCTGCGGGCCGGGGCTGCGGCTGTTTGGGGCGCTGCCCCCGCTTTGTTTTCCTCGGGGAGCCCCCCCACGCTCGGGGGCTTGTGGGACGTGCACGTGCAAATGACACGGTGTTCCCAGCTGCTCTGTTCTCTGCCTTGTTTTTTCAGGTGCCGGTCCCTGTTTTCTCTTCCCGCTTTTGAAGAGAAGCTGCCGAGTGAGCGTACGCTGCGGTGAAGTTCTACAAGATGCGGCCCTCAGGAACCGGTTGACGTGAGGGAAATGCTTTCTGACCGCCTGCGCGGTGAGGGGACGTTTTTCACCTTTTAGCTCCTTCTGCACGACAAGAGGGAGACGGAAGGTTAAGTAACACGTTGTTTAGGAGCTGAGAGCTTGGTTTGTATTTAACTAATAATTAAGAGACGTGTTGTCAGCGAGAAACTAAACGATTACAACTAACCTCATCAAATGAAGTAAAGACAGGCCAGCCAGGCGTGGTGGTGGAGTTGCTCTCTATGTGAGAGAGCAGCTACAGTGTACTAAATTCTGCCCAGGAGCGGATGAGGAGCGAGTTGAGAGTGTATGGGTCAGGATCAAGGGGCAGGCTGGCAGGGGTGACACTGCTGTGGGCGTCTGTTGCAGGCCACCAGATCAGGCTGAGGAAGCTGATGAGGCCTTCTATGGGCAGCTGAGAGCGGCCTCACGGTCACAGGCCCTGGTTGTTGTGGGGGATTTTAAGTTCCCTGGTGTTTGCTGGAAGGACCGTTCAGCCAGCCAGCCACAGTCCAGGAGGTTCCTGCCGTGCATCGGTGAGAACCGCCTCATGCAGGTGGTGGAGGAGCCGACTGGGAGAGGTGCACTGCTGGATCTCATCCTCGCTAGCAAGGAGGGTCTGGTCGAAGCAGGAAAGGTTGAGGGCTGCCTGGGCTGCAGTGACCACGAGAAGGTGGAGTTCAGCATCTTGTGTGGCAGGAACAGAACAGCAAGTAGAATTGCAACCCTGGACTTTAGCAGGGCCAACTTTGGCCTTTTCAAGCAATTGCTGGGGGAAATCCCACGGGCAAGACTGCTTGAAGGAAAAGGGGCCCGAGATAGCTGGGTTGCATTCAGAGATTGCTTCTTCCACGCTCAGGATCAGAGCATCCCCACACGAAGGGAGTCGAGGAAGGGAGCCAGGAGGCCTGCGTGGTTGAACAGGGACCTGTTGGGTATGCTCAAGCAGAAGAGGAGAGTTTGCAGGTCATGGAGGCAGGGGCTGGCCACTTGGGAGGAATATAAGGCTGCTGTTAGAGGATGCAGGAAGGCAGCTAGGATAGCCAAGGCCCCCTAGAATTACAGCTGGCGAGAGGGGTCAAGGACAGCAAAAAGAGCTTTTTCAAATACATAGCAGATAAAACTAACACCAGAGGCAATGTAGGCCCACTGATGAACGGGGTGGGTGCCCTGGTGGCAGAAGATACAGAGGAGGCAGAATTCCTGAATGCCTTCTTTGTCTCTGTCTACTCTGCCGGAGGCCGTCCTGGGGAGCCCTGTACCCCTGAGACCCCGGATGAAGCCAGGTCAGTGGAGGAGTTTGCTTTAGTCGATGAGGACTGGGTTAGGGAGCAATTAAATAGTCTGGACATCCATAAATCCACGGGTCCGGACGGGATGCACCCGCGGGTGCTGAGGGAGCCGGCTGAAGTCACTGCTGGACCGCTCTCCGTCATCTTTGCCAAGTCTTGGGAAACGGGGGAGGTGCCCGAGGACTGGAGGAAAGCAAATGTCACTGCAGTCTTCAAAAAGGGCAAGAAGGAGGACCCGGGTAATTAGAGACCGGTCAGCCTCAGCTCTGTCCCTGGGAAAGTAATGGAACAGCTTCGTCTGGACAACAGAGCAGTGAGGTGGGTTGCAAACTGGCTTAAGGAGAGAAGCCAGAGAGCGGTAGTCAATGGTGCGGAGTCCAGCTGGAGGCCAGTATCCAGTGCAGTGCCTCAGGGGTCAGCGCTGGGGCCAATGTTATTCAGTATATTCATTAACGATTTGGACGAGGGAATAGAGTGCACTATCGGCAAGTTTGCTGATGACACCAAGCTGGGAGGGGTGGCTGACACGCCAGAAGGCTGTGCTGCCATCAGAGACCTGGACAGGCTGGAGAGTTGGGCGGGGAATAACCTGATGAAATTTGACAAGGGCAAGTGTAGAGTCCTGCACCTGGGCAGGAACAACCCCAGGTTCCAGTATAGGTTGGGAAATTACATATTAGAGAGCAGTGTAGGGGAAAGGGACCTGGGGGTCCTGGTGGACAGCAGGGTGACCATGAGCCAGCACTGGCCCTTGTGGCCAGGAAGGCCAATGGTACCTGGGGTGTATTAGAAGGGGGGTGGCTAGTAGATCGAGAGAGGTTCTCCTTCCCCTCTGCTCCGCCCTGGTGAGACCACATCTGGAATATTGTGTCCAGTTGTGGCCCCTCAGTTCCAGAAGGACAGGGAACTGCTGGAGAGGGTCCAGCGTAGGACAACGAAGATGATTAAGGGAGTGGAGCACCTCCCTTATGAAGAAAGGCTGAGGGAGCTGGGTCTCTTTAGTTTGGAGAAGAGGAGACTAAGGGGGGACCTCATTAATGTTTATAAATATATAAAGGGTGAGTGCCATGAGGATGGAGCCAGGCTCTTCTCGGGGGCAAACAATGATAGGACAAAGGGTAATGGGAGCCGGAGGAGGGGATTGCTTTGGGGGCTTCATCAGGGGTCTGGGACATGCAGAGGCAGGGGGCCCAGCGGCTGTGTGCCCCCAATCCAGGGTGCCCCCATAGCCATGACCTGGGTGCCGACAGCTGCCTCTGGCCATTGATTTCTTCGTTATTTGCGTCCCCTTCGCTCTCCCGCCACGCTGCAGCGATGCTGGTGGGAGGGGGCGTTAAGAAACCCCCCCCACCCAGCACCCACCTCTGTGCTGCTGCTCCTTCTCTCTAGATTTATATATATTAAATATATATTTTTAAAAAATGAGGGGAGAAAAGACCATCTAGAGGCTCTCAAGGGCCAGTGCCCTCCCCAGCAGTGTGTGCCCCCCACCCTAGAAATAATACCTAGAAAATTGTTCCAGTGCGATTCTCAGGGGAGCCCCCGCTCCCAACACCCTGGCCCGGGACCCCCCTGACCCCCCCACCTCCGCCAACCCAGTCTGGTCTCTGGCTGTCCATGGTGGCCGTGGCTTTCTGGGGGGCAGGGGGTGGTGGAGGCCGTGGGCGGTGGGTGAGGAGGGGGCAGCCAGGCGGGCTGGGGGTTGTGGGTGAGGAAGCCCAGTAGGGACTGAAGCTCCCGGGGGCACAGGCCATGGAGGTGATGGGGCTGATGCTGCTCTGTGGCTCTCGGGGGTTCGCAGCTTGGAGAACGTGGCCAGAGCGTCGGGGAAGTTGGGCGGCGTGGCCGGTGTGTTGCTGGGGGTGCACATCTGCGGGGGTGTCAGATCGGCCATGGATGGTTTTTGGAGTCCCAACCTGCCAACTCCCCATCACTGAAGATCTGGCTGCATCCCGCACCAGGGGATGCTCGAAGCCGAGCTCTGGTGGGTATTGGGGTACCCAGCGCTGCAGGGTCTGGGTGGCACCCCCAGAACGTGGGGGCTGCCTGGGGAGGATCTCCAGCCCAGGCAGGGCCAGCTCTGGCTGCGAAGAACAGTTTGGACCATCCAGGGTGCTTAGAGCGCTGGGGTGCAGCGGGTTTGGGGAGGGGACACTGCTCTGATGCCAGCTGCCCCGGGCAGGGATGAGGTGATGCAATGAGGACCAGCACGATGGGTGGGGAGAGTTTTGGGGTCCCTCAGGACCCTCTTCACCCGGCTCCCTGTCCCCTGCTCCACTTCACACCCCATTAGGACACAGAAAGTCAGGCAGGGCCCCCGGGACACGAGGCGCTGGCCGGGCCCCTCGCGGTTCCCAGCACGGCCCCTGCTTTCTGAGCACTGAGCTGAATTTAGTGCCCTCCCCACCTCCCCCCCGGACAGACCCGGCCCTTTTTGAGGCCAGTCTTGCCAAAAACCCCAGGAGCTCACGATGAAAATGAGAAGTTAAATGATTCCTCACAACACCATTCAACACAAGAACCGAGAGGTTTTTGACACCTGCTTCCTTGTAGGTGTCCTACTGAGCACTAGCACAAAGCCAAGAGCGTTGCTCAGCAGCACCAACCGCGTCTGCCAGGAATTAATCTTCAACATGAACCAGGGGCAGCAGAAGGCAGTCACCAGCACCACAGACAGCAAAGGAGAAGTCTGCAAGATCCCATAAGGCTGGAATAGACTGTTGGCATCTGCTCTCCACGGCAAAAGTGGAGGAGAGCGTAGAGGGAAAAGAAATGAAAGTCATTGACAGTGAAAAATGCGTGGCGAAACACAGGAGGTTCTGACACAAGAAGACCCTCCCAGGAGCAAGCCATGACTTCTGGAGCCAGCATCTCTGGCCCGGGATGAACGCTTGCCCATTGCCGTGCGTCCACTTGGGGTGCAAAACTGGGGTTTGAGAGGGGCTGTTGCCCCCCGGTGTCTTGCTCTGCCTGGAGATGTCTGTGCAGAGGTCCCTGGACAGGACGCCTCTTCCTCAGTCAGCGCTGGCAAAAACCATCTGGGGACACGCTCTGTCCCCTGGAACTCTTCCTTGTGTGACTCGCAGCTCACGTGTGACAGCGCTGCTCCAAACTTGGCCATCTCTAAGGACCGGCTTTCTTTGGGATGTGGGGTTCACTCTCAGAGGAATCATGGCAGCCCTGCTTTCTGTGTTGGGGTCTCCCTTTCAGCTATGGAGCAGCTTCAGTTCGCAGTGCAAAAGGATCTTGCAATGGCTGTGTAGCTAGCAGCAGCGTTTCTGAAGCATCAGAGGAGATGTCAGAGCCATGAGGCTGAGGGACGGGACTCCCAGCACAAGATTGCCCGTGTTTCAAAAGGGAGGCAGCCGTGCCAGCTGGAGAACCTCTCTCGCAGCTCCATCCCCAGCAAAGAGCTGTCTCTAGAGCAGTTCGTGCTGCTTACAGGCAAGATCAGCCTTTGCATTTGAACCACCTTCTTGCAGAGGTGACAGGAAACATCCTCTGGTTTATGTCGTTCCAGCTGCAAAGGCCAGAGCAGTGTTCTTGAGGGAGCAAGCGATGAGCACATTTCCTGGTCAGCAGCCGCTGGCTCGCGCCAACGGTCAAGAGAGGCAGAAGAAATCCCTTCAGAACAGCTCCCTCTCAAAAGACACCCTTCTGCTTGATGAACCGCAGGGAAAGGCATCCTAAACCAGGCACTTTGACCTTGTTTTCAGCCCAGGTTCCCAGTGCTGGTGCACTCGTGAGCCAGTCGCTGCCCATCTGCCACCAAGGGGAATCGCCTCCGAGGCCAGCTGTGCCATGGGGAAAGGAAAGGGTGAGACGTCGGGAGAGTTTCATTTAGTGCACAACACGGATAAAGCCATTCTCTCTGCAATTAAAACTGAGGGTATTTAATTGAGTGAAATGAGATTTCATTCCCCATGACCTGTCTGATTGTACTTTGAATCTGGGCACGGGCTGCAGTGACCTGCCACAACATTTGAGGTGTCACCAGCTGCATTGTAGGTGGTAAAGTGGGAAAGGCAGGAGGGAGCCTCAGCATCTCCCATCCCGTGGGTGACTTCATCACAAAGGACCAGGGCGGCGCCCGCTGGCTCCTGGGGCGGCTGTTGCCAGGCAACAGAGACACTATATTGTCCCCTGTCACCTGTGCCCCTCGCCCATTTGGTCACTGGCCGTGGTGGGATCACTTGCCGTGGTGGGATCACTGTGGTGGTGGACTCATTTTGGCAGTTGGATTGCTTTCGTGGTGGGATCGCTATTGGTGGTTGCACCACTTTTGGTGGTAGGATCGCTACTGGTGGTTGAACCACTTCTGGTGGTTGAACTGCTGTTGGTGGTTTTATCACTTTCGGAACTTGGATCTGTTTGGCGACTGGATCACTTTCATCACTCGGATTGCTTTTGGCACTTGGATCTGTTTGGTGACTGGATCACTTTCTGTGGCAAGGAGGAGGAGGAGAAAGGCTGCTGGCTGCCCATCCCTCCAACATCATCTCCGGACAGAAGAGCTCCCGTCTTCCCACATCCAGTTCAGTGTTTTCGGGCAGAGCAGCAGCGATGGCCACACGTGGACTGCTGGAGATGCTGAACGCCGCCATGGGGACACCCCATTTGGGGGTTGTCGACTTGGTGGCACTGCACAAATTGCTTGAGGCCATCATCGGGCAGCTGGGCCAGCAGGAGCTGTCTGTCCTGGAGCCAGAGCAGAGCCCGACCCCCGGTCTGGCAAAGGATCAGGACAGCAAGGCCCAGCCTGGCCAGGAGAAGGAGGAGGATGGAGCCCTGGGCACAGGGCAGCACCTCTGGAAACCAAAGCAGCAGCTGGATGAGAAGGACACGCTGGAGGGGACCGGGAGCAACTCCAAGGTCTCCTCCGTGGCCAAGGAGGCCATGCCAAAAACAACGGAAGAGGAGAAGAGAGATGTCCCCAAGGTAGATGCTCTTGCTGGTCCCTGGGTGCTCCCCCACGAGACGCCCCCTCCTCCGGGCTCCGCGCTGCCGTCGTGCCGCCCTCAGCCCAAGGGCTGGGTTAAGCCCGAGCTCCCGCAGCAGAGCACAGCGGGGCCCAGGTCCCCAGGGACCCTCCCCTGGGCTCACCCCCCACCCGCTCTCCCAGAAAAGGGCTTCGCTCCAGGACCTGTGGGAGGAGATCAGCAAGTTTAAGGAGGCGCAGTCCAGCCTGGAACAGGACGTGCGGGAGATGAAGGAGGCCATGCAGGAGGCGCATTCTGGCCTGGAACAGGACATCCAGGAGGTGAAGGAGGCACATGTCGGCCTGGCAGAGGACATGCATGCCCTGCAGGAGGCGCATTCCGGCCTGGTGGAGGACATCCAGGAGATCCAGGAGACGCTTGGCCTGGTGAGCATCCCCTGGTGCCCCGGGAGGGAGCTGGGCCCTCGTCCCTCCCCGCTCCTGCTGCCCTGTCACACTGTGCCCCTGCCCCACGGCCATCGGTGTCACCAGCGTGAAGGGCAGCAGGAGGGAAGATGGGAAGGGTGTCCCAGGAGTTGCTAAGGCACTTTTGAACTAGAGAGCCCTCAAAACAGAACCATGGGAGGGGCAGGAGGGGAGATAAAGTTCTGCCCATGCAATTCAGCCGCGGTCCCCAGGCACAGCCCTGCCCAGTGTCCCTCTGCCTCGTGCCCCAGTTCACTCGGGGATACTCTTTAAATCCCGCTCCCACATCTGAGCGGGTGTCCCTCTCCTCGCCCAGCTCCAGGGGAAGCCCCGGGACGCTGCCGGGCTGCGCAGGGACAGGAGGCGGCTGCGTCCCCCGCTCCCTCGGGGACACCAGCCCTCCTGCCTCGGGGCACAGCCTGTGGGCTGGGGTGCTGGGCAGTGATGCTGGGGGTTCCATCCCTGGGGATCCCATCCCTCTGGTTCCATGGCCGGGCTGACCCCGTGATCACTTTGCATTTGGGCTCTCGTTTTCAACACGAGTCTGGCCATGCAAGATGGTGGTTTGGGGACGGGGACTGGGGACATGGCGGGGGGTTCTGGGGTCTGTCCTCTAGGCTGCCCAGCTGCCAGTAAACCTGCTGCCTTTTGCCTCTTCTTCCCAGGAGGGTGGTGGGGGCCAGTCTGCCCCCGCTGAGCCCACCCAGGTGGCCATGGACAGCCAGGCCAGGAGGAGCTCAGCACTGGAGCCAAAGGGACGTGGGACACAGCCTGGGATGGAGACCAGCAAGGGGACTGCAGGGTCTGGCTCCCCGGGGATGCAAGCAGGGATACAGGGGCAACCAGCGACCCCTGTGAAGTTGTCAGGCGCTCCCTCCATTCACAAGAGGTCTATTGGTGCCAACGCCACCACCCCGGGGATGCAGCCAGGATCCCCGGGCACCCAGGCCAGCACCTCCCTGGGGACACAACCAGGGGCCCCTGATGCCCAGGCCAGCACCGCGGGGATGCAGGCAGGATCCCCTGGGACCCACACCACCACCCCTGGGGTGCAGCCTGGGTCCTCCAGCTCCAAAGCCACCATCCCAGGGGATGCCCAAGAGCCGGCCAAGCCCTGGGGCTCCACCAGCACCTCAAGCTACGAGTCGGAGATGCGGGAGGTGCTGTCACAGGTTGGGCAGCTCGGCCAGCTCTGCGCTGGTCTGAAGGAACAGGTGGAGCAGCTTAAATCTACAAAAGCAGAAAGCACAGATCTTGAGGACGTGCGCCGGCTCTTCCCAAAGGGAGGTGAGAGCACGGGGGGGCTGGCGGGGTTGTTTGGTGTGGGGACACCCTGGGTCAGGGGCTCGTCATGCTCAGAGCCTGGCCCCACGGGTGAGACCCCCTCACCGACAGCACATCCCCTTGCACCATGTCCCTCTAGGCCGGCAGAGCATCACCAGCATCCTGGCCGACCTCAGGTGCCAGGTGTCCTTCCTGCAGGACATGGCCAGGGCCCTCCACGGGGAGAAGGAGAAGGTGAGCCGGCAGCAGTCCCCGAGGGGCTGTGGGGACAGCAGTTTGGGCAGGGAGGGGGCAGCTGAAGGCTCCCCGTGCCAGAATGACACAGGGGGCTGTGCCCTCACCCCCCCCACTGCCGTTCCCAGATCAGCAAGGTGGAGGATGCTCCCAGAAAGACGAGGGGGTCTGGAGCCGGTAGGAAAGCAGACGGCAGTGGCCAGATGACCCAACAGCCGCGGTAAAAGGATGGGAGAGGGTTTCCTACCTGCAGGGCTGTGAGGGAGCCTGGGGTCTGGGAACATCCCAGTTTGGGGGCCCAGGGACACCCCCACGAAGGCTAAGCCTGCCCCTGCCCCTGTCTCGCTGTCCAGGCCCAAGGGACAGAAGGTCAAGGCAGAGCGCAAGGAGCTGGGGAAGCAGCAGGAGCCAACCCAGGCCGAGCTGGAGCAGTTTGCGGCCAAGTACGTGAATAAGTTGGTGATGGAGGCAGCACAGCAGCTGCAGGCAGAGGTGAGGCCCGGGGGCAGCGCTCCCAGCCCCCGCTGGCTCGGGGGGGGTCCTGGCGGGGTCCCGGCCACGTCCCCTGGCTGGATGGGGCCATGGAGCCTCCACGGCACCTGGGCTTGTGGGCGGCATCCAGCCCGGCTCAGAGCTGATTCCTCCTCCCCTGCCAGCAGGTGGACGAGCCGAGGACGACGGTGCAGAGCGGGGGACACGAGCACGCAGGGTGCCACGTCTGCAGCCCGGACACCAGGGTGCTGCTGGGGAAGCTCCTCCAGCGCTGCGAGAAGCTCGAGGAGCAGGTGGAGTCCCTGGTCCAGAAGGCGGGCAGCAAGGTGGAGAGTCATCCGAAGTGGAGGAGACAGGTAAGGAGATGTGGTGTAGGGGGCTTGAGCTGCCAGGACCCCTCAGACATTTCAACATGGGGGAGCCCCTCGCTGCCCCCCTAATTGGCTTGTGAGAGTCAGCAGCACGGAAGGGAACTAAAGCCTTGGAGCAAATGTCCTGCTTGCACTGAGGGCCCGTGGCCACCAGCCAAAATACCCTGGGTCTGTCCCCGAGGGGCAGCCACCCCCTTGCTCAGCACCGCCTTGTCCTCTTAGTCCCTGCAGCAGGACGAGCAACTCAAGTGCCTCCAGGCCAGCATCATGCAGCTACAAAAGGACTATGAGAAGTTGAGCTCGGCCCTTGCAAACCTCCAGCAGGATCGTCAGCAGAAGCAGAATGACATCAAGGTGGGTGGCTGTAACCCGCAGGAGAGCCCAGGCTGGGACCCCAAGGGGTCTGTCCCCCTGCCACCCTGCTCGCAGCCCTGCACAGCTTCCCCATGCCTTTCCTGGAGGTTTCTGATGGGGTGGGGAGGCAGGGGGTGCTCGGCTGGCCGGGGGGCAGCTCCGACCCTGCCGTGGCATCACGGGCTGCTGTCTGCCTTGGAAGGCTCTGTCCCAGGCCCTGGGGAGGCTGGAGAAGAAGCAAGCAGACAAGGAGGAGCTGCTGGTGCTGGGAATCGATGAGGTACGGGCTCGAGGGGCCCTGGTGCCAGCCAAGGGTGTCCCAGGCAGGGTGACAAACACCCCTTGTCCCTTGGGTGCTGGCTGGCAGAACCAGCCAGGGGGAGGGAGGATTTCCAGCCCGGCTGCGGGTCCCTTGCCAGGTCCCTCTGTGGCCCCGAGTCCCTTCGGCTGGTGGGACCAACCCCACGGGGGTGATGGGGTGAACAGGACCACGTAGCCACTTCTCCCTCTCCCGTTGTCCCTGCATCCTGTCCCCACCGCTCTCCTGCCTTTCCCCGTTGCTAGAAAGCAGACAAAGCCGCCCTGGCTGACAAAGTCAGTCGCAGCCAGCTTGAGGCGTGCGAGGAGCGGCTGACCAAGATGATGGAGGAGGTGACGAGCCAGGTGACGGGCCAGGAGAAGGGCTGGCACCAGTTCCAGCGAGAGCTGCAGAGACAGATGGACTGCAAGGTGAGGGCTCGTCCCCTGCACGCAGCACTGGCACCTTGGGGGCCTGGCAGCCTAAGGCAGCATTCTTGCGAGGGTCCCCCCTCCCGGCTGTGCCCCAGGGGACCGCCATGTCCCATCCTGGGGTAGCTGGCTGAGGGTGTCACCCGTCCACAGCTGGACCGCCGGGAGCTGGGGGCGTTCCGGCAGCAGCAGGAGGAGCGGTGGAAGAGCCTCAGCGGGCAGCTCCAGGAGAAGGCGCTGCAGGCAGAGCGTGACGATGCCGCTGGGATTAGGAAGTGAGTGCGATGGGGACAGTGGTGGCTTTGGCAGTGCTGGCCCTGTTCCTGCTGGCTGTCCTGGCTCGTGCCGGTGTGGTACCTGGCGTGGGAGCCACGTGGGCAGCGCCCCTGGGGATGCTGAGCAAGTGGCTGTGCCTTGTGCTCCTGCCAGCTGCAGCTTCCCAGCGATAGAGGCGGCACAATGAGGGGGCACGTGCGGGAGGAGCCCTCCTGAACCAGTCTTGGGGGGTGGGTGCAGAGGCGTTTTGTGGCAGGTGTGCAGGTGGGGCTGTGCCCCCCAGGAGCTCCCCAGCCCTTTTCTCCCCCCTCCAGGCAGCTGCTGCCCGGTTTCCATTGCCTGTCCTGCGACCGGCCCCTCAACATGCTGGCACCTGGACCGTGAGTAACTGCCCCCTGAACATGGAGCACCCCCCGACCCCTCCTGGCGTCGAGTGACACACGGGGTGCCACCTGCCGGGCACTGAGCACCCCCATGTCCTGTCCCACAGGGAGCGGACGGGCGAGTGTAGATACCCCACTGTTCCGCGGAGCTGCGGAGGCCAACACACCGTCACGCCCCCGCGTTTCCAGCCCCAACCGCCCAGCACCCCACGGCCATCCAAACCCAGTGCCCGCAGCCCCAACAAGGTAGGGATGACAGAGGTGGGGAGGGGGATCTGAGCCTGTGGGGGGATCCATCCGTGCCTCAGTTTCCCCGGGGAGAGCTGGCTGGGGGAGGGTTGCTGGGGGATGCGGAACGGGGCCCCGTGTTTGGGTCACACGCTCTCCCCTTCCCAGAAGGACGCGATGCAGCTGTCGGGCCAGGACGGCACTGATGGGAACCAGCAGGACGAGCAGCTCTCCATGATGGGGGGCTCTGAGCTGCCCACAATGCCAAGGGCCACCCCAGACACCCCGACCTCCAGGAACCGGCCAAGTATGGCCCTGTCAGGGCACCGGGGGGCAGAGGACACCCCGCTGTCTGGGGGGACGGGTCTGTGCCCACAGCTGGGCGGGGTGGGAGGGGGGTCTGGGGTCTGGGCTGGGCTGTGGGGGCAGCACTGGCTGCTGGGGCAGCCGGTCCTCGTGGTGGAGCTGGAGGGAGCTGGGGGCACATGGGGGGTGGTGCTGGGCAGTGTGGGACAAGAGCCTGTGTGCTTCAGGGTGGGGGCAGGACCCTGTTGGTGGGTGTCTGTGGCTGACCCTGCCCCTCGCCCCCAGGCCCCCGCTCCTCGCTGAGATCAGCCGTGCTGCAGCACCTACCAGTCTCGTCTCCCAGACGCTTCACCCTGGCACCGCAGCTGCTGCCGCCCATCCCGCCCCCCCGCCGTGAACCAACCCCCTGACAGCCGGGCAGGACGGGGTCCCGGCCCCGGTCCCACCGCCCCGGGCACTGAGCAGGCAGCGGCTGCAATAAATGGCGATGGGAAACCAAGCACCGGTGTGGTCTGAGAGGAGTCCCTGGGGCAGGATGGCAGAAAGCCCCGCTGTGTTTGCTTTTTCAGGAGAAAAATAAGTGCTAAAAAGGCGCTTTGGGGGTGCCCAGGTGGATCCAGTTGGTATCCAGGCCCCCCCAGAAGGAGCACGGGGAGCAAACCAGTGGGCACCAGGGCAGAGCCAGCAGAGGCCCATCCTGCCCCCGGGTGGGGCTGAGGTGTCCATGGGCTTCAGAAACACCCCTGGGACTAACTGGGGGGACGGGGTGAGGGGGGAACCAGGGGGCTGTGCAAGAAGCCGGGCTGGCTGTCGGCAGCCGGAGGAGGGGAGCGCTTTGCGCTTTGCTCTGGGTCAGGGGATCCAGAACTGGGGGGACGCAGCAGCTTCGTGCCCCGCCCCGGGGTGCCCACGGCCGCCGTGTCGCAGATGTATTGTTAACCCCGTCTCCCCCCCACTTCCCCCTTTTGCCCCTCCCTCTCCCCGCTTCCCACTCAGGACAGGCGATCCGGAGGGAAAGAAGGACACAGAGAAGAGAGTTGGAAAAACTGACAATGTTTTACTAATGCTATATTAAGAGTAGAGAAAATAATACAAAACCAATCCTGAAAGTCTCAGCAACTGCAGAGCCAGCACCTGAAGTCCTGGACTGGACTCTGCAGCCAACCGGAGCTGGATTCAGTCTCTCAGCAGGCCTCAGTTTGCAGGGACGACTAGCAAGGTCCTCTCCTAATGTCACCATAAGCAGAAGGGACGAAAAGGGGCAAAGAGGACAAGATCCTCATGATCTGCCACTTCTATATGAAGTATTCATGTGAAGGGGATGTTATACACGGTTGGTCAGTTTGTTGGTCACCTGTTTCTTGTTGCTCCTCTTGCAAGATGTGAATCTGTCCTTATCAACAAGTAAGCATTCCCTTGCAATGTTTATCAAAACATGTATGTGTCTGGTTCTCCAGGAAAAGGCAGCTAATATGAAGCTTCAGCTGACAGGCAAATTCATGCTGTCTGCCTATCAGATTGCCGGAGGGGCGGGCGTCGAGGGCTGGGTACTGCGTGCCGCCCGCAGCCAATGATGGTGCGGAAGAGGCGGGCGTTGCGGTGTCCCTACTGCGCATGCCCCAGTCGCGAGCGCTGATAGGCGGAGAGGGAGATGATTGACGTGTCCCGGGGAGCGAACCGGGATGCGGCAAGGGGCGGGTGCTGCAGTCTCCCTAGTGCGCATGCCCAAACCGCGAGCGCTGATAGGTCCGCGGTGTCTCGGGGCCGGGGCCGGGGGGGGGAGACCGGGAGCGAACGGGAACGGGGGTCGGGGCGGCTGCGGAGCGCTCGCTGCGGCCGGCGCCCGGGCATCGGGAGGCGGGCGGCTCAGGGCCGCCCTTCGTGAGGTTCCCCGGAGGGGGCAGGAGGGCGGAGGGGAAGGAGGCGACAGCCGGGGACCTCCCGCCGCGGGCGTCTCGGGGGCGCGGCGGCTGTCGGTGCCCGCGGAGCCCGGCGGGACGGCGGGGGAGCGCGAGGGGAACGGAGCGGCGAAAGAGGCGGCAGGTGAGTGCGGCAGCGGCGAGGGTGACCGTGCCGTTGGAACGGGGGGAGCGGGAGGGGCCGGCGCGGCGCGGAGGCGTTCGGTTCCGGTTCCCCCCCCCCCCCCCGCCCTTACGGCCGCGCTGGCGAAGCTGCTGGGAGGCGTGCGGTCCGGAGCCGCGTCTCCCTCCGGCGCAGCGCCCGTGCCCGGTGCGGCAGCCCCTCCGGGAGCGGCGCAGCCCCCGTCGGTCGCGGGGACGGTTACAAGCAGAGCTAAGGCGCGGTTGCGGGCGGGCTGGGTGGCGTGGCGAGCGGGGCGCCGCTCCGGCGGGAGCTCGGGGCGAGCCCCGGCGGGTTCCGTGTCCTGCGGGCGCGGCTTTCGCGCCGCGGCTCTCTCTGTGCGCTTTTTTGTTTGGTCGCGTTTGTTTTTTGGGGTTTTTTTGGCGGGATTCCCGCGAAACGCGGCACGACCGCTCGCCCGGGGCTGCCGCGGCGGGTCTCAGTGGCGCCGTCCTGTGGGCAAAGCGCGGTACTGCACCCGGCCGCCCCAACTTGGTGCCGCGGCGCGCCTCGGTGCTGCCGCCCTGTGGCGAAACTCGGGTACTGCAGCGCACGGCAAGGGGGGGGGCAGAGACGCCGATCGAGCCGCGGGGGTTCGCGGTCGGGTCTGTGCGTGCCGGTGTCCGTCCCCCCCCGACGGGGGTCAGGTCCCCATTGGTGTGCAAACGACATCCCTCCCTCGGGGCCTCC
This sequence comes from Columba livia, assembly GCF_036013475.1. Classification (NCBI taxonomy): domain Eukaryota; kingdom Metazoa; phylum Chordata; class Aves; order Columbiformes; family Columbidae; genus Columba; species Columba livia. The sequence continues at coordinate 143,796 of NC_088641.1, read as the reverse complement.
TTAAACGTTTAATGACGTAAATATTGCTCCTGCTAACGTTGTCGGCGCGGCTTCTTTCCTCAGGGGATCCGTCCGGCAGTCGGTGGCCCACGGTTGCTCGGCAACAGCAGAAGCGGATTGAAGGGACCGGCCGCTGGAGGATGCCGAAGCCTCCCGGGTCAGCGATGGGAGCAGCTTTGCATAAAGCGAGGGGTACGTGAAGCCGGGCGTGCGGTGCCGACCGCCCAGCAGGTAAGGGAAGCTAAAGCTTTACCTCCAGGGACTTCTGCCCAGAAAGCTGAAGCAATTGCTCTCGCGTGAGCTGTAGAGTTACGCAAAGAGAAGAAGATTAGTAGCTGCACTGATTCTAAGCAGGTTTCTTGAAGGGTGCGGGCCCTTGAAGCCGTTTGAAAAGAATAAAGTGTATTAACGGCACAAGGGAGGCAGATTAAACGTGATGCTCCGGTTGCTGGAAGCTGTGCTGTTGCTAGGAGAGTTGCCGTCACGCGTTGCAACGGGCCTCAGAAGGGAAACGCTGCTCAGGAAACTGGCCATAAATTGGCAGGCGCCGCTGTAAAACCAGCCACCGAGAGGACAGAGACCGGTACGGAAGCCGCGTCTCTGAGCCCAGGTGGCCGTGTCCTCCAGCCAACGTCAGGGAACTGTAACAAAGAGGATAAGCAATTAATAGGAGATTAATAGCCCGATCAGAATTAGGGTCCAAAGGAGCCGTCACCGGCGACGGGAGAGCAGCGGCGCCTCGCGGCGCGAGGAGCTGACGCGCTCTGTCGAGATCGGACGAACAGGTAAGAGCGAATTTAGAAGCCCTGTGCGAACGAGGCAATGGGAAACGTGCCTAGAAAACCATCTTGATGGTGCACGCGGGGTACAGACAAGAGCAGCCGGACGAGGGAAACGTACCAGGACAACACTGGCAAAGGGAGTTCTCCGAGCTGCCTGGAAAAGGGGGGTGTCGATACCGGCCGGCACGAACGGCTCCCTTCTCGGGTCGGCCGGAAGCGTTGCCGTGCCGGGGGGCGGCTGCCGGCCTGCGGGCCGGGGCTGCGGCTGTTTGGGGCGCTGCCCCCGCTTTGTTTTCCTCGGGGAGCCCCCCCACGCTCGGGGGCTTGTGGGACGTGCACGTGCAAATGACACGGTGTTCCCAGCTGCTCTGTTCTCTGCCTTGTTTTTTCAGGTGCCGGTCCCTGTTTTCTCTTCCCGCTTTTGAAGAGAAGCTGCCGAGTGAGCGTACGCTGCGGTGAAGTTCTACAAGATGCGGCCCTCAGGAACCGGTTGACGTGAGGGAAATGCTTTCTGACCGCCTGCGCGGTGAGGGGACGTTTTTCACCTTTTAGCTCCTTCTGCACGACAAGAGGGAGACGGAAGGTTAAGTAACACGTTGTTTAGGAGCTGAGAGCTTGGTTTGTATTTAACTAATAATTAAGAGACGTGTTGTCAGCGAGAAACTAAACGATTACAACTAACCTCATCAAATGAAGTAAAGACAGGCCAGCCAGGCGTGGTGGTGGAGTTGCTCTCTATGTGAGAGAGCAGCTACAGTGTACTAAATTCTGCCCAGGAGCGGATGAGGAGCGAGTTGAGAGTGTATGGGTCAGGATCAAGGGGCAGGCTGGCAGGGGTGACACTGCTGTGGGCGTCTGTTGCAGGCCACCAGATCAGGCTGAGGAAGCTGATGAGGCCTTCTATGGGCAGCTGAGAGCGGCCTCACGGTCACAGGCCCTGGTTGTTGTGGGGGATTTTAAGTTCCCTGGTGTTTGCTGGAAGGACCGTTCAGCCAGCCAGCCACAGTCCAGGAGGTTCCTGCCGTGCATCGGTGAGAACCGCCTCATGCAGGTGGTGGAGGAGCCGACTGGGAGAGGTGCACTGCTGGATCTCATCCTCGCTAGCAAGGAGGGTCTGGTCGAAGCAGGAAAGGTTGAGGGCTGCCTGGGCTGCAGTGACCACGAGAAGGTGGAGTTCAGCATCTTGTGTGGCAGGAACAGAACAGCAAGTAGAATTGCAACCCTGGACTTTAGCAGGGCCAACTTTGGCCTTTTCAAGCAATTGCTGGGGGAAATCCCACGGGCAAGACTGCTTGAAGGAAAAGGGGCCCGAGATAGCTGGGTTGCATTCAGAGATTGCTTCTTCCACGCTCAGGATCAGAGCATCCCCACACGAAGGGAGTCGAGGAAGGGAGCCAGGAGGCCTGCGTGGTTGAACAGGGACCTGTTGGGTGTGCTCAAGCAGAAGAGGAGAGTTTGCAGGTCATGGAGGCAGGGGCTGGCCACTTGGGAGGAATATAAGGCTGCTGTTAGAGGATGCAGGAAGGCAGCTAGGATAGCCAAGGCCCCCTAGAATTACAGCTGGCGAGAGGGGTCAAGGACAGCAAAAAGAGCTTTTTCAAATACATAGCAGATAAAACTAACACCAGAGGCAATGTAGGCCCACTGATGAACGGGGTGGGTGCCCTGGTGGCAGAAGATACAGAGGAGGCAGAATTCCTGAATGCCTTCTTTGTCTCTGTCTACTCTGCCGGAGGCCGTCCTGGGGAGCCCTGTACCCCTGAGACCCCGGATGAAGCCAGGTCAGTGGAGGAGTTTGCTTTAGTCGATGAGGACTGGGTTAGGGAGCAATTAAATAGTCTGGACATCCATAAATCCACGGGTCCGGATGGGATGCACCCGCGGGTGCTGAGGGAGCCGGCTGAAGTCACTGCTGGACCGCTCTCCGTCATCTTTGCCAAGTCTTGGGAAACGGGGGAGGTGCCCGAGGACTGGAGGAAAGCAAATGTCACTGCAGTCTTCAAAAAGGGCAAGAAGGAGGACCCGGGTAATTAGAGACCGGTCAGCCTCAGCTCTGTCCCTGGGAAAGTAATGGAACAGCTTCGTCTGGACAACAGAGCAGTGAGGTGGGTTGCAAACTGGCTTAAGGAGAGAAGCCAGAGAGCGGTAGTCAATGGTGCGGAGTCCAGCTGGAGGCCAGTATCCAGTGCAGTGCCTCAGGGGTCAGCGCTGGGGCCAATGTTATTCAGTATATTCATTAACGATTTGGACGAGGGAATAGAGTGCACTATCGGCAAGTTTGCTGATGACACCAAGCTGGGAGGGGTGGCTGACACGCCAGAAGGCTGTGCTGCCATCAGAGACCTGGACAGGCTGGAGAGTTGGGCGGGGAATAACCTGATGAAATTTGACAAGGGCAAGTGTAGAGTCCTGCACCTGGGCAGGAACAACCCCAGGTTCCAGTATAGGTTGGGAAATTACGTATTAGAGAGCAGTGGAGGGGAAAGGGACCTGGGGGTTCTGGTGGACAACAGGATGACCATGAGCCAGCCCTGTGCCCTTGTGGCCAGGAAGGCCAATGGCATCCTGGGGTGTATTAGAAGGGGGGTGGTTAGTAGGTGGAGAGAGGTTCTCCTTCCCCTCTGCTCCGCCCTGGTGAGACCGCATCTGGAATATTGTGTCCAGTTCTGGGCCCCTCAGTTCCAGCAGGACAGGGAACTGCTGGAGAGGGTCCAGCGTAGGGCAACGAAGATGATTAAGGGAGTGGAGCATCTCCCGTGTGAGGAAAGGCTGAGGGAGCTGGGTCTCTTTAGTTTGGAGAAGAGGAGACTAAGGGGGGACCTTATCAATGTTTATAAATATATAAAGGGTGAGTGCCATGAGGATGGAGCCAGGCTCTTCTCGGTGGCAAACAACGATAGGACAAGGGGTAATGGGATCAAGCTGGAACACAAGAGGTTCCGCTTAAATTTGAGAAGAAACTTCTTCTCAGTGAGGGTGGCAGAGCCTGGCCCAGGCTGCCCAGGGAGGTTGCGGAGCCTCCTTCTCTGCAGACATTCAAAACCCGCCTGGACGTGCTCCTGTGCGACCTCACCTGGGCGTTCCTGCTCCATGGGGGGATTGGACTGGATGATCTTTTGAGGTCCCTTCCCGTCCCAAACATACTGTGATACTGTGAAGAGTGCGGCTTAGCAGCGCTGCTGACTCTGCCGTCCCGTTCCCTTCCCCGTTTCAGCCGGCGAGGCGGCCGGAGGACCCGCTCTGTGCGGCCGCGGGGCCCGCGGAGTCGAGGGCTCTGTCGGCGCGCCCCGGGGGTTTCTCTGGAGAGCCTCCTCGTCTCGGTCGCGTCGCGGCGGGGACGGACGAGGACCTCTGGCGAGGGGTCTTTCTGCGCTGGGAGCCGGGACCGGGCACGCGCTCGCGGGGCGTCCGTAAGTCGCGGTACGGAATTTAGGCAGGATAGCGCGCACGGGCTTGCGAGCGCCTTACAGGCGTGCGGTGGTTGCTCGTGCGGCCAGCTTTTGGTGTCGGTTGTTCCGGCGCTCCGTCGCGGTGTAGAGCCGGCCCCGTACGTAGCGGTGAGGCGTACCGCAGTTCGGTTTGATTCTCGGATAGGCCTCGGCTCTGACTGTGCACTCGAACGCCAAAACCTACAGCGGAAGCTGCGGTGGCTTTAGCATGCAAGGGGCGCGAGCGCCGTGAAGCCGCCCGTGTGGCCGAGCGTCCCGATCGCGGCGCTGAGCGTTAGACGGACTTGAGCCGCGTGCCGGAATCGTTTTGTTTTGGAGAGGGCGGGATAAACCTGGAGCACAACTTGTGAGGGCGGTACGTCGTGGGCAGGTTTTAGTATTGCCTGTGGAGTGCCGCTAGAAGCGTTCGTAGTTCTTGCTTGTCTCTGTTACAAGGTGAGCCGTGTCGTCCTGCGTGACGCGTAACGGGAGGACGGCGCGGTAGCGGTGCTCTGCACAAGAGCCCGTTGGGGGGTATTTTAGCTCGCGGGAAAGGGATTGGGGAACCACCTGGTGGGAATGCGAGGAGAGCAGCCCTGGCGGAATCTGAGGAGCCGAGGCCGTTGTATAAATTGGACAAGGAAGGAAAGGCTGCGGGCAAAGCGCGGTGCTGCACCCGGCCGCCCCAACGCGGAACTCTAATGTGGAATTCCTGTGTTTCAGAGGGGGAGCTGTGACCGCCCCGTGCTCAGCAGACCCCCCAGCCCGGGTGGGGGGAGCAGCGCCGGAGCGGGAGACGCGGCTCCGTCCTCCGTCCCCAGCGTGCCGGGGGGCGGCTGCCGGCCTGTGGGACGTGGCTGCGGCTGTTCGGGGCGCTGCCCCCCCATGTTTGGGCGCTCTGGTATGTACATAGGTAAATGGCGTTTTAAAGTAATGTGCTGCCCGCTGGGGCTGTTTTCCTTTTCTACCTTTTTTTTTTTGAGTGAATAAATGGGGGGACTCGGGGGGTGACGATGACGTTACTGGAGGAGCAGGCCGGTGAGAGATGGGGGCTTTCAGCCCCAAAATACCTGAACAATCATGGGTGGGGTGTTTAGTGGTACTGTGGGGAGGAGAAATTTCTCCCTGTCCGTTGCAGAGAAAACAGAACAATCCCACATCAAAGCTGTCCTAGAGAAGTACTTGCTGTTTGTCATTGCGGTTCTAGAGCAGCCCGATGTGCTGTTAAAGGTTGTGGTGGTGCGGGTCAGGGATCCCCAGGCGGTGCCGAGACTGCAGGACGGCTGCTGGTGGAACAAAGTCAAGGACAGCTTCTCAGAGTAAGAGCCTCTCTATTTGTTCTCCTCGGGACACATCCCTTTGCCTCTGGACCCCTCACAAGCTCACTCGCCACCTTGTTCCCTCAGAAACCCGTTTCCTCCCAGTTCCTCTGCGATTGCCCTGCCTGCCTTTGGGTCCCTGCAGGCTCGTTGGTGGCATCACGGTGCCTGTTTGACCTTTTGCCCCGTTAAATTCCCCTCTTTTCTCTCTTCCCCTCAAAACTTCCCCAGTTGCTCTTGTCACATCCCAGAGGCCTCATTTTCCCCTCTTGTCTCCTCTCAGGACCCCCCCATCTGTTGGCCCCTGTCGAGGGTTTAGATTGCGGGGTGACAGTAAAACCCTGGCAGATGTATTGTTAACCCCGTCTCCCCCCCACTTCCCCCTTTTGCCCCTCCCTCTCCCCCCTTCCCACTCAGGACAGGCGATCCGGAGGGAAAGAAGGACACAGAGAAGAGAGTTGGAAAAACTGACAATGTTTTACTAATGCTATATTAAGAGTAGAGAAAATAATACAAAACCAATCCTGAAAGTCTCAGCAACTGCAGAGCCAGCACCTGAAGTCCTGGACTGGACTCTGCAGCCAACCGGAGCTGGATTCAGTCTCTCAGCAGGCCTCAGTTTGCAGGGACGACTAGCAAGGTCCTCTCCTAATGTCACCATAAGCAGAAGGGACGAAAAGGGGCAAAGAGGACAAGATCCTCATGATCTGCCACTTGTATATGAAGTATTCATGTGAAGGGGATGTTATACACGGTTGGTCAGTTTGTTGGTCACCTGTTTCTTGTTGCTCCTCTTGCAAGATGTGAATCTGTCCTTATCAACAAGTAAGCATTCCCTTGCAATGTTTATCAAAACATGTATGTGTCTGGTTCTCCAGGAAAAGGCAGCTAATATGAAGCTTCAGCTGACAGGCAAATTCATGCTGTCTGCCTATCAGATTGCCGGAGGGGCGGGCGTCGAGGGCTGGGTACTGCGTGCCGCCCGCAGCCAATGATGGTGCGGAAGAGGCGGGCGTTGCGGTGTCCCTACTGCGCATGCCCCAGTCGCGAGCGCTGATAGGCGGAGAGGGAGATGATTGACGTGTCCCGGGGAGCCAACTGGGATGCGGCAAGGGGCGGGTGCTGCAGTCTCCCTAGTGCGCATGCCCAAACCGCGAGCGCTGATAGGTCCGCGGTGTCTCGGTGCCGGGGCCGGGGGGGGGAGACCGGAGGCGAACGGGAACGGGGGTCGGGGCGGCTGCGGAGCGCTCGCTGCGGCCGGCGCCCGGGCATCGGGAGGCGGGCGGCTCAGGGCCGCCCTTCGTGAGGTTCCCCGGAGGGGGCAGGAGGGCGGAGGGGAAGGAGGCGACAGCCGGGGACCTCCCGCCGCGGGCGTCTCGGGGGCGCGGCGGCTGTCGGTGCCCGCGGAGCCCGGCGGGACGGCGGGGGAGCGCGAGGGGAACGGAGCGGCGAAAGAGGCGGCAGGTGAGTGCGGCAGCGGCGAGGGTGACCGTGCCGTTGGAACGGGGGGAGCGGGAGGGGCCGGCGCGGCGCGGAGGCGTTCGGTTCCGGTTCCCCCCCCCCCCCCGCCCTTACGGCCGCGCTGGCGAAGCTGCTGGGAGGCGTGCGGTCCGGAGCCGCGTCTCCCTCCGGCGCAGCGCCCGTGCCCGGTGCGGCAGCTCCTCCGGGAGCGGCGCAGCCCCCGTCGGTCGCGGGGACGGTTACAAGCAGAGCTAAGGCGCGGTTGCGGGCGGGCTGGGTGGCGTGGCGAGCGGGGCGCCGCTTCGGCGGGAGCTCGGGGCGAGCCCCGGCGGGTTCCGTGTCCTGCGGGCGCGGCTTTCGCGCCGCGGCTCTCTCTGTGCGCTTTTTTGTTTGGTCGCGTTTGTTTTTTGGGTTTTTTTGGCGGGATTCCCGCGAAACGCGGCACGAGCGCTCGCCCGGGGCTGCCGCGGCGGGTCTCAGTGGCGCCGTCCTGTGGGCAAAGCGCGGTACTGCACCCGGCCGCCCCAACTTGGTGCCGCGGCGCGCCTCGGTGCTGCCGCCCTGTGGCGAAACTCGGGTACTGCAGCGCACGGCAAGGGGGGGGGCAGAGACGCCGATCGAGCCGCGGGGGTTCGCGGTCGGGTCCGTGCGTGCCGGTGTCCGTCCCCCCCGACGGGGATCAGGTCCCCATTGGTGTGCAAACGACATCCCTCCCTCGGTGCCTCCTTAAACGTTTAATGACGTAAATATTGCTCCTGCTAACGTTGTCGGCGCGGCTTCTTTCCTCAGTGGATCCGTCCGGCAGTCGGTGGCCCGCGGTTGCTCGGCAACAGCAGAAGCGGATTGAAGGGACCGGCCGCTGGAGGATGCCGAAGCCTCCCGGGTCAGCGGTGGGAGCAGCTTTGCGTAAAGCGAGGGGTACGTGAAGCCGGGCGTGCGGTTTGTTTGTTGGTCACCTGTTTCTTGTTGCTCCTCTTGCAAGATGTGAATCTGTCCTTATCAACAAGTAAGCATTCCATTGCAATGTTTACCAAAACATGTATCTGGTTCTCCAGGAAAATGCAGCTAATATGAAGCTTTAGCTGACAGGCAAATTCACTGAAAGAGAAACTTGTTTTTTAATGAAACCAGGACAGCCCCCTCCCCAATCCCCTCAGGACTCCTCTGATTCCCATCTGCTCCTCTCAGGACAGCTGAGCTTGTCTTTTGGGGCCCCTGAGAGCCCCCATTTACCTTCTTTTACCTACCTTTGTTGTTGTTCCCAGCCTATCCTGTTGTTTTCCATCCTTCAGGACTTACTTATTACTGTTGTGAGAGTCCGAGAGAAAAGGAGGAGTGTCTGTGACTTACAACCGTCGTTGTTGATCTACAGTGTTTTAGAGACGGATTCTTGCAGGATCTATTTCTGGTTCGTCCTTCACTCCTCCCCAGACCGCAGCGCTGGTCCGAGTTCCCCAGCACACGTGTGTGTGTCCAGCCGGGTACGCTGGGGGAGCGCGTCAGGGCGGGCAGACGGCTGAATGGACGCGCTGTCAGCGACTGCGGAACGAGCTGGGGCTGCTTTGACCGTGTCCAGCCTTGTGCGTGTGGTTTGTTTTCACTTGCAGGCTGAAACAGCAGTTTCCTTAATTAAAAACACCCCAACATGTCCCCCGGCCCCCAACAAAAATAACGCCAAAAATGCCACTGAAAGAAACACAGGGAGTTTTTAAAAAATTTCCTTTAGCTTTCTCCCCCCTCCACCCCTACCCTGCTGCGTTCAGTGCAGTGAATGACCGTGAGGAGATGGCTGTGGATCTGGCTGTTGAAGGGTGTGTGAAGGAGAAGGAGGTGTGTGTAGAGCAGGATTGGTGGTGGAGGTGAGTGCAGCTGGTTTGGGTGTGGGGCTGTAAATTCCTTTTGGAGGCTTCCTAGTTTCTGGTGTCACCTGCGGGGTGAAGTGTGACTCTGTGCAGGTTTGAAAGGTGCCACGTGCAGAGCTCCCTCATTTGCCACCAGATCTCCCAATCACAGAGACAGCGTCGCTGTGCAGCTGCTAAGGACAGCGCGTCTCGTGCAGAACAGCATCCTTTGTGCTCCGTGTGCGTGTTCCTCCTTTGAAATGAAGTTGTGCCGCCCGGTGTTCCACGTTACGTGTGGTACCTGCTGGGCTGAGTCTCCTCCCCGCGCTCCGGTCGGTTCCGTCGCGCTGCCGCAGCCCCGGCAGCACCGCGGCGTTCGCTGGACGCGTTGTTGGCGGAGCCGGCACCGACAATCTTGACACGTCGAGGTGCTGCGGTGGGTTTGCCTGGGAATTCCAAGGTAATTCCAAGGCAGACAGTAATAATCCCCAATTTATGTAGTAAAATTTAAAAGAGTGGAATATAAATACTGGAGCGCTAATTGGAAGTAATACCTGTAGAGAAAAAAACCTCTAGTTTATATCTACAATAAAAAATAATGTGTGCTAGTAAATCCGCCTGGTAGTAATGTAATGATAAAAATGTTAAAGTGTAAATAGATGAAATTATATAGGCATGAGCAAGAAGTAAATTTAATTTCAGCTATTACTTGGTGAACTAGGCAGCAGTTGGTCCCAATCTGAATGCTAGTTTAAAAAACACATTGTTTGGAATTCCTTTTAAATGATAAAGGCAGAAAACTAATGTGGAGTCATTGGTAGCTTCATTTGAACAACCGTTATGAAATAAACCGCAGACACGAATGACTGCATAGGAAACAAAGTGAGGAAGCTTTAGATTTTAAACAGCATTGGAAAGTGATCGGGAGTGTTTAGTATTTAAATTATAACAGAGCCACGAGATGGGAGGCAACAAAGCTCAGAACCAAACAGAGTCAAAACGTTACATTTCTTTTTTTAAAGAGAAGTATAATGGAACCACGAAGTAGTGGCTGTTTATAAACAGAGGTATTAAAAAGTTCCCAGGCAGTAATGATTCCCAACAGAACACTAAAAGATATTTAGATGTAAAATAATATTAGAAAACAGTTATGACAGTCTGAATTTAACCACAGCTTTTTTGGGGTTGTGCAAAAACATGACCGCTATTAATTACCTCTGAGTTAAAATAAAAAGACATCAAACTAGCTGTGATTAACAACAGCTAATTTTAATTTTTCAGTGTGCTATCCAGTCCGGCTTCTCCCTCCAAGGGCGTGGTCTGAGAAAGCCACACCCCCAACTCCACCCCGTCCAAGCTCCGCCCCTGCCAGTCTGTGCCCTCCCCGAGGCGCGTGTCCCTTACAGACCCCTCCCAGCAGCATAATGCATCGAAGCCCCGCCCGCGGCTCCACCCCTAAACTCAGCCCCTGCTAAACCACGCCCCCTCAGAGCACGTGCTGTACAGAGCCCACCCTACTCTCGGCTCCACCCCTCCCTTCCTAAGCTACGCCCTCTTTGGGCGTGTCCTTCTCCGTACCCCAAGCGGCTCCTCCTATGGGGGTGTGACACACGGAGGCCCCACCCCCTGCCCAGTTCCCCCAGGTGGGCCTCCCAATGGGCGTGTCCTCCTAGTCCCCGCCCCTCAGCACGGATCCCACCCCCGTGGGTGGGGCTACACCCAGCTGCGCGGGCGGCCCCCCCACCCATGCGTGACCCTCAGTAACCCCATGGCAGCCCTATGGCTGCCCCACAGGTACCGCTACAGCAGCCCTGCTCCTGCCCCGCAAGAGCTCCAGACACGCCTCTGCAGAGCCCCCACAGCAGCCACTTCAGTGCCCCACAGCTATCACCGCAGCCGCCCCATCGCGCCCCACGGCCGCCGCTGCGGGACCCCTGGAGCCCCCGGCCCCACACCCGCCCCGCAGCCCCACAGCGCGCGGTCTCGCGGCCGCGGTGCCGGTGAAGCCACGTGCCGGCCGCGGCCGGAGGAGCCGCCGGTTTTCCCCCCCCGCCCCCCCCGATCGCTGCTGCCGCGGCCGGAGGAGCCGCCGGTTTCCCGCCCACACATCCCCCGATCGCTGCTGCCGCGGCCGGAGGAGCCGCCGGTTTCCCCCCCTCACACCCCCCGATCGCTGCTGCTGCCGCGGCCGGAGGAGCCGCCGGTTTTCCGCCCAGCCCCGACTCTCCTCCTTCCTCCTCAATCGCCGCTGCCTGCCGCCACGATGTCTTCTCTTCCGCCATCTTGTTTCCCCCTTCTGCGCTCATTCGCTATTTTATACCGAGGGAGGGAGGAGGCGCTCGCTGATTGGCTGACAGTGTCAGCCTCGGAAGTCGTCCATTGGCTCATCCCCACGAGGGGTTCTCCGAGGGGGTGGGAGAAAGGCGCTGATTGGTCACCGTGTCGCTGAGGGGAGGAAGGCACTGATTGGTCACTTTCCGCCGAAGTTCGCCCTCCCAGTAACAGGCGCTGATTCGCTAGCGCCCCTGAGGTAGAAAAGGCGCTGATTGGTCGGCGTTTTCTCGCCGACGTTAGCCCACAGCAACGAAGCGCTGATTGGGCAGCGCGGCTGACGGGGCGGCTCGGCCATTGGCAGGAGGGCGGGCGGGGGGCGGGACCGGGCGGGACAACGAGGTAATAAATGGGGCGGCGCAGAACGCGCGCAGGACCAGAAAGGCGGAGGCGGCAGCGGCAGCGCGAGCTCATCGGCCCCCCCCCCCCCCCCCCCCCGCCCCCCCGCGGCGGGAAACCGGAGAACGGCAGGAACGGCGGCCGGAATCAGTTAACGGGGTGGGTAAGGGCGGTAATTATCGTGCGGGTGTTAATTGGGGCTCGGCGGGTTAATGAGTGACCGGCGGGCTGGGGTGTATCTGGGGGTTTTGATCGGAACTGGGGTTTTAAAGCCGCGGGTTTGGGGGGGGGGCGGGGCGGGGGCGATTAAGGCTCCCGGAGCCGCTTTAGCGGCTTAAATCTTTGTGTTGAACGCGGGAGGAGCCGGTTCGGGGCTTTTCTCAGCAATCGGGGCTGGTTTGGGTCCAATTCGGCTTTTAAAAGATGTTTTTACGTAATTTTTGGGTGCCGATTTGTGCCAGAAGGCGCCTGTGAAATCTGTTTATTGAGGGTTTATCAGGAGAATTAAAGTTTAAAGCTCGGGGAGATTTGGGGCTTTTCCCCGGGATTTTGAGTCCAAATCGGTTTTTTTAGAGCCCTTATTTATTTAAATTGTTATGTTTAAAGGGTTTATTTGAGGTTTTATTTGGAACATTTTGGGCGGGTTTGAGGCTCCTAAGATTTAATTGTTGGTTTATTATTTGATTTATTATTTCACTGCGGTGCGGGGCTCCTGAAGACGCTGAGTTGTTTCAATTATTTAGCGCTGTGAGGACCCGTTTTGGGGCCGTTGGGGTCTAAATCGGCTTTTTGAAAGGTTTATTTAACGCGTTTAAAGTTTGAGGGGCCGATTTGCGACTTTAAAGCTTTTTGAATCTACTTATTGATAAGAATTTATACAATAGATTAATATTTAAAGCCCGGGGGGAGATTTGGGGCTGTTTCCCAGGATTGCGAGTCCAAATGCGTTTTTTTCTGTTAACCGCTTATTAATTTAAATTATTATATTTAAACGGGGCTTTTTGAGGTTTTATGAGGGTTTTTTTGAGCATTTTGGGCGGTTCTGAGGCTCCTAAAGCCGCTTAATTGTTTAAATTATTAATTGTTAAAATAATGTAAGTAGTTGTTGAAATAAGTGTGTAAGTTATTGTATTTAAAGCCGGGAGGGGCATTTCGTTGCTTTTTGGGGGGTTTTAGGGCTGAATTCACTTCATTGAACGTGTCTAGAGCTGGGGGTCCCAGATCTGGTGCTGATTTGGCCCCAAAAAAAGCTTTAAAAATCTATTTATTTATATAATTTACTGAATTAATATTTAAGCGGGAACATGTTCGCCTTTTTTAACCCGCCGCCATTTTGTCTCCCCCGTCCCGCTCTCCCTCACGCTGAGGGGGCCGAGGAGACGCTCGCTGATTGGCCGGTGCCGTCTGGCGGGAAAGCCTCCCCCGGCTCAGCCCCGCTCGGCTGTCTCCGAGGGAGAGAAAGGCGCTGATTGGTCGCTGCCTCTGAGGAGAGAAAGGCGCTGATTGGTCGCCGCCTCCCTAAACCCACGTAATTGTTTACATTCCATTTTAAAATTTATTTCTATATTTTAATTTAATTTAACTTATTTTTAATTTAATTTAAATTTAAATTATTAAAGTTAATTTTAATTTAATAGTAAATATATAGACTAAATCAGTATAGCAATATGCTACTATAAACGATATAATATGATGAATAGTAGAAATATATAATATATAATCTGATATAATTAACTGATCAACTAATACTCATTGATATTATGTAATGAAATTTATAATTAATATATAATGGCATAATGATATCTATAATATACTATTGTAATGATATTCATTAAATATTAATATATATTATATATATTATGTATAATTACTATGTAATGTATCTAATCTATTTTTACATATATATCTTATTATATAAAGCTGTGAGGGACCATATTTGGGCAGGATTTTGAGATTTTTAAGGCTGTTTGGTCTCAAATTCAATTTACTTCATTTTGGGGCTGTTTTTAGGATAATTTGTGCTCAAAGAAGCTTTCAAGATCCATTTTTTTGGCAGTTAATTTGCTCACTCGGTTAATGTTGAAGCGGGGGGATTTGGGGCTGTTTCCCAGGACTGTGACACAAATAACGGCCCTTTCCTTCCCTTTCCCACTGCAGCTCCTGCGCAGAGAACAGCGAAGGCAGCCTGGCCACGCCCCCTCCGGCTGACCGCGCCCCCCGCTCCGGCTGACCGCGCGTGCCCCCCCCGCAACTCGGCTGACCGCGTGCCCCCCCCAACTCCGGCTGACTGTGCCCCCCCGCCCCCCGGCTGATCCCGTGCCCCCCCCACTGCACTCCTGCTGACTGTGCCCCCCCCACCTCCTCCGGCTGGCCACATCTCCACTGCACACCATGGCGGGGAAGGGGCGGGGGGGGATCACAAGGGTCTATGGGGCGGTGTGGGGGTCAGGGCGGCTGTGGGGTCAATGGGGTTGTTGTGGGGTGAAACACCCCTGAAGAGGCTGAACACCCTGCAGGTGAGTGACCCACACAGTGCCCCACAGTGCCCCATAGCACCTCCATTCTGCCCTACGGATCCACAACACTGCCCCACAGCACCCTATAGCTCCTGCTTGCTATCCCACAGCACCCCATGGCTTCTCCACTCTGCCCCATATGTCTACAGCAGTGCCACAGAGTACCTCATATGTCTTCCACTCTGCCCCATGGGTGCAGAGTGCTGCCCTACAGCACCCTATAGCTCCTGTACTCTGCCCCACAGATCCACAGTGCTGTCCCACAGCACCCTATAGCTCATGTGGCCTATAGACCCACTGTACTGCCCTACAATGCCCCATGGCTCCTACACTCTGCCCCATAGACCCACAACACTGCCTCACAACACCCCATTGCTCCTGCACTCTGCCCCATGGATGCCCAGTACTGCCCCACAGCACCATATAGGTCCTGTACTCTGCCCCATATATCCACAGGAGTGCCCTGCAGCACCCCATGGCTCCTGCACTCTGCCCCATGGATGCCCAGTACTGCCCAACAGCACCATATAGGTCCTGTACTCTGCCCCATACATCCACAGGAGTGCCCCCCAGCACCCCATGGCTCCTGCATTCTGACCCATGGATGCCCAGTACTGCCCCACAGCACCATATAGGTCCTGTACTCTGCCCCATACATCCACAGGAGTGCCCCCCAGCACCCTATGGCTCCTGCATTCTGACCCATGGATGCCCAGTACTGCCCAACAGCACCATATAGGTCCTGTACTCTGCCCCATACATCCACAGGAGTGCCCCCCAGCACCCTATGGCTCCTGCATTCTGCCCCATGGATGCCCAGTACTGCCCAACAGCACCATATAGGTCCTGTACTCTGCCCCATACATCCACAGGAGTGCCCCCCAGCACCCTATGGCTCCTGCATTCTGACCCATGGTGGATGCCCAGTACTGCCCCACAGCACCATATAGGTCCTGTACTCTGCCCCATACATCCACAGGAGTGCCCCCCAGCACCCCATGGCTCCTGCACTCTGCCCCATGGATGCCCAGTACTGCCCCACAGCACCGTATAGCTCCTCTACTCTGCCCCATACATCCACAGGAGTGCCCCCCAGCACCCCATAGTGACTCTACTCTTCCCCATAGACCCACAGTGCTGCCGCACAGGACTCTACTCTGCCCCTTAGACCCAGAGAGCTGCCCCACAGCAGCCTGTAGGTGCTGCATTCTGCCCCATTGGTGCAAAGTGCTGCCCCACAGCGCCCCACACCTCTGTCCACCTGACCACCCTTCCCTCCTGACTGCGCCTGCACTGCCCACTATGGGTGGGTCACAAGGGTCTATGGGGCGGTGTGGGGGTCAGGGGGGCTGTGGGGTCAATGGGGTTGTTGTGGGGTGAAACACCCCTGAAGAGGCTGAACCCCCTACAGGTGAGTGACCCACACAGTGCCCCACAGTGCCCCATAGCACCTCCATTCTGCCCTACGGATCCACAACACTGCCCCACAGCACCCTATAGCTCCTGCTTGCTATCCCACAGCACCCCATGGCTTCTCCACTCTGCCCCATATGTCTACAGCAGTGCCACAGAGTACCTCATATGTCTTCCACTCTGCCCCGTGGGTGCAGAGTGCTGCCCTACAGCACCCTATAGCTCCTGTACTCTGCCCCACAGATCCACAGTGCTGTCCCATAGCACACTATAGCTCATGTGGCCTATAGACCCACTGTACTGCCCTACAATGCCCCATGGCTCCTACACTCTGCCCCATAGACCCACAACACTGCCTCACAACACCCCATTGCTCCTGCACTCTGCCCCATGGATGCCCAGTACTGCCCCACAGCACCATATAGGTCCTGTACTCTGCCCCATATATCCACAGGAGTGCCCTGCAGCACCCCATGGCTCCTGCACTCTGCCCCATGGATGCCCAGTACTGCCCAACAGCACCATATAGGTCCTGTACTCTGCCCCATACATCCACAGGAGTGCCCCCCAGCACCCTATGGCTCCTGCATTCTGACCCATGGATGCCCAGTACTGCCCCACAGCACCATATAGGTCCTGTACTCTGCCCCATACATCCACAGGAGTGCCCCCCAGCACCCCATGGCTCCTGCACTCTGCCCCATGGATGCCCAGTACTGCCCCACAGCACCGTATAGCTCCTCTACTCTGCCCCATACATCCACAGGAGTGCCCCCCAGCACCCCATAGTGACTCTACTCTTCCCCATAGACCCACAGTGCTGCCGCACAGGACTCTACTCTGCCCCTTAGACCCAGAGAGCTGCCCCACAGCAGCCTGTAGGTGCTGCGTTCTGCCCCATTGGTGCAAAGTGCTGCCCCACAGCGCCCCACACCTCTGTCCACCTGACCACCCTTCCCTCCTGACTGCGCCTGCACTGCCCACTATGGGTGGGTCACAAGGGTCTATGGGGCGGTGTGGGGGTCAGGGCGGCTGTGGGGTCAATGGGGTTGTTGTGGTGTGAAACACCCCTGAAGAGGCTGAACCCCCTACAGGTGAGTGACCCACACAGAGACCCACAGCAGCCCATAGCACCTCTGCCCTATAGAGTCACTGCACCCCATAGCTGCTTTTACTCTGCCCCATAAATGGACAGCAGTGCTCCACAGCACCCTAAGTCTCCACTGTGCCACATAGACACACAGTGCTGTCCCACAGCACCCCATATCTTGTTCACTCTGCCCTATAGACCCACAGTGTAACCCTACAGCACCCCATAGTTCCTCTGCCCTATAGATCAACAGCACTGTCCCAGAAAACACCATAGCTTCTTCCCACTAGCCCATAGGCCAGCAATTCTGCCCTACAGCGCACTAGCTCCTGCACCCTATCCCATAGACCCACAGCAGTGCTCCACAGATCCAGTCTGCCCTATACAGCCACAGCACTGCTCTGCAGCACCATATACTTCCAGCACTCTGGCCCATTGATATGTAGCACCCCACAGCTGCTGCATTCTGCCCATAGATCGAGATTCCTGGGTCCCTTCACCCCACCAGCTGTCCTGGGTTGCGATGCTGCACGGGGCCCTGTGCACAACAAAATGAGGACAGCATGGCTGCTGGGCGCCACCCTGCTTGGAATCCGAGATGGCTGGGGGGGGAGGGCTGGCAGCCATGCTGGCACTGCCGGAGGGGCTGTTGGTCTGCGCCGTGCTCAGGCGGCAGCTCCCGGCTGTATCGGCTGCTCCTGTGGCCCTGCACCCTGCCCATGGGAACAAGGTGGCTGCCCTGATGGGCGTGGCCATCTCGGCTGCTGTGTCCCTGCTGGTGGGCGGGGCCATGGCTGTCATGGCTGCCAAGCCTGTGCTGGAAGGGTGGGGCTGAGGTGGGTGGGGCCTGCCTAGGGTGGCCATTCTGGGGTGGGGCCCAAGGTGGGTGGTGGGGCCTGTGACTCTGTTTGCCCCTGACGGCCATCTTGGAAAAGGGCAGCACTGTGCCGCTGCCATCCTGACGTTGCTCCCCCAGGGCCATGTTGGGGGATTTTTAACCTGGTTTTGGGGCCAATTCTCACCCAATAAAATTAAATAATGTAAAAAAACCTTAAGCATTTGGTTTCTTCCATTTCCAGTGAAGGATTTGGGGGTGGGGTTTAGGGTTGAGGGTGGGGCTGAAGGTGTGGGCAGGGCCACTGCCAACCCCACCTCCCTCCCAAGCTCTCCCCAATGTGCCTTCCCAAAGGGGTGTGCCCTAATCAGGCCCCACCCCCTTTCCAAGCACCTCACCCTCCCAGCTGGGCTCCTCCCCCTTGACCCACACTTCCACCCCCATTGGTGGGCTCCCTGCAGGGGGTGTGGCCTACAGACCTACAACTCCTTCCCCTCCCCTGCTGAGCCATGTACCCGACAGGGCATGACAGGGGCAGACAAAGCTCAAGAAAGACCAACAGAGCCAGGCAGGGCCTGAGAGAGCTTGAGAAAGTCCAACAGAGCCCGACAGGGCCCGAGAGAGTTTGACGGATCCTCACAGAGCCTGACAAAGCTTGGCAGAGCCCAACAGGACCCGTCAGGGCCTGACAAATCTTGTCAGTTCCCGATAGAGACTCAATGTGTATGACAGAGCCCTGGGGGTCTCAACAGAGCCTGAGAAATCTTGACAGGGCTCAGCAGACCCCAAGAGGTCTCGACAGAGCCCTACAGAGCCCATCAAAGCCTGACAGAGCCTGACAGACCCAAGAGGTCTCACAGGGCTTCACAAAAACCAACAATGTCTGACAGAGCCCAACAGGAGTGCAGGTGCTGTCACTTCCAGTGAGGGTCCAGGTGATTTGATAAGGGTGGTGTGTGGGGCCTGGGGTGATTGACCCCTCCCCTTTCCCAGGGGATTGTGGGAAGGGGTGGGCGGGGCTCAGGGTATTTGAGCCCCAGTCCCCAGGTGGGGAGCTCATTCTGCTGCTGGGCTGCTTGGGTGCTGGTTCTCTGCTGCTCCTTTAGCAGTCGGCAGCTTTTGAGCTGTTTAAGCTACACGGGCAGATGTGTTTGGAGAAGTGGAGATGTCTGCTTGAGGTAGGACCTTCAGGAGCAGAAGAGTTTCAATTGCAGCTGTAGTTGAAAGTATGTTTCTAACTTTTTTTCTTCTATTGAATCAATTCCTGGTACTTTGCGTTTTCCCTAAATTCCTGATTGCAATGAAGATGGGGTGTTAATTCTTGGTTTGTATTGGTGTGTAACAAGTTGCTGATATAATCTCTCCTCCTAGGATGCTCAGGTTATCTACCAGGGGTTAGGATGAGCATCTCGTATCTGTAGGTGGAGTTTTAGCATTTCTGAAGGAAGCAGCAGGACCATAAGGCAGAGTGTCTTTCAAGCTACGGGGTGGCTCATGGCCTCCCTGATCACCCACAGAACAGTGTGTTGTCCACAGACCCTTTGCAGTGTGCGGTGGACCCTGGTAGATCATTCAAATGTAACTCCCAGAACTCCATCAAGGCGAGGAATAGCGAGGGAACTAGTACAGACAACCATGATCTGAGTGCTCATTATTGTGTATGTGTTTTTGTATTGTGGGTGATGAAGGGGAAAGTGGCAACTTTCTGGTATGTCCCAAGCAATACAGTTTTTTGCTTCTCGCCGTCTTAGGCGTCACCAGCGCTGAGGGTTTGTGACCGCGCCAGCGGCAGGACACGCCGACCGGACCGCCCTGGAGCTCAGCAGGAGGTGGGTGTCGCGGACGGACTCGGCGTTTGCCCCGCGGCGCCGTGTGCCGGCGTGGCTTAGCGAGCGCGTGCTTTCTCGTGCTCCTGCAGGCGCTGAAGAGGAACCCGGCGACGCGGGAAGACGGCCGTTGGCGCACGTGGCGTTTTCCTCTGCCGAAGATGGGTTCGGTCCCTCGGCCCTCTGAAAGCTAAGTGGAGGCGCGAGGGCTGGGAAGGGGCCGGGAATGGCAGGGACGGGGGGTTCAGCTCTGCTAAGGGCAAGGGCCGTCCAGGAACTGCGCCCTTGGCGCGGGTCAAGGGCCCGGGGACCTTTACCGTGCGATGCCAGCGTGTGCCGGGCAGGGCAGCTCCAGCCTGCGTCTGCGTTGTGGTGTAGTTCGGGAAGCCTGCCTTGCGCCTGTCAGCCGATCCTGGGGTCTCGTTGCGTTCGAGGGGCACGGAAGGCCTCTCGGGTGCCACCCCGGGATCTGGAACGCCGGTGCCGATCGGCGTAGCGCCGATCGGGCGCTGGTTTTCTGGTGTCGGCAGCCGAAAGCGTGGCGGGTTCTTGCCTTTGGGCCGTTTCTGGTCAGGGCTGATTGTGGCGTTGTCCTGGGCTGTGCCGGCAGCTCTAGCCATCCAGTCTCAGGGACTGGAACTTCAAGATGCTGGGAAGAAGTTCTTAGGTTTTTCATCAGCTTCTCGTTTGGTTGCGACGTCTCTGCTCGGTTGTGGCGCTGCCGCCGTCTCGTCAGGAGCCGTGACGTCGGGCTCCTTTTCCGTTTGAGGATGCAGGAGAGGCTCCTCTCCTCCCCGTAGATTATTGGGATCGATGCCCTTCTGGTCTCGGAGCGTCGTGTTCGTCGTGGAGCGTTTTTGGTGCTGTGGCCGTCGCGTGGTCTATAAGTGCCGCGATTGAGAGACGGGGACGCAGCTTGATGCAAGCAAGGTGTCCGCTTTATTGTTTGGCAAACATACGTTTATATAGTCTAAGGCACACATGTTTCATGCTGATTGGCTAATCACTTTAACAGACGTTAAGCTAGCTAAGGCGGGAATGTTGGTCAGGCAGTGTTCGCATGGTAACAAGATCGTTATCTCGTAGTCACAAGCTGTCCCCCCGCTCCAGGGCGCAGGCACCCCCACCGACCACAAGCTCCCCGCCTCCAAGTCGCCTCACAACTAGCGCAACACTTAACTTTATTCATACAGCAAACTAGCCTATTAACTCCAAATACAGAAAACTAACTCATCAACTCTAAATTCAGACAACCCACATCTCCCCCTTTTTGTTTTAATTAACTGACCCTCCCAAGGTCGGCGAACGACCAACTCGAGGACATCTTATTTCACTAACAGCTCCGTACTGGGGGTTTTCGTAATTTCGTTCTGATCTTGGTCCGCTCCTTGCTGCACAAGGAGAATCTTGTTCATTGAAGCAGTTATTGATTTTTGCAAGCATTGTAACACACATGGGATTACTATTAATAATGCACAAATCATTAAAAGAACAGAAACTCATTTGAATGTCTTTGGCGTATTCAATCTTAGAATATAAAATGTCTCCAGACCTTTGTGCTACAATTTTCCCCCAATCGTTAGAATAATAATCATACCGGGGAGAATATTCTGTCTCTCTACCTGTTATCAATAACACCTGAACTGTATTCCACTCAATTGTTAGGCAGTTATCACACCAGCGTCCTACTGTATGGCGATTTAGCCACTGTGATTTTCCACAATTAGCACAAATTCTACAAATCCACAGATTACATTTTTCACATTGGGGACATTTAAGCTCCCATTCGTTAACCTCTGGAACAGAGTTCATTCAATTATTGATCGGTGGTGTCTTCTATATCAGTCACAGGATCAGGACCAGGAATGTCTTCAGGAGGCTGCTGCAGTGTCTCTCGAAAAGGTCTCACGTTTTTAGCTGGGATCCAGCGGGGGCCTCTTTCTGTGGAAACACAAGCATAGCCTCTTCCCCACGTGACAAGGGGATAGGGTCCCATTATCTTACCTGTTTCGGGGTCCCGGATCAATACTGGCGGTTTAATCTTGGGTTCAAAAAGGGTGTTTGTGCTAAAATGGCGAACTACTGGAGGATTGCTGTCTAATAGGGAACAATTCAAAAAGTTAAAAACATACAAGGCTTTCTGTATTCGCTCCTCTGGCGTAGCGGCTCCTATTCCCCCTTTTTGTTTTAATAACAGGTGTTTTAAGGTTTGGTGGGAACGTTCTATTAAAGCTTGTCCTGTAGGAGAGTGAGGGATACCCGTAATGTGTGATATACCTCAAGAGGCAAAAAAGGTAGTTAAGGTTTTAGATACATATGCGGGGCCATTGTCAGTTTTAATTTGAGAGGGTACCCCTGAAGTAGCAAAAGCGCGCATTAGATGTTTTTGCACATCACGTGCTTTTTCTCCTATATGACAGGAGGCAAATAACATTCCCGAAAATGTATCAATAGAGCAATGAACAAACTTTAAACGACCAAATTCAGCAAAATGAGTGACATCTGTTTGCCAGAGTTGAAGGCTCTGTAGCCCTCTGGGGTTGACTCCTTCTGCTATAGAAGGGAAAGAGTGCCTTTGACAATCAGGACACACCGCAATGATATTATGGGCTTGTTGTATAGCGAGGTCAAATTGACGCTTAAGGCCTGCAGCGTTTTGATGAAAAAAGGAGTGGCTGAGTTTAGCTTGCGCTAATCGATCTGGTAACACCTGCACCGGTAGCGTAAGCAAATCCGCTTGTCGGTTCCCTTCTGCAATAAAACCAGGTAGAGAAGTGTGAGATCGAACGTGCATAATAAAATAAGGGTGAAGACGGGAATTTAACAGAAAGATGAGTTCTTGTAACAAATTAAACAGTGCCGTATGAGAAACATCTCGTAGCACAGAAGCCTCTGCTCGGCTAACAATTCCTGCAACATAAGCAGAATCAGTGATTATATTGAGAGGAATAGACCATTTTTGAAACACTCGAACAACTGCAGACAATTCTCCTATTTGAGGAGAACCCTGTACAGTCTCTACATCTGAGTTCCACTGTTCTCGATGATCATCCCACCAAAGGATGACAGACTTGTGAGATTTGCCAGACCCATCCGTGAATACAGTGAGGGCTTGTAAAGGCTGGTCACTCTGCTTTGTAATAGGTAAAAGGTGAAAATCAACGCTTAACAGTTTGTGAGAAGGCGGATGAGAAGTGAGTTGGCCTGCGTAGCCAGTTAGAGCTATGCCTAGTGCATCTGATTGTTGTTGTAACCATTGCAGGTAAACACTTGTTACCGGCATACATATAAGGATGAAGTCCGTGCCCGCCAGGGTAAGTAATCGCTGTCTGGCCCTGATGATTAAAGATGCAAACATCACATGTTGGGTAGAAATCGTCTTTGTGGCTTGGTTAGGCAGAAAAATCCATTCAATGATCAGTAAAGGGTCCGTTTTCTGGCAGTCCCATTGGAAAATAAGTGCATGAGGCTGTCGAACAGGGTTAAGGATGATTAATTGAAAAGGCAATTCTGGTTCCCATCGATGCGCTTGTCTGGAGGTAATCGCTGCCACAGCTTTATGCAAGGAAGTTATGGCTTCAGGACTGAGAGTTCGCGGAGCGTTTAAGTCCGAGCTTCCTTTAAGCATTTCGAATAAGGGACGAAGATCCGCATTAGTGATTCCTAACAATGGTCTGACCCAATTGATTGTTCCTAACAGTTTCTGCACATCATGTAAATTTTTTACATTTGCCTGTATTTGTAAAGGTTGCGGAGCAATAGTCTGAGCCCTTATACGCCATCCTAAGTATTTCCAAGGTGGCACTTTTTGAGTTTTTTCTGGTGCAATACAGAGGTCTGCTGATTTTACAGCAGCCACGACAAGGGCTACAGCTTCCTCCATGACTTCATGGTGCTGTGCTGCCACTAGGATGTCATCCATATAATGATATAACAATGCAGCAGGTACTACAGTTCTGACAGGACTAAGTATTTTTGCTACATACCATTGGCATATTGTAGGGCTATTTTTCATTCCCTGCGGTAGCACAACCCACTGGTATCTTTGCAAAGGAGCTTGCATGTTGACGCTAGGAACCAAAAAGGCAAATTTAGGAGCATCATCTGGATGCAATGGAATGTTGAAAAAACAATCTTTGAGGTCTATGATGGTTAAATGCCAATCTCTAGGGATCATGGCGGGTGACGGAAGCCCAGGTTGCAGGGCCCCCATGTCTTCCATAGCGTCATTAATTTTTCTGAGGTCATGGAGCAAGCGCCACTTGCCAGTCAGTTTTTTAATAACAAAAACGGGCGAGTTCCAAGGACTTGTAGAGGGTACAATATGTCCCATAGATAGTTGTTCATTAACTATTTCTTGGAGGGCGTGAAGTTTTTCCAGCGGCAGGGACCATTGATCAATCCAAATAGGAGTATCTGTTTTCCAAGTTAACTTTAGGGTTTCACGCCCCTCAATGGCCCCACCTAAAAATGTGTCTGGATAGACATCCCCCACTGAGACAACACATCACACCCCCACAAGACCATAGGTACTGGTAAGATAAACGGTTTGACTGAGGCAACTTGTCCTTCTGAATTTTGAACTTGTATTATTTCTGCGCTTCGGCGGCTAGCTCCACACCCCCCGATTCCTGCTAATGTCTGAGAGACATCAGCTAAAGGCCACCTAGAAGGCCACTTTGCTTGAGAAATAACGGTAACATCTGCACCTGTATCAATAATTCCACTTAACATAACTTGCTGACCTCTGCGAATGAGGGTGCATTGACATATAGGACGTTTTTGTGAGATGGCTTGAACCCATAAAATTAGTGGTTCTCCCGTAGATCCAAAACTTCCCTGTCTCTGTGGGAGCAATTGGTCAGGGATTGGGACATAGTCTTCCTTAGGGATCAGTATCAGTTGAGCGATACGACTTCCCTCTGGCACTGTACAAGGAGGAAAAGGGGTCCAGGCCATAATTTTAATTTCTGAATTACTGTCAGGATCGATTACTCCGGGCAATACAAAAAGTCCTGACAGAGTGGTGGACGATCTTCCTAATAATAATGCTTGCGTTTGAGGGGGCAAAGGACCTGCAATTTTGGTAGGCAGTAAGTGAACAGAGGAATCAAGTAGTGTTACTGTGTAGGCGGTTGCCAGGTCCAGGCAGGCACTCCCTGCTGTTGCTGGGCGGAGACTGGAAACACTCCTGTTTCCCCCCCCGGCGTTTGTGGGGGTGCTGGTCGCGGAACTTGTGTCTGTGCGCGCCGCAGTCCCGCGCTCTGCAATCGGTTTCCCTGTATGGGGCGCTCTTGAGAGTCGTATTTAGATCGACATTGATTAGCATAGCAGCACCCTTTTTGGCACTTGGGACAAACCCCAGGTGTTTGGGGTCGTTTCCCAGCATTGGCACTAAAGCAATCTTTTTTAAGGTGTCCCGGTTTTCCACACCCATAGCAGTTTCGCTGTGGGTCGGCGCCCATCGGGCCGTGCATGGCTGCAAAAGCAGCAGCCATGGCCTCATATTTATGATCCATAGTGCCAATTCTATTACAGGCTTCCACCATTTCAATTAAGGTGGGGTTTTGATTTGGGAGAGACTTCAAGAGCTTTTTACAATTGGCGTTAGCGTTTTCCACAGCCAGTTTAAGGAGTAAAATCTCCCGAGCTTGTCCGTTATCAACTTGCCGCTCTAAGGCTTGTTTTAATCCATCTATAAACTGCATATACGGCTCACGGGGTTCCTGAGTGATACTAGTGAATGCTTTTTGGGGTCTGCCAGAGTCAGGAACTCTCAACAAGGCCCTTTTCACTTCTTCTCTGCCTGCTTCCAAAGCCTCCCGAGGAATGTCCCTAGCTTGGGCTGCCGGGTCCGAAAACTGCCCTGTTCCTGTGAGGTGCTCTATAGTCACTGCAGCTAAGGCGGCATTAGCATGTCCTGCATAACCCAGCAAAACTGTCTGCAATCCCGTTCTCCATTGAGACTCCCACATTGTATATTGTGTTGGGATTAATAACAATCGCGCGAGAGATTTTAAATCATGTGGGGTCATGACATATGTATCGAATACAGAAGATAAAAGGCTTGCAAAATAAGGGGAAGACAACCCATGCTCGGTAACTGTACGGCGCAACTCCTTAATGACTGAAAAAGAAAGAGCTTCCCACTGAGCCTGAGCCCCCCCCCCGTCCTTGGTATATAACGGGGGCTACTATAGTTCTGGCTATTTCCAACTCCCCCTCGTTTATCGCTTGGTGCTTAATCTTTCCCCAAACCTCATGAGGATCAGGGGGAAAAAGATCAGGTTCCTTTTCAGGGTCAATTGGACCCGGGTCAAAGGGATCATTCTCTGGGGGATATCCAGCAGCACAAGCTAATGGTGGCGCAGAGGGTTCCGCCCCACCAGCGATTTTAGAAGGGCAGGGGGGAGGTGACTGAGCTCCCTCCTCGGAGCCTCGCTGATTTTGCTCTTGTGCCTTTATGGTTTCAAAGATTTTTCTCCAACTGGGGAGCATATACTGCGCTTCCTCATCTCCTGAGGTGGCTGCGTCCCATAACTTTACCCCCACATTGTCCCAAAGTTCACGCGTAAAAATAGAAGAAGCAGTCACCGCGGGGATCTTAACCTGCACCCATTTAAGGATTAACTTAAGATCTTGTTCCGAAAGAGTCTTTTTCCCATGCTTCTTAAGTAGAGCTTTCATAAGCTCATAAGCATCTCTCTCAGGGAAAGACTCTTGATTCCCCATTTTGCTAGTTTCCCGCAGCTCACCTCTCGTTCCAGACAGAGGGATTGTTTGGCCGGACGGCTTATCCTGCTTCCTTTCAGCAGGTCATTCCACGTTCTGCGGGACTCGCGACATGCCACCAGGTAGGTGGTTTTTCAATCCTCGGCGGTTTCGTCGCTGACGATCACGTCGGGGTCACCAATTTGCCGCGATTGAGAGACAGGGACGCAGCTTGATGCAAGCAAGGTGTCCGCTTTATTGTTTGGCAAACATACATTTATATAGTCTAAGGCACACATGTTTCATGCTGATTGGCTAATCACTTTAACAGACGTTAAGCTAGCTAAGGCGGGAATGTTGGTCAGGCAGTGTTCGCATGGTAACAAGATCGTTATCTCGTAGTCACAAGCTGTCCCCCCGCT
Organism: Columba livia; assembly: GCF_036013475.1. Taxonomy (NCBI): domain Eukaryota; kingdom Metazoa; phylum Chordata; class Aves; order Columbiformes; family Columbidae; genus Columba; species Columba livia. Next base: position 117,482 of record NC_088641.1, on the reverse strand, counting down.
CCAGGGCGCAGGCACCCCCACCGACCACAAGCTCCCCGCCTCCAAGTCGCCTCACAACTAGCGCAACACTTAACTTTATTCATACAGCAAACTAGCCTATTAACTCCAAATACAGAAAACTAACTCATCAACTCTAAATTCAGACAACCCACAATAAGGTCGCAGGAGAGGCTCCTCTCCTCCCCGTAGATTATTGGGATTGATGCCCTTCTGGTCTCGGAGCGTCGTGTTCGTCGTGGAGCGTTTTTGGCGCTGTGGCCGTCGCGTGGTCTATAAGGTTCTGCGGAGCGTCTGTCGGCCCGGGTGCGCGTTTGGCTCGGAGCTGCTCTGCCCGGACGCGTAGAGGCAGGGGAGGGTGGACGGAGCTCTGGCGGTCCCCGGTTAACCTGCTGACGCGTTGAATTGCGTGGGCAGAGGCGGTGCGGTCATCTGGGATGGAGTAGCCGTGGGCAGGGGAGCGGAGGGTCCCCGCGCAGGCGTTTGAGAGCCTCCACGAGAGCTTGGGACGTTATTGCGCCACAGAAAGCAGACCTGTGGGCTGGTCAGGCTGTTGATGGGCTGCTGGGTGACTTGCAGAATCACCTGATTTCAGGAGCAGAGGGACAACTTGGCCCGGAAGAGCGCCGGAGGAGGCGAGCTGTGCGCCGTAAGCAGGTGGGTCGGTGGGTGGTGCCAGAGGGGAGCTGTGCCGTGTGGCTCTAGCTAAGCTCGGTCGTTTCTCTGTTTCCTAGGTGCGAAGCGAAGAGGAAAGCGGGCTGTCGGCAGCTCAGCTCCTCGGGCCAGGTGAGCACGGAGTGCTGGGCCGAAGCGGCAGCTCGTTTCAGGTCCCATGTTGCTGGCGCGGGTCCGAGCGTCCTTTGGTGGTGTTTTACAGGCGGCAGCTGAGCGTCTCGGCGGTCCGCGGCGTGGCAGTCCAAAGCAAGGGCGGCCGGGTGGGCGAGCGGCCCAGGTAAGGGAGGGCGAGCTGGGACCGTCTGCGGGCAGGCTGTGTTTTCGGGCGGCGTCCGAGCGCGTGCCTCTGGTTTTGCGGGTGCCGCAGACGAGCCGGCAGGGGCGAAGCCGCACGCCGGCCGGCAGCCGAGAAGGTGAGGCGGCGGTGGGCGTTGCGGAGCCCGGTATTGCCCGGTCTCTCGCTTCATCTTTTCCTTCTCGCTTTGCAGGCGCTTTGTGGGCCCTCTGGACCGGGAGGAGCATTTGCGGTGAGCCGGGCTAGGGGCGAGGAGGAGCGTGGGGCTGGGGACTCGTTCCCGGCGCCACGGTTTTTTTTTGCTTCTCGCCGTCGTAGGCGTCACCAGCGCTGAGGGTTTGTGACCGCGCCAGCGGCAGGACACGCCGACCGGACCGCCCTGGAGCTCAGCAGGAGGTGGGTGTCGCGGACGGACTCGGCGTTTGCCCCGCGGCGCCGTGTGCCGGCGTGGCTTAGCGAGCGCGTGCTTTCTCGTGCTCCTGCAGGCGCTGAAGAGGAACCCGGCGACGCGGGAAGACGGCCGTTGGCGCACGTGGCGTTTTCCTCTGCCGAAGATGGGTTTGGACCCTCGGCCCTCTGAAAGCTAAGTGGAGGCGCGAGGGCTGGGAAGGGGCCGGGAATGGCAGGGACGGGGGGTTTAGCTCTGCTAAGGGCAAGGGCCGTCCAGGAACCGCGCCCTTGGCGCGGGTCAGGGGCCCGGGGACCTTTACCGTGCGATGTCAGCGTGTGCCGGGCAGGGCAGCTCCAGCCTGCGTCTGCGTTGTGGTGTAGTTCGGGAAGCCTGCCTTGCGCCTGTCAGCCGATCCTGGGGTCTCGTTGCGTTCGAGGGGCACGGAAGGCCTCTCGGGTGCCACCCCGGGATCTGGAACGCCGGTGCCGATCGGCGTAGCGCCGATCGGGCGCTGGTTTTCTGGTGTCGGCAGCCGAAAGCGTGGCGGGTTCTTGCCTTTGGGCCGTTTCTGGTCAGGGCTGATTGTGGCGTTGTCCTGGGCTGTGCCGGCAGCTGTGCTCTCTAGCCATCCAGTCTCAGGGACTGGAACTTCAAGATGCTGGGAAGAAGTTCTTAGGTTTTTCATCAGCTTCTCGTTTGGTTGCGCCGTCTCTGCTCGGTTGTGGCGCTGCCGCCGTCTCGTCAGGAGCCGTGACGTCGGGCTCCTTTTCCGTTTGAGGATGCAGGAGAGGCTCCTCTCCTCCCCGTAGATTATTGGGATCGATGCCCTTCTGGTCTCGGAGCGTCGTGTTCGTCGTGGAGCGTTTTTGGCGCTGTGGCCGTCGCGTGGTCTATAAGGTTCTGCGGAGCGTCTGTCGGCCCGGGTGCGCGTTTGGCTCGGAGCTGCTCTGCCCGGACGCGTAGAGGCAGGGGAGGGTGGACGGAGCTCTGGCGGTCCCCGGTTAACCTGCTGACGCGTTGAATTGCGTGGGCAGAGGCGGCGCGGTCATCTGGGATGGAGTAGCCGTGGGCAGGGGAGCGGAGGGTCCCCGCGCAGGCGTTTGAGAGCCTCCACGAGAGCTTGGGACGTTCTTGCGCCACAGAAAGCAGACCTGTGGGCTGGTCAGGCTGTGGATGGGCTGCTGGGTGACTTGCAGAATCACCTGATTTCAGGAGCAGAGGGACAACTTGGCCCGGAAGAGCGCCGGAGGAGGCGAGCTGTGCGCCGTAAGCAGGTGGGTCGGTGGGTGGTGCCAGAGGGGAGCTGTGCCGTGTGGCTCTAGCTAAGCTCGGTCGTTTCTCTGTTTCCTAGGTGCGAAGCGAAGAGGAAAGCGGGCTGTCGGCAGCTCATCTCCTCGGGCCAGGTGAGCACGGAGTGCTGGGCCGAAGCGGCAGCTCGTTTCAGGTCCCGTGTTGCTGGCGCGGGTCCGAGCGTCCTTTGGTGGTGTTTTACAGGCGGCAGCTGAGCGTCTCGGCGGTCCGCGGCGTGGCAGTCAAAAGCAAGGGCGGCCGGGTGGGCGAGCGGCCCAGGTAAGGGAGGGCGAGCTGGGACCGTCTGCGGGCAGGCTGTGTTTTCGGGCGGCGTCCGAGCGCGTGCCTCTGGTTTTGCGGGTGCCGCAGACGAGCCGGCAGGGGCGAAGCCGCACGCCGGCCGGCAGCCGAGAAGGTGAGGCGGTGGTGGGCGTTGCGGAGCCCGGTATTGCCCGGTCTCTCGCTTCATCTTTTCCTTCTCGCTTTGCAGGCGCTTTGTGGGCCCTCTGGAGCGGGAGGAGCATTTGCGGTGAGCCGGGCTAGGGGCGAGGAGGAGCGTGGGGCCGGGGACTCGTTCCCGGCGCCACGGTTTTTTTTGCTTCTCGCCGTCGTAGGCGTCACCAGCGCTGAGGGTTTGTGACCGCGCCAGCGGCAGGACACGCCGACCGGACCGCCCTGGAGCTCAGCAGGAGGTGGGTGTCGCGGACGGACTCGGCGTTTGCCCCGCGGCGCCGTGTGCCGGCGTGGCTTAGCGAGCGCGTGCTTTCTCGTGCTCCTGCAGGCGCTGAAGAGGAACCCGGCGACGCGGGAAGACGGCCGTTGGCGCACGTGGCGTTTTCCTCTGCCGAAGATGGGTTCGGTCCCTCGGCCCTCTGAAAGCTAAGTGGAGGCGCGAGGGCTGGGAAGGGGCCGGGAATGGCAGGGACGGGGGGTTTAGCTCTGCTAAGGGCAAGGGCCGTCCAGGAACCGCGCCCTTGGCGCGGGTCAAGGGCCCGGGGACCTTTACCGTGCGATGCCAGCGTGTGCCGGGCAGGGCAGCTCCAGCCTGCGTGTGCGTTGTGGTGTAGTTCGGGAAGCCTGCCTTGCGCCTGTCAGCCGATCCTGGGGTCTCGTTGCGTTCGAGGGGCACGGAAGGCCTCTCGGGTGCCACCCCGGGATCTGGAACGCCGATGCCGATCGGCGTAGCGCCGATCGGGCGCTGGTTTTCTGGTGTCGGCATCCGAAAGCGTGGCGGGTTCTTGCCTTCGGGCCGTTTCTGGTCAGGGCTGATTGTGGCGTTGTCCAGGGCTGTGCCGGCAGCTGTGCTCTCTAGCCATCCAGTCTCAGGGACTGGAACTTCAAGATGCTGGGAAGAAGTTCTTAGGTTTTTCATCAGCTTCTCGTTTGGTTGCGCCGTCTCTGCTCGGTTGTGGCGCTGCCGCCGTCTCGTCAGGAGCCGTGACGTCGGGCTCCTTTTCCGTTTGAGGATGCAGGAGAGGCTCCTCTCCTCCCCGTAGATTATTGGGATCGATGCCCTTCTGGTCTCGGAGCGTCGTGTTCGTCGTGGAGCGTTTTTGGCGCTGTGGCCGTCGCGTGGTCTATAAGGTTCTGCGGAGCGTCTGTCGGCCCGGGTGCGCGTTTGGCTCGGAGCTGCTCTGCCCGGACGCGTAGAGGCAGGGGAGGGTGGACGGAGCTCTGGCGGTCCCCGGTGAACCTGCTGACGCGTTAAATTGCGTGGGCAGAGGGGGCGCGCTCATCTGGGATGGAGTAGCCGTGGGCAGGGGAGCGGAGGGTCCCCGCGCAGGCGTTTGAGAGCCTCTACGGGAGCCTGGGACGTTCTTGCGCCACAGAAAGCAGACCTGTGGGCTGGTCAGGCTGTTGATGGGCTGCTGGGTGACTTGCAGAATCACCTGATTTCAGGAGCAGAGGGACAACTTGGCCCGGAAGAGCGCCGGAGGAGGCGAGCTGTGCGCCGTAAGCAGGTGGGTCGGTGGGTGGTGCCAGAGGGGAGCTGTGCCGTGTGGCTCTAGCTAAGCTCGGTCGTTTCTCTGTTTCCTAGGTGCGAAGCGAAGAGGAAAGCGGGCTGTCGGCAGCTCATCTCCTCGGGCCAGGTGAGCACGGAGTGCTGGGCCGAAGCGGCAGCTCGTTTCAGGTCCCGTGTTGCTGGCGCGGGTCCGAGCGTCCTTTGGTGGTGTTTTACAGGCGGCAGCTGAGCGTCTCGGCGGTCCGCGGCGTGGCAGTCCAAAGCAAGGGCGGCCGGGTGGGCGAGCGGCCCAGGTAAGGGAGGGCGAGCTGGGACCGTCTGCGGGCAGGCTGTGTTTTCGGGCGGCGTCCGAGCGCGTGCCTCTGGTTTTGCGGGTGCCGCAGACGAGCCGGCAGGGGCGAAGCCGCACGCCGGCCGGCAGCCGAGAAGGTGAGGCGGCGGTGGGCGTTGAGGAGCCCGGTATTGCCCGGTCTCTCGCTTCATCTTTTCCTTCTCGCTTTGCAGGCGCTTTGTGGGCCCTCTGGAGCGGGAGGAGCATTTGCGGTGAGCCGGGCTAGGGGCGAGGAGGAGCGTGGGGCCGGGGACTCGTTCCCGGCGCCACGGTTTTTTTTGCTTCTCGCCGTCGTAGGCGTCACCAGCGCTGAGGGTTTGTGACCGCGCCAGCGGCAGGACACGCCGACCGGACCGCCCTGGAGCTCAGCAGGAGGTGGGTGTCGCGGACGGACTCGGCGTTTGCCCCGCGGCGCCGTGTGCCGGCGTGGCTTAGCGAGCGCGTGCTTTCTCGTGCTCCTGCAGGCGCTGAAGAGGAACCCGGCGACGCGGGAAGACGGCCGTTGGCGCACGTGGCGTTTTCCTCTGCCGAAGATGGGTTCGGTCCCTCGGCCCTCTGAAAGCTAAGTGGAGGCGCGAGGGCTGGGAAGGGGCCGGGAATGGCAGGGACGGGGGGTTTAGCTCTGCTAAGGGCAAGGGCCGTCCAGGAACCGCGCCCTTGGCGCGGGTCAAGGGCCCGGGGACCTTTACCGTGCGATGCCAGCGTGTGCCGGGCAGGGCAGCTCCAGCCTGCGTCTGCGTTGTGGTGTAGTTCGGGAAGCCTGCCTTGCGCCTGTCAGCCGATCCTGGGGTCTCGTTGCGTTCGAGGGGCACGGAAGGCCTCTCGGGTGCCACCCCGGGATCTGGAACGCCGGTGCCGATCGGCGTAGCGCCGATCGGGCGCTGGTTTTCTGGTGTCGGCAGCCGAAAGCGTGGCGCGTTCTTGCCTTTCGGCCGTTTCTGGTCAGGGCTGATTGTGGCGTTGTCCTGGGCTGTGCCGGCAGCTCTAGCCATCCAGTCTCAGGGACTGGAACTTCAAGATGCTGGGAAGAAGTTCTTAGGTTTTTCATCAGCTTCTCGTTTGGTTGCGACGTCTCTGCTCGGTTGTGGCGCTGCCGCCGTCTCGTCAGGAGCCGTGACGTCGGGCTCCTTTTCCGTTTGAGGATGCAGGAGAGGCTCCTCTCCTCCCCGTAGATTATTGGGATCGATGCCCTTCTGGTCTCGGAGCGTCGTGTTCGTCGTGGAGCGTTTTTGGCGCTGTGGCCGTCGCGTGGTCTATAAGGTTCTGCGGAGCGTCTGTCGGCCCGGGTGCGCGTTTGGCTCGGAGCTGCTCTGCCCGGACGCGTAGAGGCAGGGGAGGGTGGACGGAGCTCTGGCGGTCCCCGGCTAACCTGCTGACGCGTTGAATTGCGTGGGCAGAGGCGGCGCGGTCATCTGGGATGGAGTAGCCGTGGGCAGGGGAGCGGAGGGTCCCCGCGCAGGCGTTTGAGAGCCTCCACGAGAGCTTGGGACGTTCTTGCGCCACAGAAAGCAGACCTGTGGGCTGGTCAGGCTGTTGATGGGCTGCTGGGTGACTTGCAGAATCACCTGATTTCAGGAGCAGAGGGACAACTTGGCCCGGAAGAGCGCCGGAGGAGGCGAGCTGTGCGCCGTAAGCAGGTGGGTCGGTGGGTGGTGCCAGAGGGGAGCTGTGCCGTGTGGCTCTAGCTAAGCTCGGTCGTTTCTCTGTTTCCTAGGTGCGAAGCGAAGAGGAAAGCGGGCTGTCGGCAGCTCAGCTCCTCGGGCCAGGTGAGCACGGAGTGCTGGGCCGAAGCGGCAGCTCGTTTCAGGTCCCGTGTTGCTGGCGCGGGTCCGAGCGTCCTTTGGTGGTGTTTTACAGGCGGCAGCTGAGCGTCTCGGCGGTCCGCGGCGTGGCAGTCCAAAGCAAGGGCGGCCGGGTGGGCGAGCGGCCCAGGTAAGGGAGGGCGAGCTGGGACCGTCTGCGGGCAGGCTGTGTTTTCGGGCGGCGTCCGAGCGCGTGCCTCTGGTTTTGCGGGTGCCGCAGACGAGCCGGCAGGGGCGAAGCCGCACGCCGGCCGGCAGCCGAGAAGGTGAGGCGGCGGTGGGCGTTGCGGAGCCCGGTATTGCCCGGTCTCTCGCTTCATCTTTTCCTTCTCGCTTTGCAGGCGCTTTGTGGGCCCTCTGGAGCGGGAGGAGCATTTGCGGTGAGCCGGGCTAGGGGCGAGGAGGAGCGTGGGGCCGGGGACTCGTTCCCGGCGCCACGGTTTTTTTTGCTTCTCGCCGTCGTAGGCGTCACCAGCGCTGAGGGTTTGTGACCGCGCCAGCGGCAGGACACGCCGACCGGACCGCCCTGGAGCTCAGCAGGAGGTGGGTGTCGCGGACGGACTCGGCGTTTGCCCCGCGGCGCCGTGTGCCGGCGTGGCTTAGCGAGCGCGCGCTTTCTCGTGCTCCTGCAGGCGCTGAAGAGGAACCCGGCGACGCGGGAAGACGGCCGTTGGCGCACGTGGCGTTTTCCTCTGCCGAAGATGGGTTCGGTCCCTCGGCCCTCTGAAAGCTAAGTGGAGGCGCGAGGGCTGGGAAGGGGCCGGGAATGGCAGGGACGGGGGGTTTAGCTCTGCTAAGGGCAAGGGCCGTCCAGGAACCGCGCCCTTGGCGCGGGTCAAGGGCCCGGGGACCTTTACCGTGCGATGCCAGCGTGTGCCGGGCAGGGCAGCTCCAGCCTGCGTCTGCGTTGTGGTGTAGTTCGGGAAGCCTGCCTTGCGCCTGTCAGCCGATCCTGGGGTCTCGTTGCGTTCGAGGGGCACGGAAGGCCTCTCGGGTGCCACCCCGGGATCTGGAACGCCGGTGCCGATCGGCGTAGCGCCGATCGGGCGCTGGTTTTCTGGTGTCGGCAGCCGAAAGCGTGGCGGGTTCTTGCCTTTGGGCCGTTTCTGGTCAGGGCTGATTGTGGCGTTGTCCTGGGCTGTGCCGGCAGCTCTAGCCATCCAGTCTCAGGGACTGGAACTTCAAGATGCTGGGAAGAAGTTCTTAGGTTTTTCATCAGCTTCTCGTTTGGTTGCGACGTCTCTGCTCGGTTGTGGCGCTGCCGCCGTCTCGTCAGGAGCCGTGACGTCGGGCTCCTTTTCCGTTTGAGGATGCAGGAGAGGCTCCTCTCCTCCCCGTAGATTATTGGGATCGATGCCCTTCTGGTCTCGGAGCGTCGTGTTCGTCGTGGAGCGTTTTTGGCGCTGTGGCCGTCGCGTGGTCTATAAGGTTCTGCGGAGCGTCTGTCGGCCCGGGTGCGCGTTTGGCTCGGAGCTGCTCTGCCCGGACGCGTAGAGGCAGGGGAGGGTGGACGGAGCTCTGGCGGTCCCCGGCTAACCTGCTGACGCGTTGAATTGCGTGGGCAGAGGCGGCGCGGTCATCTGGGATGGAGTAGCCGTGGGCAGGGGAGCGGAGGGTCCCCGCGCAGGCGTTTGAGAGCCTCCACGAGAGCTTGGGACGTTCTTGCACCACAGAAAGCAGACCTGTGGGCTGGTCAGGCTGTGGATGGGCTGCTGGGTGACTTGCAGAATCACCTGATTTCAGGAGCAGAGGGACAACTTGGCCCGGAAGAGCGCCGGAGGAGGCGAGCTGTGCGCCGTAAGCAGGTGGGTCGGTGGGTGGTGCCAGAGGGGAGCTGTGCCGTGTGGCTCTAGCTAAGCTCGGTCGTTTCTCTGTTTCCTAGGTGCGAAGCGAAGAGGAAAGCGGGCTGTCGGCAGCTCAGCTCCTCGGGCCAGGTGAGCACGGAGTGCTGGGCCGAAGCGGCAGCTCGTTTCAGGTCCCGTGTTGCTGGCGCGGGTCCGAGCGTCCTTTGGTGGTGTTTTACAGGCGGCAGCTGAGCGTCTCGGCGGTCCGCGGCGTGGCAGTCCAAAGCAAGGGCGGCCGGGTGGGCGAGCGGCCCAGGTAAGGGAGGGCGAGCTGGGACCGTCTGCGGGCAGGCTGTGTTTTCGGGCGGCGTCCGAGCGCGTGCCTCTGGTTTTGCGGGTGCCGCAGACGAGCCGGCAGGGGCGAAGCCGCACGCCGGCCGGCAGCCGAGAAGGTGAGGCGGCGGTGGGCGTTGCGGAGCCCGGTATTGCCTGGTCTCTCGCTTCATCTTTTCCTTCTCGCTTTGCAGGCGCTTTGTGGGCCCTCTGGACCGGGAGGAGCATTTGCGGTGAGCCGGGCTAGGGGCGAGGAGGAGCGTGGGGCCGGGGACTCGTTCCCGGCGCCACGGTTTTTTTTTGCTTCTCGCCGTCGTAGGCGTCAGCAGCGCTGAGGGTTTGTGACCGCGCCAGCGGCAGGACACGCCGACCGGACCGCCCTGGAGCTCAGCAGGAGGTGGGTGTCGCGGACGGACTCGGCGTTTGCCCCGCGGCGCCGTGTGCCGGCGTGGCTTAGCGAGCGTGTGCTTTCTCGTGCTCCTGCAGGCGCTGAAGAGGAACCCGGCGACGCGGGAAGACGGCCGTTGGCGCACGTGGCGTTTTCCTCTGCCGCATATGGGTTCGGTCCCTCGGCCCTCTGAAAGCTAAGTGGAGGCGCGAGGGCTGGGAAGGGGCCGGGAATGGCAGGGACGGGGGGTTTAGCTCTGCTAAGGGCAAGGGCCGTCCAGGAACCGCGCCCTTGGCGCGGGTCAAGGGCCCGGGGACCTTTACCGTGCGATGCCAGCGTGTGCCGGGCAGGGCAGCTCCAGCCTGCGTCTGCGTTGTGGTGTAGTTCGGGAAGCCTGCCTTGCGCCTGTCAGCCGATCCTGGGGTCTCGTTGCGTTCGAGGGGCACGGAAGGCCTCTCGGGTGCCACCCCGGGATCTGGAACGCCGGTGCCGATCGGCGTAGCGCCGATCGGGCGCTGGTTTTCTGGTGTCGGCAGCCGAAAGTGTGGCGGGTTCTTGCCTTTCGGCCGTTTCTGGTCAGGGCTGATTGTGGCGTTGTCCTGGGCTGTGCCGGCAGCTCTAGCCATCCAGTCTCAGGGACTGGAACTTCAAGATGCTGGGAAGAAGTTCTTAGGTTTTTCATCAGCTTCTCGTTTGGTTGCGACGTCTCTGCTCGGTTGTGGCGCTGCCGCCGTCTCGTCAGGAGCCGTGACGTCGGGCTCCTTTTCCGTTTGAGGATGCAGGAGAGGCTCCTCTCCTCCCCGTAGATTATTGGGATCGATGCCCTTCTGGTCTCGGAGTGTCGTGTTCGTCGTGGAGCGTTTTTGGCGCTGTGGCCGTCGCGTGGTCTATAAGGTTCTGCGGAGCGTCTGTCGGCCCGGGTGCGCGTTTGACGCGGAGCTGCTCTGCCCAGACGCGTAGAGGCAGGGGAGGGTGGACGGAGCTCTGGCGGTCCCCGGCTAACCTGCTGACGCGTTGTATTGCGTGGGCAGAGGCGGCGCGGTCATCTGGGATGGAGTAGCCGTGGGCAGGGGAGCGGAGGGTCCCCGCGCAGGCGTTTGAGAGCCTCCACGAGAGCTTGGGACGTTATTGCGCCACAGAAAGCAGACCTGTGGGCTGGTCAGGCTGTGGATGGGCTGCTGGGTGACTTGCAGAATCACCTGATTTCAGGAGCAGAGGGACAACTTGGCCCGGAAGAGCGACGGAGGAGGCGAGCTGTGCGCCGTAAGCAGGTGGGTCGGTGGGTGGTGCCAGAGGGGAGCTGTGCCGTGTGGCTCTAGCTAAGCTCGGTCGTTTCTCTGTTTCCTAGGTGCGAAGCGAAGAGGAAAGCGGGCTGTCGGCAGCTCAGCTCCTCGGGCCAGGTGAGCACGGAGTGCTGGGCCGAAGCGGCAGCTCGTTTCAGGTCCCGTGTTGCTGGCGCGGGTCCGAGCGTCCTTTGGTGGTGTTTTACAGGCGGCAGCTGAGCGTCTCGGCGGTCCGCGGCGTGGCAGTCCAAAGCAAGGGCGGCCGGGTGGGCGAGCGGCCCAGGTAAGGGAGGGCGAGCTGGGACCGTCTGCGGGCAGGCTGTGTTTTCGGGCGGCGTCCGAGCGCGTGCCTCTGGTTTTGCGGGTGCCGCAGACGAGCCGGCAGGGGCGAAGCCGCACGCCGGCCGGCAGCCGAGAAGGTGAGGCGGCGGTGGGCGTTGCGGAGCCCGGTATTGCCCGGTCTCTCGCTTCATCTTTTCCTTCTCTCTTTGCAGGCGCTTTGTGGGCCCTCTGGACCGGGAGGAGCATTTGCGGTGAGCCGGGCTAGGGGCGAGGAGGAGCGTGGGGCCGGGGACTCGTTCCCGGCGCCACGGTTTTTTTTTGCTTCTCGCCGTCGTAGGCGTCACCAGCGCTGAGGGTTTGTGACCGCGCCAGCGGCAGGACACGCCGACCGGACCGCCCTGGAGCTCAGCAGGAGGTGGGTGTCGCGGACGGACTCGGCGTTTGCCCCGCGGCGCCGTGTGCCGGCGTGGCTTAGCGAGCGCGTGCTTTCTCGTGCTCCTGCAGGCGCTGAAGAGGAACCCGGCGACGCGGGAAGACGGCCGTTGGCGCACGTGGCGTTTTCCTCTGCCGAAGATGGGTTCGGTCCCTCGGCCCTCTGAAAGCTAAGTGGAGGCGCGAGGGCTGGGAAGGGGCCGGGAATGGCAGGGACGTGGGGTTTAGCTCTGCTAAGGGCAAGGGCCGTCCAGGAACCGCGCCCTTGGCGCGGGTCAAGGGCCCGGGGACCTTTACCGTGCGATGCCAGCGTGTGCCGGGCAGGGCAGCTCCAGCCTGCGTCTGCGTTGTGGTGTAGTTCGGGAAGCCTGCCTTGCGCCTGTCAGCCGATCCTGGGGTCTCGTTGCGTTCGAGGGGCACGGAAGGCCTCTCGGGTGCCACCCCGGGATCTGGAACGCCGGTGCCGATCGGCGTAGCGCCGATCGGGCGCTGGTTTTCTGGTGTCGGCAGCCGAAAGCGTGGCGGGTTCTTGCCTTTCGGCCGTTTCTGGTCAGGGCTGATTGTGGCGTTGTCCTGGGCTGTGCCGGCAGCTCTAGCCATCCAGTCTCAGGGACTGGAACTTCAAGATGCTGGGAAGAAGTTCTTAGGTTTTTCATCAGCTTCTCGTTTGGTTGCGACGTCTCTGCTCGGTTGTGGCGCTGCCGCCGTCTCGTCAGGAGCCGTGACGTCGGGCTCCTTTTCCGTTTGAGGATGCAGGAGAGGCTCCTCTCCTCCCCGTAGATTATTGGGATCGATGCCCTTCTGGTCTCGGAGCGTCGTGTTCGTCGTGGAGCGTTTTTGGCGCTGTGGCCGTCGCGTGGTCTATAAGGTTCTGCGGAGCGTCTGTCGGCCCGGGTGCGCGTTTGGCTCGGAGCTGCTCTGCCCGGACGCGTAGAGGCAGGGGAGGGTGGACGGAGCTCTGGCGGTCCCCGGTTAACCTGCTGACGCGTTGAATTGCGTGGGCAGAGGCGGCGCGGTCATCTGGGATGGAGTAGCCGTGGGCAGGGGAGCGGAGGGTCCCCGCGCAGGCGTTTGAGAGCCTCCACGAGAGCTTGGGACGTTATTGCGCCACAGAAAGCAGACCTGTGGGCTGGTCAGGCTGTGGATGGGCTGCTGGGTGACTTGCAGAATCACCTGATTTCAGGAGCAGAGGGACAACTTGGCCCGGAAGAGCGACGGAGGAGGCGAGCTGTGCGCCGTAAGCAGGTGGGTCGGTGGGTGGTGCCAGAGGGGAGCTGTGCCGTGTGGCTCTAGCTAAGCTCGGTCGTTTCTCTGTTTCCTAGGTGCGAAGCGAAGAGGAAAGCGGGCTGTCGGCAGCTCAGCTCCTCGGGCCAGGTGAGCACGGAGTGCTGGGCCAAAGCGGCAGCTCGTTTCAGGTCCCGTGTTGCTGACGCGGGTCCGAGCGTCCTTTGGTGGTGTTTTACAGGCGGCAGCTGAGCGTCTCGGCGGTCCGCGGCGTGGCAGTCCAAAGCAAGGGCGGCCGGGTGGGCGAGCGGCCCAGGTAAGGGAGGGCGACCTGGGACCGTCTGCGGGCAGGCTGTGTTTTCGGGCGAAGTCCGAGCGCGTGCCTCTGGTTTTGCGGGTGCCGCAGACGAGCCGGCAGGGGCGAAGCCGCACGCCGGCCGGCAGCCGAGAAGGTGAGGCGGCGGTGGGCGTTGCGGAGCCCGGTATTGCCCGGTCTCTCGCTTCATCTTTTCCTTCTCGCTTTGCAGGCGCTTTGTGGGCCCGCTGGACCGGGAGGAGCATTTGCGGTGAGCCGGGCTAGGGGCGAGGAGGAGCGTGGGGCCGGGGACTCGTTCCCGGCGCCACGGGTTTTTTTGCTTCTCGCCGTCGTAGGCGTCACCAGCGCTGAGGGTTTGTGACCGCGCCAGCGGCAGGACACGCCGACCGGACCGCCCTGGAGCTCAGCAGGAGGTGGGTGTCGCGGACGGACTCGGCGTTTGCCCCGCGGCGCCGTGTGCCGGCGTGGCTTAGCGAGCGCGTGCTTTCTCGTGCTCCTGCAGGCGCTGAAGAGGAACCCGGCGACGCGGGAAGACGGCCGTTGGCGCACGTGGCGTTTTCCTCTGCCGAAGATGGGTTCGGTCCCTCGGCCCTCTGAAAGCTAAGTGGAGGCGCGAGGGCTGGGAAGGGGCCGGGAATGGCAGGGACGGGGGGTTTAGCTCTGCTAAGGGCAAGGGCCGTCCAGGAACCGCGCCCTTGGCGCGGGTCAAGGGCCCGGGGACCTTTACCGTGCGATGCCAGCGTGTGCCGGGCAGGGCAGCTCCAGCCTGCGTCTGCGTTGTGGTGTAGTTCGGGAAGCCTGCCTTGCGCCTGTCAGCCGATCCTGGCGTCTCGTTGCGTTCGAGGGGCACGGAAGGCCTCTCGGGTGCCACCCCGGGATCTGGAACGCCGGTGCCGATCGGCGTAGCGCCGATCGGGCGCTGGTTTTCTGGTGTCGGCAGCCGAAAGCGTGGCGCGTTCTTGCCTTTCGGCCGTTTCTGGTCAGGGCTGATTGTGGCGTTGTCCTGGGCTGTGCCGGCAGCTCTAGCCATCCAGTCTCAGGGACTGGAACTTCAAGATGCTGGGAAGAAGTTCTTAGGTTTTTCATCAGCTTCTCGTTTGGTTGCGACGTCTCTGCTCGGTTGTGGCGCTGCCGCCGTCTCGTCAGGAGCCGTGACGTCGGGCTCCTTTTCCGTTTGAGGATGCAGGAGAGGCTCCTCTCCTCCCCGTAGATTATTGGGATCGATGCCCTTCTGGTCTCGGAGCGTCGTGTTCGTCGTGGAGCGTTTTTGGCGCTGTGGCCGTCGCGTGGTCTATAAGGTTCTGCGGAGCGTCTGTCGGCCCGGGTGCGCGTTTGGCTCGGAGCTGCTCTGCCCGGACGCGTAGAGGCAGGGGAGGGTGGACGGAGCTCTGGCGGTCCCCGGTTAACCTGCTGACGCGTTGAATTGCGTGGGCAGAGGCGGCGCGGTCATCTGGGATGGAGTAGCCGTGGGCAGGGGAGCGGAGGGTCCCCGCGCAGGCGTTTGAGAGCCTCCACGAGAGCTTGGGACGTTATTGCGCCACAGAAAGCAGACCTGTGGGCTGGTCAGGCTGTTGATGGGCTGCTGGGTGACTTGCAGAATCACCTGATTTCAGGAGCAGAGGGACAACTTGGCCCGGAAGAGCGACGGAGGAGGCGAGCTGTGCGCCGTAAGCAGGTGGGTCGGTGGGTGGTGCCAGAGGGGAGCTGTGCCGTGTGGCTCTAGCTAAGCTCGGTCGTTTCTCTGTTTCCTAGGTGCGAAGCGAAGAGGAAAGCGGGCTGTCGGCAGCTCAGCTCCTCGGGCCAGGTGAGCACGGAGTGCTGGGCCGAAGCGGCAGCTCGTTTCAGGTCCCGTGTTGCTGGCGCGGGTCCGAGCGTCCTTTGGTGGTGTTTTACAGGCGGCAGCTGAGCGTCTCGGCGGTCCGCGGCGTGGCAGTCCAAAGCAAGGGCGGCCGGGTGGGCGAGCGGCCCAGGTAAGGGAGGGCGAGCTGGGACCGTCTGCGGGCAGGCTGTGTTTTCGGGCGGCGTCCGAGCGCGTGCCTCTGGATTTGCGGGTGCCGCAGACGAGCCGGCAGGGGCGAAGCCGCACGCCGGCCGGCAGCCGAGAAGGTGAGGCGGCGGTGGGCGTTGCGGAGCCCGGTATTGCCCGGTCTCTCGCTTCATCTTTTCCTTCTCGCTTTGCAGGCGCTTTGTGGGCCCTCTGGACCGGGAGGAGCATTTGCGGTGAGCCGGGCTAGGGGCGAGGAGGAGCGTGGGGCCGGGGACTCGTTCCCGGCGCCACGGTTTTTTTTTGCTTCTCGCCGTCGTAGGCGTCAGCAGCGCTGAGGGTTTGTGACCGCGCCAGCGGCAGGACACGCCGACCGGACCGCCCTGGAGCTCAGCAGGAGGTGGGTGTCGCGGACGGACTCGGCGTTTGCCCCGCGGCGCCGTGTGCCGGCGTGGCTTAGCGAGCGCGTGCTTTCTCGTGCTCCTGCAGGCGCTGAAGAGGAACCCGGCGACGCGGGAAGACGGCCGTTGGCGCACGTGGCGTTTTCCTCTGCCGAAGATGGGTTCGGTCCCTCGGCCCTCTGAAAGCTAAGTGGAGGCGCGAGGGCTGGGAAGGGGCCGGGAATGGCAGGGACGGGGGGTTTAGCTCTGCTAAGGGCAAGGGCCGTCCAGGAACCGCGCCCTTGGCGCGGGTCAAGGGCCCGGGGACCTTTACCGTGCGATGCCAGCGTGTGCCGGGCAGGGCAGCTCCAGCCTGCGTCTGCGTTGTGGTGTAGTTCGGGAAGCCTGCCTTGCGCCTGTCAGCCGATCCTGGGGTCTCGTTGCGTTCGAGGGGCACGGAAGGCCTCTCGGGTGCCACCCCGGGATCTGGAACGCCGGTGCCGATCGGCGTAGCGCCGATCGGGCGCTGGTTTTCTGGTGTCGGCAGCCGAAAGCGTGGCGGGTTCTTGCCTTTCGGCCGTTTCTGGTCAGGGCTGATTGTGGCGTTGTCCTGGGCTGTGCCGGCAGCTGTGCTCTCTAGCCATCCAGTCTCAGGGACTGGAACTTCAAGATGCTGGGAAGAAGTTCTTAGGTTTTTCATCAGCTTCTCGTTTGGTTGCGACGTCTCTGCTCGGTTGTGGCGCTGCCGCCGTCTCGTCAGGAGCCGTGACGTCGGGCTCCTTTTCCGTTTGAGGATGCAGGAGAGGCTCCTCTCCTCCCCGTAGATTATTGGGATCGATGCCCTTCTGGTCTCGGAGCGTCGTGTTCGTCGTGGAGCGTTTTTGGCGCTGTGGCCGTCGCGTGGTCTATAAGGTTCTGCGGAGCGTCTGTCGGCCCGGGTGCGCGTTTGGCTCGGAGCTGCTCTGCCCGGACGCGTAGAGGCAGGGGAGGGTGGACGGAGCTCTGGCGGTCCCCGGTTAACCTGCTGACGCGTTGAATTGCGTGGGCAGAGGCGGCGCGGTCATCTGGGATGGAGTAGCCGTGGGCAGGGGAGCGGAGGGTCCCCGCGCAGGCGTTTGAGAGCCTCCACGAGAGCTTGGGACGTTATTGCGCCACAGAAAGCAGACCTGTGGGCTGGTCAGGCTGTTGATGGGCTGCTGGGTGACTTGCAGAATCACCTGATTTCAGGAGCAGAGGGACAACTTGGCCCGGAAGAGCGCCGGAGGAGGCGAGCTGTGCGCCGTAAGCAGGTGGGTCGGTGGGTGGTGCCAGAGGGGAGCTGTGCCGTGTGGCTCTAGCTAAGCTCGGTCGTTTCTCTGTTTCCTAGGTGCGAAGCGAAGAGGAAAGCGGGCTGTCGGCAGCTCAGCTCCTCGGGCCAGGTGAGCACGGAGTGCTGGGCCGAAGCGGCAGCTCGTTTCAGGTCCCGTATTGCTGGCGCGGGTCCGAGCGTCCTTTGGTGGTGTTTTACAGGCGGCAGCTGAGCGTCTCGGCGGTCCGCGGCGTGGCAATCCAAAGCAAGGGCGGCCGGGTGGGCGAGCGGCCCAGGTAAGGGAGGGCGAGCTGGGACCGTCTGCGGGCAGGCTGTGTTTTCGGGCGGCGTCCGAGCGCGTGCCTCTGGTTTTGCGGGTGCCGCAGACGAGCCGGCAGGGGCGAAGCCGCACGCCGGCCGGCAGCCGAGAAGGTGAGGCGGCGGTGGGCGTTGCGGAGCCCGGTATTGCCCGGTCTCTCGCTTCATCTTTTCCTTCTCGCTTTGCAGGCGCTTTGTGGGCCCTCTGGAGCGGGAGGAGCATTTGCGGTGAGCCGGGCTAGGGGCGAGGAGGAGCGTGGGGCCGGGGACTCGTTCCCGGCGCCACGGTTTTTTTTTGCTTCTCGCCGTCGTAGGCGTCACCAGCGCTGAGGGTTTGTGACCGCGCCAGCGGCAGGACACGCCGACCGGACCGCCCTGGAGCTCAGCAGGAGGTGGGTGTCGCGGACGGACTCGGCGTTTGCCCCGCGGCGCCGTGTGCCGGCGTGGCTTAGCGAGCGCGTGCTTTCTCGTGCTCCTGCAGGCGCTGAAGAGGAACCCGGCGACGCGGGAAGACGGCTGTTGGCGCACGTGGCGTTTTCCTCTGCCGAAGATGGGTTTGGACCCTCGGCCCTCTGAAAGCTAAGTGGAGGCGCGAGGGCTGGGAAGGGGCCGGGAATGGCAGGGACGGGGGGTTTAGCTCTGCTAAGGGCAAGGGCCGTCCAGGAACCGCGCCCTTGGCGCGGGTCAGGGGCCCGGGGACCTTTACCGTGCGATGTCAGCGTGTGCCGGGCAGGGCAGCTCCAGCCTGCGTCTGCGTTGTGGTGTAGTTCGGGAAGCCTGCCTTGCGCCTGTCAGCCGATCCTGGGGTCTCGTTGCGTTCGAGGGGCACGGAAGGCCTCTCGGGTGCCACCCCGGGATCTGGAACGCCGGTGCCGATCGGCGTAGCGCCGATCGGGCGCTGGTTTTCTGGTGTCGGCAGCCGAAAGCGTGGCGCGTTCTTGCCTTTCGGCCGTTTCTGGTCAGGGCTGATTGTGGCGTTGTCCAGGGCTGTGCCGGCAGCTCTAGCCATCCAGTCTCAGGGACTGGAACTTCAAGATGCTGGGAAGAAGTTCTTAGGTTTTTCATCAGCTTCTCGTTTGGTTGCGACGTCTCTGCTCGGTTGTGGCGCTGCCGCCGTCTCGTCAGGAGCCGTGACGTCGGGCTCCTTTTCCGTTTGAGGATGCAGGAGAGGCTCCTCTCCTCCCCGTAGATTATTGGGATCGATGCCCTTCTGGTCTCGGAGCGTCGTGTTCGTCGTGGAGCGTTTTTGGCGCTGTGGCCGTCGCGTGGTCTATAAGGTTCTGCGGAGCGTCTGTCGGCCCGGGTGCGCGTTTGGCTCGGAGCTGCTCTGCCCGGACGCGTAGAGGCAGGGGAGGGTGGACGGAGCTCTGGCGGTCCCCGGTTAACCTGCTGACGCGTTGAATTGCGTGGGCAGAGGCGGCGCGGTCATCTGGGATGGAGTAGCCGTGGGCAGGGGAGCGGAGGGTCCCCGCGCAGGCGTTTGAGAGCCTCCACGAGAGCTTGGGACGTTATTGCGCCACAGAAAGCAGACCTGTGGGCTGGTCAGGCTGTTGATGGGCTGCTGGGTGACTTGCAGAATCACCTGATTTCAGGAGCAGAGGGACAACTTGGCCCGGAAGAGCGCCGGAGGAGGCGAGCTGTGCGCCGTAAGCAGGTGGGTCGGTGGGTGGTGCCAGAGGGGAGCTGTGCCGTGTGGCTCTAGCTAAGCTCGGTCGTTTCTCTGTTTCCTAGGTGCGAAGCGAAGAGGAAAGCGGGCTGTCGGCAGCTCAGCTCCTCGGGCCAGGTGAGCACGGAGTGCTGGGCCGAAGCGGCAGCTCGTTTCAGGTCCCGTGTTGCTGGCGCGGGTCCGAGCGTCCTTTGGTGGTGTTTTACAGGCGGCAGCTGAGCGTCTCGGCGGTCCGCGGCGTGGCAGTCCAAAGCAAGGGCGGCCGGGTGGGCGAGCGGCCCAGGTAAGGGAGGGCGAGCTGGGACCGTCTGCGGGCAGGCTGTGTTTTCGGGCGGCGTCCGAGCGCGTGCCTCTGGTTTTGCGGGTGCCGCAGACGAGCCGGCAGGGGCGAAGCCGCACGCCGGCCGGCAGCCGAGAAGGTGAGGCGGCGGTGGGCGTTGCGGAGCCCGGTATTGCCCGGTCTCTCGCTTCATCTTTTCCTTCTCGCTTTGCAGGCGCTTTGTGGGCCCTCTGGAGCGGGAGGAGCATTTGCGGTGAGCCGGGCTAGGGGCGAGGAGGAGCGTGGGGCCGGGGACTCGTTCCCGGCGCCACGGTTTTTTTTGCTTCTCGCCGTCGTAGGCGTCACCAGCGCTGAGGGTTTGTGACCGCGCCAGCGGCAGGACACGCCGACCGGACCGCCCTGGAGCTCAGCAGGAGGTGGGTGTCGCGGACGGACTCGGCGTTTGCCCCGCGGCGCCGTGTGCCGGCGTGGCTTAGCGAGCGCGTGCTTTCTCGTGCTCCTGCAGGCGCTGAAGAGGAACCCGGCGACGCGGGAAGACGGCCGTTGGCGCACGTGGCGTTTTCCTCTGCCGAAGATGGGTTCGGTCCCTCGGCCCTCTGAAAGCTAAGTGGAGGCGCGAGGGCTGGGAAGGGGCCGGGAATGGCAGGGACGGGGGGTTTAGCTCTGCTAAGGGGAAGGGCCGTCCAGGAACCGCGCCCTTGGCGCGGGTCAAGGGCCCGGGGACCTTTACCGTGCGATGCCAGCGTGTGCCGGGCAGGGCAGCTCCAGCCTGCGTCTGCGTTGTGGTGTAGTTCGGGAAGCCTGCCTTGCGCCTGTCAGCCGATCCTGGGGTCTCGTTGCGTTCGAGGGGCACGGAAGGCCTCTCGGGTGCCACCCCGGGATCTGGAACGCCGATGCCGATCGGCGTAGCGCCGATCGGGCGCTGGTTTTCTGGTGTCGGCAGCCGAAAGCGTGGCGGGTTCTTGCCTTTGGGCCGTTTCTGGTCAGGGCTGATTGTGGCGTTGTCCAGGGCTGTGCCGGCAGCTGTGCTCTCTAGCCATCCAGTCTCAGGGACTGGAACTTCAAGATGCTGGGAAGAAGTTCTTAGGTTTTTCATCAGCTTCTCGTTTGGTTGCGCCGTCTCTGCTCGGTTGTGGCGCTGCCGCCGTCTCGTCAGGAGCCGTGACGTCGGGCTCCTTTTCCGTTTGAGGATGCAGGAGAGGCTCCTCTCCTCCCCGTAGATTATTGGGATCGATGCCCTTCTGGTCTCGGAGCGTCGTGCTCGTCGTGGAGCGTTTTTGGCGCTGTGGCCGTCGCGTGGTCTATAAGGTTCTGCGGAGCGTCTGTCGGCCCGGGTGCGCGTTTGGCTCGGAGCTGCTCTGCCCGGACGCGTAGAGGCAGGGGAGGGTGGACGGAGCTCTGGCGGTCCCCGGTTAACCTGCTGACGCGTTGAATTGCGTGGGCAGAGGCGGCGCGGTCATCTGGGATGGAGTAGCCGTGGGCAGGGGAGCGGAGGGTCCCCGCGCAGGCGTTTGAGAGCCTCCACGAGAGCTTGGGACTTTATTGCGCCACAGAAAGCAGACCTGTGGGCTGGTCAGGCTGTTGATGGGCTGCTGGGTGACTTGCAGAATCACCTGATTTCAGGAGCAGAGGGACAACTTGGCCCGGAAGAGCGCCGGAGGAGGCGAGCTGTGTGCCTTAAGCAGGTGGGTCGGTGGGTGGTGCCAGAGGGGAGCTGTGCCGTGTGGCTCTAGCTAAGCTCGGTCGTTTCTCTGTTTCCTAGGTGCGAAGCGAAGAGGAAAGCGGGCTGTCGGCAGCTCAGCTCCTCGGGCCAGGTGAGCACGGAGTGCTGGGCCGAAGCGGCAGCTCGTTTCAGGTCCCGTGTTGCTGGCGCGGGTCCGAGCGTCCTTTGGTGGTGTTTTACAGGCGGCAGCTGAGCGTCTCGGCGGTCCGCGGCGTGGCAGTCCAAAGCAAGGGCGGCCGGGTGGGCGAGCGGCCCAGGTAAGGGAGGGCGAGCTGGGACCGTCTGCGGGCAGGCTGTGTTTTCGGGCGGCGTCCGAGCGCGTGCCTCTGGTTTTGCGGGTGCCGCAGACGAGCCGGCAGGGGCGAAGCCGCACGCCGGCCGGCAGCCGAGAAGGTGAGGCGGCGGTGGGCGTTGCGGAGCCCGGTATTGCCCGGTCTCTCGCTTCATCTTTTCCTTCTCGCTTTGCAGGCGCTTTGTGGGCCCTCTGGAGCGGGAGGAGCATTTGCGGTGAGCCGGGCTAGGGGCGAGGAGGAGCGTGGGGCCGGGGACTCGTTCCCGGCGCCACGGTTTTTTTTGCTTCTCGCCGTCGTAGGCGTCAGCAGCGCTGAGGGTTTGTGACCGCGCCAGCGGCAGGACACGCCGACCGGACCGCCCTGGAGCTCAGCAGGAGGTGGGTGTCGCGGACGGACTCGGCGTTTGCCCCGCGGCGCCGTGTGCCGGCGTGGCTTAGCGAGCGCGTGCTTTCTCGTGCTCCTGCAGGCGCTGAAGAGGAACCCGGCGACGCGGGAAGACGGCCGTTGGCGCACGTGGCGTTTTCCTCTGCCGAAGATGGGTTCGGTCCCTCGGCCCTCTGAAAGCTAAGTGGAGGCGCGAGGGCTGGGAAGGGGCCGGGAATGGCAGGGACGGGGGGTTTAGCTCTGCTAAGGGCAAGGGCCGTCCAGGAACCGCGCCCTTGGCGCGGGTCAAGGGCCCGGGGACCTTTACCGTGCGATGCCAGCGTGTGCCGGGCAGGGCAGCTCCAGCCTGCGTCTGCGTTGTGGTGTAGTTCGGGAAGCCTGCCTTGCGCCTGTCAGCCGATCCTGGGGTCTCGTTGCGTTCGAGGGGCACGGAAGGCCTCTCGGGTGCCACCCCGGGATCTGGAACGCCGGTGCCGATCGGCGTAGCGCCGATCGGGCGCTGGTTTTCTGGTGTCGGCAGCCGAAAGCGTGGCGTGTTCTTGCCTTTCGGCCGTTTCTGGTCAGGGCTGATTGTGGCGTTGTCCTGGGCTGTGCCGGCAGCTCTAGCCATCCAGTCTCAGGGACTGGAACTTCAAGATGCTGGGAAGAAGTTCTTAGGTTTTTCATCAGCTTCTCGTTTGGTTGCGACGTCTCTGCTCGGTTGTGGCGCTGCCGCCGTCTCGTCAGGAGCCGTGACGTCGGGCTCCTTTTCCGTTTGAGGATGCAGGAGAGGCTCCTCTCCTCCCCGTAGATTATTGGGATCGATGCCCTTCTGGTCTCGGAGCGTCGTGTTCGTCGTGGAGCGTTTTTGGCGCTGTGGCCGTCGCGTGGTCTATAAGGTTCTGCGGAGCGTCTGTCGGCCCGGGTGCGCGTTTGGCTCGGAGCTGCTCTGCCCGGACGCGTAGAGGCAGGGGAGGGTGGACGGAGCTCTGGCGGTCCCCGGTTAACCTGCTGACGCGTTGAATTGCGTGGGCAGAGGCGGCGCGGTCATCTGGGATGGAGTAGCCGTGGGCAGGGGAGCGGAGGGTCCCCGCGCAGGCGTTTGAGAGCCTCCACGAGAGCTTGGGACGTTATTGCGCCACAGAAAGCAGACCTGTGGGCTGGTCAGGCTGTTGATGGGCTGCTGGGTGACTTGCAGAATCACCTGATTTCAGGAGCAGAGGGACAACTTGGCCCGGAAGAGCGCCGGAGGAGGCGAGCTGTGCGCCGTAAGCAGGTGGGTCGGTGGGTGGTGCCAGAGGGGAGCTGTGCCGTGTGGCTCTAGCTAAGCTCGGTCGTTTCTCTGTTTCCTAGGTGCGAAGCGAAGAGGAAAGCGGGCTGTCGGCAGCTCAGCTCCTCGGGCCAGGTGAGCACGGAGTGCTGGGCCGAAGCGGCAGCTCGTTTCAGGTCCCGTGTTGCTGGCGCGGGTCCGAGCGTCCTTTGGTGGTGTTTTACAGGCGGCAGCTGAGCGTCTCGGCGGTCCGCGGCGTGGCAGTCCAAAGCAAGGGCGGCCGGGTGGGCGAGCGGCCCAGGTAAGGGAGGGCGAGCTGGGACCGTCTGCGGGCAGGCTGTGTTTTCGGGCGGCGTCCGAGCGCGTGCCTCTGGTTTTGCGGGTGCCGCAGACGAGCCGGCAGGGGCGAAGCCGCACGCCGGCCGGCAGCCGAGAAGGTGAGGCGGCGGTGGGCGTTGCGGAGCCCGGTATTGCCCGGTCTCTCGCTTCATCTTTTCCTTCTCGCTTTGCAGGCGCTTTGTGGGCCCTCTGGACCGGGAGGAGCATTTGCGGTGAGCCGGGCTAGGGGCGAGGAGGAGCGTGGGGCCGGGGACTCGTTCCCGGCGCCACGGTTTTTTTTTGCTTCTCGCCGTCGTAGGCGTCACCAGCGCTGAGGGTTTGTGACCGCGCCAGCGGCAGGACACGCCGACCGGACCGCCCTGGAGCTCAGCAGGAGGTGGGTGTCGCGGACGGACTCGGCGTTTGCCCCGCGGCGCCGTGTGCCGGCGTGGCTTAGCGAGCGCGTGCTTTCTCGTGCTCCTGCAGGCGCTGAAGAGGAACCCGGCGACGCGGGAAGACGGCCGTTGGCGCACGTGGTGTTTTCCTCTGCCGAAGATGGGTTTGGACCCTCGGCCCTCTGAAAGCTAAGTGGAGGCGCGAGGGCTGGGAAGGGGCCGGGAATGGCAGGGACGGGGGGTTTAGCTCTGCTAAGGGCAAGGGCCGTCCAGGAACCGCGCCCTTGGCGCCGGTCAGGGGCCCGGGGACCTTTACCGTGCGATGTCAGCGTGTGCCGGGCAGGGCAGCTCCAGCCTGCGTCTGATTTGTGGTGTAGTTCGGGAAGCCTGCCTTGCGCCTGTCAGCCGATCCTGGGGTCTCGTTGCGTTCGAGGGGCACGGAAGGCCTCTCGGGTGCCACCCCGGGATCTGGAACGCCGGTGCCGATCGGCGTAGCGCCGATCGGGCGCTGGTTTTCTGGTGTCGGCAGCCGAAAGCGTGGCGGGTTCTTGCCTTTGGGCCGTTTCTGGTCAGGGCTGATTGTGGCGTTGTCCAGGGCTGTGCCGGCAGCTGTGCTCTCTAGCCATCCAGTCTCAGGGACTGGAACTTCAAGATGCTGGGAAGAAGTTCTTAGGTTTTTCATCAGCTTCTCGTTTGGTTGCGACGTCTCTGCTCGGTTGTGGCGCTGCCGCCGTCTCGTCAGGAGCCGTGACGTCGGGCTCCTTTTCCGTTTGAGGATGCAGGAGAGGCTCCTCTCCTCCCCGTAGATTATTGGGATCGATGCCCTTCTGGTCTCGGAGCGTCGTGTTCGTCGTGGAGCGTTTTTGGCGCTGTGGCCGTCGCGTGGTCTATAAGGTTCTGCGGAGCGTCTGTCGGCCCGGGTGCGCGTTTGGCTCGGAGCTGCTCTGCCCGGACGCGTAGAGGCAGGGGAGGGTGGACGGAGCTCTGGCGGTCCCCGGTTAACCTGCTGACGCGTTGAATTGCGTGGGCAGAGGCGGCGCGGTCATCTGGGATGGAGTAGCCGTGGGCAGGGGAGCGGAGGGTCCCCGCGCAGGCGTTTGAGAGCCTCCACGAGAGCTTGGGACGTTATTGCGCCACAGAAAGCAGACCTGTGGGCTGGTCAGGCTGTTGATGGGCTGCTGGGTGACTTGCAGAATCACCTGATTTCAGGAGCAGAGGGACAACTTGGCCCGGAAGAGCGACGGAGGAGGCGAGCTGTGCGCCGTAAGCAGGTGGGTCGGTGGGTGGTGCCAGAGGGGAGCTGTGCCGTGTGGCTCTAGCTAAGCTCGGTCGTTTCTCTGTTTCCTAGGTGCGAAGCGAAGAGGAAAGCGGGCTGTCGGCAGCTCAGCTCCTCGGGCCAGGTGAGCACGGAGTGCTGGGCCGAAGCGGCAGCTCGTTTCAGGTCCCGTGTTGCTGGCGCGGGTCCGAGCGTCCTTTGGTGGTGTTTTACAGGCGGCAGCTGAGCGTCTCGGCGGTCCGCGGCGTGGCAGTCCAAAGCAAGGGCGGCCGGGTGGGCGAGCGGCCCAGGTAAGGGAGGGCGAGCTGGGACCGTCTGCGGGCAGGCTGTGTTTTCGGGCGGCGTCCGAGCGCGTGCCTCTGGTTTTGCGGGTGCCGCAGACGAGCCGGCAGGGGCGAAGCCGCACGCCGGCCGGCAGCCGAGAAGGTGAGGCGGCGGTGGGCGTTGCGGAGCCCGGTATTGCCTGGTCTCTCGCTTCATCTTTTCCTTCTCGCTTTGCAGGCGCTTTGTGGGCCCTCTGGACCGGGAGGAGCATTTGCGGTGAGCCGGGCTAGGGGCGAGGAGGAGCGTGGGGCCGGGGACTCGTTCCCGGCGCCACGGTTTTTTTTTGCTTCTCGCCGTCGTAGGCGTCACCAGCGCTGAGGGTTTGTGACCGCGCCAGCGGCAGGACACGCCGACCGGACCGCCCTGGAGCTCAGCAGGAGGTGGGTGTCGCGGACGGACTCGGCGTTTGCCCCGCGGCGCCGTGTGCTGGCGTGGCTTAGCGAGCGTGTGCTTTCTCGTGCTCCTGCAGGCGCTGAAGAGGAACCCGGCGACGCGGGAAGACGGCCGTTGGCGCACGTGGCGTTTTCCTCTGCCGCAGATGGGTTCGGTCCCTCGGCCCTCTGAAAGCTAAGTGGAGGCGCGAGGGCTGGGAAGGGGCCGGGAATGGCAGGGACGGGGGGTTTAGCTCTGCTAAGGGCAAGGGCCGTCCAGGAACCGCGCCCTTGGCGCGGGTCAAGGGCCCGGGGACCTTTACCGTGCGATGCCAGCGTGTGCCGGGCAGGGCAGCTCCAGCCTGCGTCTGCGTTGTGGTGTAGTTCGGGAAGCCTGCCTTGCGCCTGTCAGCCGATCCTGGGGTCTCGTTGCGTTCGAGGGGCACGGAAGGCCTCTCGGGTGCCACCCCGGGATCTGGAACGCCGGTGCCGATCGGCGTAGCGCCGATCGGGCGCTGGTTTTCTGGTGTCGGCAGCCGAAAGCGTGGCGGGTTCTTGCCTTTCGGCCGTTTCTGGTCAGGGCTGATTGTGGCGTTGTCCTGGGCTGTGCCGGCAGCTCTAGCCATCCAGTCTCAGGGACTGGAACTTCAAGATGCTGGGAAGAAGTTCTTAGGTTTTTCATCAGCTTCTCGTTTGGTTGCGACGTCTCTGCTCGGTTGTGGCGCTGCCGCCGTCTCGTCAGGAGCCGTGACGTCGGGCTCCTTTTCCGTTTGAGGATGCAGGAGAGGCTCCTCTCCTCCCCGTAGATTATTGGGATCGATGCCCGTCTGGTCTCGGAGTGTCGTGTTCGTCGTGGAGCGTTTTTGGCGCTGTGGCCGTCGCGTGGTCTATAAGGTTCTGCGGAGCGTCTGTCGGCCCGGGTGCGCGTTTGACGCGGAGCTGCTCTGCCCAGACGCGTAGAGGCAGGGGAGGGTGGACGGAGCTCTGGCGGTCCCCGGCTAACCTGCTGACGCGTTGTATTGCGTGGGCAGAGGCGGCGCGGTCATCTGGGATGGAGTAGCCGTGGGCAGGGGAGCGGAGGGTCCCCGCGCAGGCGTTTGAGAGCCTCCACGAGAGCTTGGGACGTTATTGCGCCACAGAAAGCAGACCTGTGGGCTGGTCAGGCTGTGGATGGGCTGCTGGGTGACTTGCAGAATCACCTGATTTCAGGAGCAGAGGGACAACTTGGCCCGGAAGAGCGACGGAGGAGGCGAGCTGTGCGCCGTAAGCAGGTGGGTCGGTGGGTGGTGCCAGAGGGGAGCTGTGCCGTGTGGCTCTAGCTAAGCTCGGTCGTTTCTCTGTTTCCTAGGTGCGAAGCGAAGAGGAAAGCGGGCTGTCGGCAGCTCAGCTCCTCGGGCCAGGTGAGCACGGAGTGCTGGGCCGAAGCGGCAGCTCGTTTCAGGTCCCGTGTTGCTGGCGCGGGTCCGAGCGTCCTTTGGTGGTGTTTTACAGGCGGCAGCTGAGCGTCTCGGCGGTCCGCGGCGTGGCAGTCCAAAGCAAGGGCGGCCGGGTGGGCGAGCGGCCCAGGTAAGGGAGGGCGAGCTGGGACCGTCTGCGGGCAGGCTGTGTTTTCGGGCGGCGTCCGAGCGCGTGCCTCTGGTTTTGCGGGTGCCGCAGACGAGCCGGCAGGGGCGAAGCCGCACGCCGGCCGGCAGCCGAGAAGGTGAGGCGGCGGTGGGCGTTGCGGAGCCCGGTATTGCCCGGTCTCTCGCTTCATCTTTTCCTTCTCTCTTTGCAGGCGCTTTGTGGGCCCTCTGGACCGGGAGGAGCATTTGCGGTGAGCCGGGCTAGGGGCGAGGAGGAGCGTGGGGCCGGGGACTCGTTCCCGGCGCCACGGTTTTTTTTGCTTCTCGCCGTCGTAGGCGTCACCAGCGCTGAGGGTTTGTGACCGCGCCAGCGGCAGGACACGCCGACCGGACCGCCCTGGAGCTCAGCAGGAGGTGGGTGTCGCGGACGGACTCGGCGTTTGCCCCGCGGCGCCGTGTGCCGGCGTGGCTTAGCGAGCGCGTGCTTTCTCGTGCTCCTGCAGGCGCTGAAGAGGAACCCGGCAACGCGGGAAGACGGCCGTTGGCGCACGTGGCGTTTTCCTCTGCCGAAGATGGGTTCGGTCCCTCGGCCCTCTGAAAGCTAAGTGGAGGCGCGAGGGCTGGGAAGGGGCCGGGAATGGCAGGGACGTGGGGTTTAGCTCTGCTAAGGGCAAGGGCCGTCCAGGAACCGCGCCCTTGGCGCGGGTCAAGGGCCCGGGGACCTTTACCGTGCGATGCCAGCGTGTGCCGGGCAGGGCAGCTCCAGCCTGCGTCTGCGTTGTGGTGTAGTTCGGGAAGCCTGCCTTGCGCCTGTCAGCCGATCCTGGGGTCTCGTTGCGTTCGAGGGGCACGGAAGGCCTCTCGGGTGCCACCCCGGGATCTGGAACGCCGGTGCCGATCGGCGTAGCGCCGATCGGGCGCTGGTTTTCTGGTGTCGGCAGCCGAAAGCGTGGCGGGTTCTTGCCTTTCGGCCGTTTCTGGTCAGGGCTGATTGTGGCGTTGTCCTGGGCTGTGCCGGCAGCTCTAGCCATCCAGTCTCAGGGACTGGAACTTCAAGATGCTGGGAAGAAGTTCTTAGGTTTTTCATCAGCTTCTCGTTTGGTTGCGACGTCTCTGCTCGGTTGTGGCGCTGCCGCCGTCTCGTCAGGAGCCGTGACGTCGGGCTCCTTTTCCGTTTGAGGATGCAGGAGAGGCTCCTCTCCTCCCCGTAGATTATTGGGATCGATGCCCTTCTGGTCTCGGAGCGTCGTGTTCGTCGTGGAGCGTTTTTGGCGCTGTGGCCGTCGCGTGGTCTATAAGGTTCTGCGGAGCGTCTGTCGGCCCGGGTGCGCGTTTGGCTCGGAGCTGCTCTGCCCGGACGCGTAGAGGCAGGGGAGGGTGGACGGAGCTCTGGCGGTCCCCGGTTAACCTGCTGACGCGTTGAATTGCGTGGGCAGAGGCGGCGCGGTCATCTGGGATGGAGTAGCCGTGGGCAGGGGAGCGGAGGGTCCCCGCGCAGGCGTTTGAGAGCCTCCACGAGAGCTTGGGACGTTATTGCGCCACAGAAAGCAGACCTGTGGGCTGGTCAGGCTGTGGATGGGCTGCTGGGTGACTTGCAGAATCACCTGATTTCAGGAGCAGAGGGACAACTTGGCCCGGAAGAGCGACGGAGGAGGCGAGCTGTGCGCCGTAAGCAGGTGGGTCGGTGGGTGGTGCCAGAGGGGAGCTGTGCCGTGTGGCTCTAGCTAAGCTCGGTCGTTTCTCTGTTTCCTAGGTGCGAAGCGAAGAGGAAAGCGGGCTGTCGGCAGCTCAGCTCCTCGGGCCAGGTGAGCACGGAGTGCTGGGCCGAAGCGGCAGCTCGTTTCAGGTCCCGTGTTGCTGGCGCGGGTCCGAGCGTCCTTTGGTGGTGTTTTACAGGCGGCAGCTGAGCGTCTCGGCGGTCCGCGGCGTGGCAGTCCAAAGCAAGGGCGGCCGGGTGGGCGAGCGGCCCAGGTAAGGGAGGGCGAGCTGGGACCGTCTGCGGGCAGGCTGTGTTTTCGGGCGAAGTCCGAGCGCGTGCCTCTGGTTTTGCGGGTGCCGCAGACGAGCCGGCAGGGGCGAAGCCGCACGCCGGCCGGCAGCCGAGAAGGTGAGGCGGCGGTGGGCGTTGCGGAGCCCGGTATTGCCCGGTCTCTCGCTTCATCTTTTCCTTCTCGCTTTGCAGGCGCTTTGTGGGCCCGCTGGACCGGGAGGAGCATTTGCGGTGAGCCGGGCTAGGGGCGAGGAGGAGCGTGGGGCCGGGGACTCGTTCCCGGCGCCACGGGTTTTTTTGCTTCTCGCCGTCGTAGGCGTCAGCAGCGCTGAGGGTTTGTGACCGCGCCAGCGGCAGGACACGCCGACCGGACCGCCCTGGAGCTCAGCAGGAGGTGGGTGTCGCGGACGGACTCGGCGTTTGCCCCGCGGCGCCGTGTGCCGGCGTGGCTTAGCGAGCGCGTGCTTTCTCGTGCTCCTGCAGGCGCTGAAGAGGAACCCGGCGACGCGGGAAGACGGCCGTTGGCGCACGTGGCGTTTTCCTCTGCCGAAGATGGGTTCGGTCCCTCGGCCCTCTGAAAGCTAAGTGGAGGCGCGAGGGCTGGGAAGGGGCCGGGAATGGCAGGGACGGGGGGTTTAGCTCTGCTAAGGGCAAGGGCCGTCCAGGAACCGCGCCCTTGGCGCGGGTCAAGGGCCCGGGGACCTTTACCGTGCGATGCCAGCGTGTGCCGGGCAGGGCAGCTCCAGCCTGCGTCTGCGTTGTGGTGTAGTTCGGGAAGCCTGCCTTGCGCCTGTCAGCCGATCCTGGGGTCTCGTTGCGTTCGAGGGGCACGGAAGGCCTCTCGGGTGCCACCCCGGGATCTGGAACGCCGGTGCCGATCGGCGTAGCGCCGATCGGGCGCTGGTTTTCTGGTGTCGGCAGCCGAAAGCGTGGCGCGTTCTTGCCTTTCGGCCGTTTCTGGTCAGGGCTGATTGTGGCGTTGTCCTGGGCTGTGCCGGCAGCTCTAGCCATCCAGTCTCAGGGACTGGAACTTCAAGATGCTGGGAAGAAGTTCTTAGGTTTTTCATCAGCTTCTCGTTTGGTTGCGACGTCTCTGCTCGGTTGTGGCGCTGCCGCCGTCTCGTCAGGAGCCGTGACGTCGGGCTCCTTTTCCGTTTGAGGATGCAGGAGAGGCTCCTCTCCTCCCCGTAGATTATTGGGATCGATGCCCTTCTGGTCTCGGAGCGTCGTGTTCGTCGTGGAGCGTTTTTGGCGCTGTGGCCGTCGCGTGGTCTATAAGGTTCTGCGGAGCGTCTGTCGGCCCGGGTGCGCGTTTGGCTCGGAGCTGCTCTGCCCGGATGCGTAGAGGCAGGGGAGGGTGGACGGAGCTCTGGCGGTCCCCGGTTAACCTGCTGACGCGTTGAATTGCGTGGGCAGAGGCGGCGCGGTCATCTGGGATGGAGTAGCCGTGGGCAGGGGAGCGGAGGGTCCCCGCGCAGGCGTTTGAGAGCCTCCACGAGAGCTTGGGACGTTATTGCGCCACAGAAAGCAGACCTGTGGGCTGGTCAGGCTGTTGATGGGCTGCTGGGTGACTTGCAGAATCACCTGATTTCAGGAGCAGAGGGACAACTTGGCCCGGAAGAGCGACGGAGGAGGCGAGCTGTGCGCCGTAAGCAGGTGGGTCGGTGGGTGGTGCCAGAGGGGAGCTGTGCCGTGTGGCTCTAGCTAAGCTCGGTCGTTTCTCTGTTTCCTAGGTGCGAAGCGAAGAGGAAAGCGGGCTGTCGGCAGCTCAGCTCCTCGGGCCAGGTGAGCACGGAGTGCTGGGCCGAAGCGGCAGCTCGTTTCAGGTCCCGTGTTGCTGGCGCGGGTCCGAGCGTCCTTTGGTGGTGTTTTACAGGCGGCAGCTGAGCGTCTCGGCGGTCCGCGGCGTGGCAGTCCAAAGCAAGGGCGGCCGGGTGGGCGAGCGGCCCAGGTAAGGGAGGGCGAGCTGGGACCGTCTGCGGGCAGGCTGTGTTTTCGGGCGGCGTCCGAGCGCGTGCCTCTGGTTTTGCGGGTGCCGCAGACGAGCCGGCAGGGGCGAAGCCGCACGCCGGCCGGCAGCCGAGAAGGTGAGGCGGCGGTGGGCGTTGCGGAGCCCGGTATTGCCCGGTCTCTCGCTTCATCTTTTCCTTCTCTCTTTGCAGGCGCTTTGTGGGCCCTCTGGACCGGGAGGAGCATTTGCGGTGAGCCGGGCTAGGGGCGAGGAGGAGCGTGGGGCCGGGGACTCGTTCCCGGCGCCACGGTTTTTTTTGCTTCTCGCCGTCGTAGGCGTCACCAGCGCTGAGGGTTTGTGACCGCGCCAGCGGCAGGACACGCCGACCGGACCGCCCTGGAGCTCAGCAGGAGGTGGGTGTCGCGGACGGACTCGGCGTTTGCCCCGCGGCGCCGTGTGCCGGCGTGGCTTAGCGAGCGCGTGCTTTCTCGTGCTCCTGCAGGCGCTGAAGAGGAACCCGGCAACGCGGGAAGACGGCCGTTGGCGCACGTGGCGTTTTCCTCTGCCGAAGATGGGTTCGGTCCCTCGGCCCTCTGAAAGCTAAGTGGAGGCGCGAGGGCTGGGAAGGGGCCGGGAATGGCAGGGACGTGGGGTTTAGCTCTGCTAAGGGCAAGGGCCGTCCAGGAACCGCGCCCTTGGCGCGGGTCAAGGGCCCGGGGACCTTTACCGTGCGATGCCAGCGTGTGCCGGGCAGGGCAGCTCCAGCCTGCGTCTGCGTTGTGGTGTAGTTCGGGAAGCCTGCCTTGCGCCTGTCAGCCGATCCTGGGGTCTCGTTGCGTTCGAGGGGCACGGAAGGCCTCTCGGGTGCCACCCCGGGATCTGGAACGCCGGTGCCGATCGGCGTAGCGCCGATCGGGCGCTGGTTTTCTGGTGTCGGCAGCCGAAAGCGTGGCGGGTTCTTGCCTTTCGGCCGTTTCTGGTCAGGGCTGATTGTGGCGTTGTCCTGGGCTGTGCCGGCAGCTCTAGCCATCCAGTCTCAGGGACTGGAACTTCAAGATGCTGGGAAGAAGTTCTTAGGTTTTTCATCAGCTTCTCGTTTGGTTGCGACGTCTCTGCTCGGTTGTGGCGCTGCCGCCGTCTCGTCAGGAGCCGTGACGTCGGGCTCCTTTTCCGTTTGAGGATGCAGGAGAGGCTCCTCTCCTCCCCGTAGATTATTGGGATCGATGCCCTTCTGGTCTCGGAGCGTCGTGTTCGTCGTGGAGCGTTTTTGGCGCTGTGGCCGTCGCGTGGTCTATAAGGTTCTGCGGAGCGTCTGTCGGCCCGGGTGCGCGTTTGGCTCGGAGCTGCTCTGCCCGGACGCGTAGAGGCAGGGGAGGGTGGACGGAGCTCTGGCGGTCCCCGGTTAACCTGCTGACGCGTTGAATTGCGTGGGCAGAGGCGGCGCGGTCATCTGGGATGGAGTAGCCGTGGGCAGGGGAGCGGAGGGTCCCCGCGCAGGCGTTTGAGAGCCTCCACGAGAGCTTGGGACGTTATTGCGCCACAGAAAGCAGACCTGTGGGCTGGTCAGGCTGTGGATGGGCTGCTGGGTGACTTGCAGAATCACCTGATTTCAGGAGCAGAGGGACAACTTGGCCCGGAAGAGCGACGGAGGAGGCGAGCTGTGCGCCGTAAGCAGGTGGGTCGGTGGGTGGTGCCAGAGGGGAGCTGTGCCGTGTGGCTCTAGCTAAGCTCGGTCGTTTCTCTGTTTCCTAGGTGCGAAGCGAAGAGGAAAGCGGGCTGTCGGCAGCTCAGCTCCTCGGGCCAGGTGAGCACGGAGTGCTGGGCCAAAGCGGCAGCTCGTTTCAGGTCCCGTGTTGCTGACGCGGGTCCGAGCGTCCTTTGGTGGTGTTTTACAGGCGGCAGCTGAGCGTCTCGGCGGTCCGCGGCGTGGCAGTCCAAAGCAAGGGCGGCCGGGTGGGCGAGCGGCCCAGGTAAGGGAGGGCGAGCTGGGACCGTCTGCGGGCAGGCTGTGTTTTCGGGCGAAGTCCGAGCGCGTGCCTCTGGTTTTGCGGGTGCCGCAGACGAGCCGGCAGGGGCGAAGCCGCACGCCGGCCGGCAGCCGAGAAGGTGAGGCGGCGGTGGGCGTTGCGGAGCCCGGTATTGCCCGGTCTCTCGCTTCATCTTTTCCTTCTCGCTTTGCAGGCGCTTTGTGGGCCCGCTGGACCGGGAGGAGCATTTGCGGTGAGCCGGGCTAGGGGCGAGGAGGAGCGTGGGGCCGGGGACTCGTTCCCGGCGCCACGGTTTTTTTTGCTTCTCGCCGTCGTAGGCGTCACCAGCGCTGAGGGTTTGTGACCGCGCCAGCGGCAGGACACGCCGACCGGACCGCCCTGGAGCTCAGCAGGAGGTGGGTGTCGCGGACGGACTCGGCGTTTGCCCCGCGGCGCCGTGTGCCGGCGTGGCTTAGCGAGCGCGTGCTTTCTCGTGCTCCTGCAGGCGCTGAAGAGGAACCCGGCGACGCGGGAAGACGGCCGTTGGCGCACGTGGCGTTTTCCTCTGCCGAAGATGGGTTCGGTCCCTCGGCCCTCTGAAAGCTAAGTGGAGGCGCGAGGGCTGGGAAGGGGCCGGGAATGGCAGGGACGGGGGGTTTAGCTCTGCTAAGGGCAAGGGCCGTCCAGGAACCGCGCCCTTGGCGCGGGTCAAGGGCCCGGGGACCTTTACCGTGCGATGCCAGCGTGTGCCGGGCAGGGCAGCTCCAGCCTGCGTCTGCGTTGTGGTGTAGTTCGGGAAGCCTGCCTTGCGCCTGTCAGCCGATCCTGGGGTCTCGTTGCGTTCGAGGGGCACGGAAGGCCTCTCGGGTGCCACCCCGGGATCTGGAACGCCGGTGCCGATCGGCGTAGCGCCGATCGGGCGCTGGTTTTCTGGTGTCGGCAGCCGAAAGCGTGGCGCGTTCTTGCCTTTCGGCCGTTTCTGGTCAGGGCTGATTGTGGCGTTGTCCTGGGCTGTGCCGGCAGCTCTAGCCATCCAGTCTCAGGGACTGGAACTTCAAGATGCTGGGAAGAAGTTCTTAGGTTTTTCATCAGCTTCTCGTTTGGTTGCGACGTCTCTGCTCGGTTGTGGCGCTGCCGCCGTCTCGTCAGGAGCCGTGACGTCGGGCTCCTTTTCCGTTTGAGGATGCAGGAGAGGCTCCTCTCCTCCCCGTAGATTATTGGGATCGATGCCCTTCTGGTCTCGGAGCGTCGTGTTCGTCGTGGAGCGTTTTTGGCGCTGTGGCCGTCGCGTGGTCTATAAGGTTCTGCGGAGCGTCTGTCGGCCCGGGTGCGCGTTTGGCTCGGAGCTGCTCTGCCCGGACGCGTAGAGGCAGGGGAGGGTGGACGGAGCTCTGGCGGTCCCCGGTTAACCTGCTGACGCGTTGAATTGCGTGGGCAGAGGCGGCGCGGTCATCTGGGATGGAGTAGCCGTGGGCAGGGGAGCGGAGGGTCCCCGCGCAGGCGTTTGAGAGCCTCCACGAGAGCTTGGGACGTTATTGCGCCACAGAAAGCAGACCTGTGGGCTGGTCAGGCTGTGGATGGGCTGCTGGGTGACTTGCAGAATCACCTGATTTCAGGAGCAGAGGGACAACTTGGCCCGGAAGAGCGACGGAGGAGGCGAGCTGTGCGCCGTAAGCAGGTGGGTCGGTGGGTGGTGCCAGAGGGGAGCTGTGCCGTGTGGCTCTAGCTAAGCTCGGTCGTTTCTCTGTTTCCTAGGTGCGAAGCGAAGAGGAAAGCGGGCTGTCGGCAGCTCAGCTCCTCGGGCCAGGTGAGCACGGAGTGCTGGGCCGAAGCGGCAGCTCGTTTCAGGTCCCGTGTTGCTGGCGCGGGTCCGAGCGTCCTTTGGTGGTGTTTTACAGGCGGCAGCTGAGCGTCTCGGCGGTCCGCGGCGTGGCAGTCCAAAGCAAGGGCGGCCGGGTGGGCGAGCGGCCCAGGTAAGGGAGGGCGAGCTGGGACCGTCTGCGGGCAGGCTGTGTTTTCGGGCGGCGTCCGAGCGCGTGCCTCTGGTTTTGCGGGTGCCGCAGACGAGCTGGCAGGGGCGAAGCCGCACGCCGGCCGGCAGCCGAGAAGGTGAGGCGGCGGTGGGCGTTGCGGAGCCCGGTATTGCCCGGTCTCTCGCTTCATCTTTTCCTTCTCGCTTTGCAGGCGCTTTGTGGGCCCTCTGGACCGGGAGGAGCATTTGCGGTGAGCCGGGCTAGGGGCGAGGAGGAGCGTGGGGCCGGGGACTCGTTCCCGGCGCCACGGTTTTTTTTGCTTCTCGCCGTCGTAGGCGTCAGCAGCGCTGAGGGTTTGTGACCGCGCCAGCGGCAGGACACGCCGACCGGACCGCCCTGGAGCTCAGCAGGAGGTGGGTGTCGCGGACGGACTCGGCGTTTGCCCCGCGGCGCCGTGTGCCGGCGTGGCTTAGCGAGCGCGTGCTTTCTCGTGCTCCTGCAGGCGCTGAAGAGGAACCCGGCGACGCGGGAAGACGGCCGTTGGCGCACGTGGCGTTTTCCTCTGCCGAAGATGGGTTCGGTCCCTCGGCCCTCTGAAAGCTAAGTGGAGGCGCGAGGGCTGGGAAGGGGCCGGGAATGGCAGGGACGTGGGGTTTAGCTCTGCTAAGGGCAAGGGCCGTCCAGGAACCGCGCCCTTGGCGCGGGTCAAGGGCCCGGGGACCTTTACCGTGCGATGCCAGCGTGTGCCGGGCAGGGCAGCTCCAGCCTGCGTCTGCGTTGTGGTGTAGTTCGGGAAGCCTGCCTTGCGCCTGTCAGCCGATCCTGGGGTCTCGTTGCGTTCGAGGGGCACGGAAGGCCTCTCGGGTGCCACCCCGGGATCTGGAACGCCGGTGCCGATCGGCGTAGCGCCGATCGGGCGCTGGTTTTCTGGTGTCGGCAGCCGAAAGCGTGGCGCGTTCTTGCCTTTCGGCCGTTTCTGGTCAGGGCTGATTGTGGCGTTGTCCTGGGCTGTGCCGGCAGCTCTAGCCATCCAGTCTCAGGGACTGGAACTTCAAGATGCTGGGAAGAAGTTCTTAGGTTTTTCATCAGCTTCTCGTTTGGTTGCGACGTCTCTGCTCGGTTGTGGCGCTGCCGCCGTCTCGTCAGGAGCCGTGACGTCGGGCTCCTTTTCCGTTTGAGGATGCAGGAGAGGCTCCTCTCCTCCCCGTAGATTATTGGGATCGATGCCCTTCTGGTCTCGGAGCGTCGTGTTCGTCGTGGAGCGTTTTTGGCGCTGTGGCCGTCGCGTGGTCTATAAGGTTCTGCGGAGCGTCTGTCGGCCCGGGTGCGCGTTTGGCTCGGAGCTGCTCTGCCCGGACGCGTAGAGGCAGGGGAGGGTGGACGGAGCTCTGGCGGTCCCCGGTTAACCTGCTGACGCGTTGAATTGCGTGGGCAGAGGCGGCGCGGTCATCTGGGATGGAGTAGCCGTGGGCAGGGGAGCGGAGGGTCCCCGCGCAGGCGTTTGAGAGCCTCCACGAGAGCTTGGGACGTTATTGCGCCACAGAAAGCAGACCTGTGGGCTGGTCAGGCTGTTGATGGGCTGCTGGGTGACTTGCAGAATCACCTGATTTCAGGAGCAGAGGGACAACTTGGCCCGGAAGAGCGACGGAGGAGGCGAGCTGTGCGCCGTAAGCAGGTGGGTCGGTGGGTGGTGCCAGAGGGGAGCTGTGCCGTGTGGCTCTAGCTAAGCTCGGTCGTTTCTCTGTTTCCTAGGTGCGAAGCGAAGAGGAAAGCGGGCTGTCGGCAGCTCAGCTCCTCGGGCCAGGTGAGCACGGAGTGCTGGGCCGAAGCGGCAGCTCGTTTCAGGTCCCGTGTTGCTGGCGCGGGTCCGAGCGTCCTTTGGTGGTGTTTTACAGGCGGCAGCTGAGCGTCTCGGCGGTCCGCGGCGTGGCAGTCCAAAGCAAGGGCGGCCGTGTGGGCGAGCGGCCCAGGTAAGGGAGGGCGAGCTGGGACCGTCTGCGGGCAGGCTGTGTTTTCGGGCGGCGTCCGAGCGCGTGCCTCTGGATTTGCGGGTGCCGCAGACGAGCCGGCAGGGGCGAAGCCGCACGCCGGCCGGCAGCCGAGAAGGTGAGGCGGCGGTGGGCGTTGCGGAGCCCGGTATTGCCCGGTCTCTCGCTTCATCTTTTCCTTCTCGCTTTGCAGGCGCTTTGTGGGCCCTCTGGACCGGGAGGAGCATTTGCGGTGAGCCGGGCTAGGGGCGAGGAGGAGCGTGGGGCCGGGGACTCGTTCCCGGCGCCACGGTTTTTTTTGCTTCTCGCCGTCGTAGGCGTCAGCAGCGCTGAGGGTTTGTGACCGCGCCAGCGGCAGGACACGCCGACCGGACCGCCCTGGAGCTCAGCAGGAGGTGGGTGTCGCGGACGGACTCGGCGTTTGCCCCGCGGCGCCGTGTGCCGGCGTGGCTTAGCGAGCGCGTGCTTTCTCGTGCTCCTGCAGGCGCTGAAGAGGAACCCGGCGACGCGGGAAGACGGCCGTTGGCGCACGTGGCGTTTTCCTCTGCCGAAGATGGGTTCGGTCCCTCGGCCCTCTGAAAGCTAAGTGGAGGCGCGAGGGCTGGGAAGGGGCCGGGAATGGCAGGGACGGGGGGTTTAGCTCTGCTAAGGGCAAGGGCCGTCCAGGAACCGCGCCCTTGGCGCGGGTCAAGGGCCCGGGGACCTTTACCGTGCGATGCCAGCGTGTGCCGGGCAGGGCAGCTCCAGCCTGCGTCTGCGTTGTGGTGTAGTTCGGGAAGCCTGCCTTGCGCCTGTCAGCCGATCCTGGGGTCTCGTTGCGTTCGAGGGGCATGGAAGGCCTCTCCGGTGCCACCCCGGGATCTGGAACGCCGGTGCCGATCGGCGTAGCGCCGATCGGGCGCTGGTTTTCTGGTGTCGGCAGCCGAAAGCGTGGCGCGTTCTTGCCTTTCGGCCGTTTCTGGTCAGGGCTGATTGTGGCGTTGTCCTGGGCTGTGCCGGCAGCTCTAGCCATCCAGTCTCAGGGACTGGAACTTCAAGATGCTGGGAAGAAGTTCTTAGGTTTTTCATCAGCTTCTCGTTTGGTTGCGACGTCTCTGCTCGGTTGTGGCGCTGCCGCCGTCTCGTCAGGAGCCGTGACGTCGGGCTCCTTTTCCGTTTGAGGATGCAGGAGAGGCTCCTCTCCTCCCCGTAGATTATTGGGATCGATGCCCTTCTGGTCTCGGAGCGTCGTGTTCGTCGTGGAGCGTTTTTGGCGCTGTGGCCGTTGCGTGGTCTATAAGGTTCTGCGAAGCGTCTGTCGGCCCGGGTGCGCGTTTGGCTCGGAGCTGCTCTGCCCGGACGCGTAGAGGCAGGGGAGGGTGGACGGAGCTCTGGCGGTCCCCGGTTAACCTGCTGACGCGTTGAATTGCGTGGGCAGAGGCGGCGCGGTCATCTGGGATGGAGTAGCCGTGGGCAGGGGAGCGGAGGGTCCCCGCGCAGGCGTTTGAGAGCCTCCACGAGAGCTTGGGACGTTATTGCGCCACAGAAAGCAGACCTGTGGGTTGGTCAGGCTGTTGATGGGCTGCTGGGTGACTTGCAGAATCACCTGATTTCAGGAGCAGAGGGACAACTTGGCCCGGAAGAGCGACGGAGGAGGCGAGCTGTGCGCCGTAAGCAGGTGGGTCGGTGGGTGGTGCCAGAGGGGAGCTGTGCCGTGTGGCTCTAGCTAAGCTCGGTCGTTTCTCTGTTTCCTAGGTGCGAAGCGAAGAGGAAAGCGGGCTGTCGGCAGCTCAGCTCCTCGGGCCAGGTGAGCACGGAGTGCTGGGCCGAAGCGGCAGCTCGTTTCAGGTCCCGTGTTGCTGGCGCGGGTCCGAGCGTCCTTTGGTGGTGTTTTACAGGCGGCAGCTGAGCGTCTCGGCGGTCCGCGGCGTGGCAGTCCAAAGCAAGGGCGGCCGGGTGGGCGAGCGGCCCAGGTAAGGGAGGGCGAGCTGGGACCGTCTGCGGGCAGGCTGTGTTTTCGGGCGGCGTCCGAGCGCGTGCCTCTGGATTTGCGGGTGCCGCAGACGAGCCGGCAGGGGCGAAGCCGCACGCCGGCCGGCAGCCGAGAAGGTGAGGCGGCGGTGGGCGTTGCGGAGCCCGGTATTGCCCGGTCTCTCGCTTCATCTTTTCCTTCTCGCTTTGCAGGCGCTTTGTGGGCCCTCTGGAGCGGGAGGAGCATTTGCGGTGAGCCGGGCTAGGGGCGAGGAGGAGCGTGGGGCCGGGGACTCGTTCCCGGCGCCACGGTTTTTTTTGCTTCTCGCCGTCGTAGGCGTCACCAGCGCTGAGGGTTTGTGACCGCGCCAGCGGCAGGACACGCCGACCGGACCGCCCTGGAGCTCAGCAGGAGGTGGGTGTCGCGGACGGACTCGGCGTTTGCCCCGCGGCGCCGTGTGCCGGCGTGGCTTAGCGAGCGCGTGCTTTCTCGTGCTCCTGCAGGCGCTGAAGAGGAACCCGGCGACGCGGGAAGACGGCCGTTGGCGCACGTGGCGTTTTCCTCTGCCGAAGATGGGTTCGGTCCCTCGGCCCTCTGAAAGCTAAGTGGAGGCGCGAGGGCTGGGAAGGGGCCGGGAATGGCAGGGCCGGGGGGTTTAGCTCTGCTAAGGGCAAGGGCCGTCCAGGAACCGCGCCCTTGGCGCGGGTCAAGGGCCCGGGGACCTTTACCGTGCGATGCCAGCGTGTGCCGGGCAGGGCAGCTCCAGCCTGCGTCTGCGTTGTGGTGTAGTTCGGGAAGCCTGCCTTGCGCCTGTCAGCCGATCCTGGGGTCTCGTTGCGTTCGAGGGGCACGGAAGGCCTCTCGGGTGCCACCCCGGGATCTGGAACGCCGGTGCCGATCGGCGTAGCGCCGATCGGGCGCTGGTTTTCTGGTGTCGGCAGCCGAAAGCGTGGCGGGTTCTTGCCTTTCGGCCGTTTCTGGTCAGGGCTGATTGTGGCGTTGTCCTGGGCTGTGCCGGCAGCTCTAGCCATCCAGTCTCAGGGACTGGAACTTCAAGATGCTGGGAAGAAGTTCTTAGGTTTTTCATCAGCTTCTCGTTTGGTTGCGCCGTCTCTGCTCGGTTGTGGCGCTGCCGCCGTCTCGTCAGGAGCCGTGACGTCGGGCTCCTTTTCCGTTTGAGGATGCAGGAGAGGCTCCTCTCCTCCCCGTAGATTATTGGGATCGATGCCCTTCTGGTCTCGGAGCGTCGTGTTCGTCGTGGAGCGTTTTTGGCGCTGTGGCCGTCGCGTGGTCTATAAGGTTCTGCGGAGCGTCTGTCGGCCCGGGTGCGCGTTTGGCTCGGAGCTGCTCTGCCCGGATGCGTAGAGGCAGGGGAGGGTGGACGGAGCTCTGGCGGTCCCCGGTTAACCTGCTGACGCGTTGAATTGCGTGGGCAGAGGCGGCGCGGTCATCTGGGATGGAGTAGCCGTGGGCAGGGGAGCGGAGGGTCCCCGCGCAGGCGTTTGAGAGCCTCCACGAGAGCTTGGGACGTTATTGCGCCACAGAAAGCAGACCTGTGGGCTGGTCAGGCTGTTGATGGGCTGCTGGGTGACTTGCAGAATCACCTGATTTCAGGAGCAGAGGGACAACTTGGCCCGGAAGAGCGACGGAGGAGGCGAGCTGTGCGCCGTAAGCAGGTGGGTCGGTGGGTGGTGCCAGAGGGGAGCTGTGCCGTGTGGCTCTAGCTAAGCTCGGTCGTTTCTCTGTTTCCTAGGTGCGAAGCGAAGAGGAAAGCGGGCTGTCGGCAGCTCAGCTCCTCGGGCCAGGTGAGCACGGAGTGCTGGGCCGAAACGGCAGCTCGTTTCAGGTCCCGTGTTGCTGGCGCGGGTCCGAGCGTCCTTTGGTGGTGTTTTACAGGCGGCAGCTGAGCGTCTCGGCGGTCCGCGGCGTGGCAGTCCAAAGCAAGGGTGGCCGGGTGGGCGAGCGGCCCAGGTAAGGGAGGGCGAGCTGGGACCGTCTGCGGGCAGGCTGTGTTTTCGGGCGGCGTCCGAGCGCGTGCCTCTGGATTTGCGGGTGCCGCAGACGAGCCGGCAGGGGCGAAGCCGCACGCCGGCCGGCAGCCGAGAAGGTGAGGCGGTGGTGGGCGTTGCGGAGCCCGGTATTGCCCGGTCTCTCGCTTCATCTTTTCCTTCTCGCTTTGCAGGCGCTTTGTGGGCCCTCTGGACCGGGAGGAGCATTTGCGGTGAGCCGGGCTAGGGGCGAGGAGGAGCGTGGGGCCGGGGACTCGTTCCCGGCGCCACGGTTTTTTTTGCTTCTCGCCGTCGTAGGCGTCAGCAGCGCTGAGGGTTTGTGACCGCGCCAGCGGCAG
The DNA here is from genome assembly GCF_036013475.1 of Columba livia. Lineage (NCBI taxonomy): Eukaryota > Metazoa > Chordata > Aves > Columbiformes > Columbidae > Columba > Columba livia. The sequence continues at coordinate 76,715 of NC_088641.1, read as the reverse complement.
GACACGCCGACCGGACCGCCCTGGAGCTCAGCAGGAGGTGGGTGTCGCGGACGGACTCGGCGTTTGCCCCGCGGCGCCGTGTGCCGGCGTGGCTTAGCGAGCGCGTGCTTTCTCGTGCTCCTGCAGGCGCTGAAGAGGAACCCGGCGACGCGGGAAGACGGCCGTTGGCGCACGTGGCGTTTTCCTCTGCCGAAGATGGGTTCGGTCCCTCGGCCCTCTGAAAGCTAAGTGGAGGCGCGAGGGCTGGGAAGGGGCCGGGAATGGCAGGGACGGGGGGTTTAGCTCTGCTAAGGGCAAGGGCCGTCCAGGAACCGCGCCCTTGGCGCGGGTCAAGGGCCCGGGGACCTTTACCGTGCGATGCCAGCGTGTGCCGGGCAGGGCAGCTCCAGCCTGCGTCTGCGTTGTGGTGTAGTTCGGGAAGCCTGCCTTGCGCCTGTCAGCCGATCCTGGGGTCTCGTTGCGTTCGAGGGGCACGGAAGGCCTCTCGGGTGCCACCCCGGGATCTGGAACGCCGGTGCCGATCGGCGTAGCGCCGATCGGGCGCTGGTTTTCTGGTGTCGGCAGCCGAAAGCGTGGCGCGTTCTTGCCTTTCGGCCGTTTCTGGTCAGGGCTGATTGTGGCGTTGTCCTGGGCTGTGCCGGCAGCTCTAGCCATCCAGTCTCAGGGACTGGAACTTCAAGATGCTGGGAAGAAGTTCTTAGGTTTTTCATCAGCTTCTCGTTTGGTTGCGCCGTCTCTGCTCGGTTGTGGCGCTGCCGCCGTCTCGTCAGGAGCCGTGACGTCGGGCTCCTTTTCCGTTTGAGGATGCAGGAGAGGCTCCTCTCCTCCCCGTAGATTATTGGGATCGATGCCCTTCTGGTCTCGGAGCGTCGTGTTCGTCGTGGAGCGTTTTTGGCGCTGTGGCCGTCGCGTGGTCTATAAGGTTCTGCGGAGCGTCTGTCGGCCCGGGTGCGCGTTTGGCTCGGAGCTGCTCTGCCCGGACGCGTAGAGGCAGGGGAGGGTGGACGGAGCTCTGGCGGTCCCCGGTTAACCTGCTGACGCGTTGAATTGCGTGGGCAGAGGCGGCGCGGTCATCTGGGATGGAGTAGCCGTGGGCAGGGGAGCGGAGGGTCCCCGCGCAGGCGTTTGAGAGCCTCCACGAGAGCTTGGGACGTTATTGCGCCACAGAAAGCAGACCTGTGGGCTGGTCAGGCTGTTGATGGGCTGCTGGGTGACTTGCAGAATCACCTGATTTCAGGAGCAGAGGGACAACTTGGCCCGGAAGAGCGACGGAGGAGGCGAGCTGTGCGCCGTAAGCAGGTGGGTCGGTGGGTGGTGCCAGAGGGGAGCTGTGCCGTGTGGCTCTAGCTAAGCTCGGTCGTTTCTCTGTTTCCTAAGTGCGAAGCGAAGAGGAAAGCGGGCTGTCGGCAGCTCAGCTCCTCGGGCCAGGTGAGCACGGAGTGCTGGGCCGAAGCGGCAGCTCGTTTCAGGTCCCGTGTTGCTGGCGCGGGTCCGAGCGTCCTTTGGTGGTGTTTTACAGGCGGCAGCTGAGCGTCTCGGCGGTCCGCGGCGTGGCAGTCCAAAGCAAGGGCGGCCGGGTGGGCGAGCGGCCCAGGTAAGGGAGGGCGAGCTGGGACCGTCTGCGGGCAGGCTGTGTTTTCGGGCGGCGTCCGAGCGCGTGCCTCTGGTTTTGCGGGTGCCGCAGACGAGCCGGCAGGGGCGAAGCCGCACGCCGGCCGGCAGCCGAGAAGGTGAGGCGGCGGTGGGCGTTGCGGAGCCCGGTATTGCCCGGTCTCTCGCTTCATCTTTTCCTTCTCGCTTTGCAGGCGCTTTGTGGGCCCTCTGGACCGGGAGGAGCATTTGCGGTGAGCCGGGCTAGGGGCGAGGAGGAGCGTGGGGCCGGGGACTCGTTCCCGGCGCCACGGTTTTTTTTGCTTCTCGCCGTCGTAGGCGTCACCAGCGCTGAGGGTTTGTGACCGCGCCAGCGGCAGGACACGCCGACCGGACCGCCCTGGAGCTCAGCAGGAGGTGGGTGTCGCGGACGGACTCGGCGTTTGCCCCGCGGCGCCGTGTGCCGGCGTGGCTTAGCGAGCGCATGCTTTCTCGTGCTCCTGCAGGCGCTGAAGAGGAACCCGGCGACGCGGGAAGACGGCCGTTGGCGCACGTGGCGTTTTCCTCTGCCGAAGATGGGTTCGGTCCCTCGGCCCTCTGAAAGCTAAGTGGAGGCGCGAGGGCTGGGAAGGGGCCGGGAATGGCAGGGACGGGGGGTTTAGCTCTGCTAAGGGCAAGGGCCGTCCAGGAACCGCGCCCTTGGCGCGGGTCAAGGGCCCGGGGACCTTTACCGTGCGATGCCAGCGTGTGCCGGGCAGGGCAGCTCCAGCCTGCGTCTGCGTTGTGGTGTAGTTCGGGAAGCCTGCCTTGCGCCTGTCAGCCGATCCTGGGGTCTCGTTGCGTTCGAGGGGCACGGAAGGCCTCTCGGGTGCCACCCCGGGATCTGGAACGCCGGTGCCGATCGGCGTAGCGCCGATCGGGCGCTGGTTTTCTGGTGTCGGCAGCCGAAAGCGTGGCGCGTTCTTGCCTTTCGGCCGTTTCTGGTCAGGGCTGATTGTGGCGTTGTCCTGGGCTGTGCCGGCAGCTCTAGCCATCCAGTCTCAGGGACTGGAACTTCAAGATGCTGGGAAGAAGTTCTTAGGTTTTTCATCAGCTTCTCGTTTGGTTGCGACGTCTCTGCTCGGTTGTGGCGCTGCCGCCGTCTCGTCAGGAGCCGTGACGTCGGGCTCCTTTTCCGTTTGAGGATGCAGGAGAGGCTCCTCTCCTCCCCGTAGATTATTGGGATCGATGCCCTTCTGGTCTCGGAGCGTCGTGTTCGTCGTGGAGCGTTTTTGGCGCTGTGGCCGTCGCGTGGTCTATAAGGTTCTGCGGAGCGTCTGTCGGCCCGGGTGCGCGTTTGGCTCGGAGCTGCTCTGCCCGGACGCGTAGAGGCAGGGGAGGGTGGACGGAGCTCTGGCGGTCCCCGGTTAACCTGCTGACGCGTTGAATTGCGTGGGCAGAGGCGGCGCGGTCATCTGGGATGGAGTAGCCGTGGGCAGGGGAGCGGAGGGTCCCCGCGCAGGCGTTTGAGAGCCTCCACGAGAGCTTGGGACGTTATTGCGCCACAGAAAGCAGACCTGTGGGCTGGTCAGGCTGTTGATGGGCTGCTGGGTGACTTGCAGAATCACCTGATTTCAGGAGCAGAGGGACAACTTGGCCCGGAAGAGCGACGGAGGAGGCGAGCTGTGCGCCGTAAGCAGGTGGGTCGGTGGGTGGTGCCAGAGGGGAGCTGTGCCGTGTGGCTCTAGCTAAGCTCGGTCGTTTCTCTGTTTCCTAAGTGCGAAGCGAAGAGGAAAGCGGGCTGTCGGCAGCTCAGCTCCTCGGGCCAGGTGAGCACGGAGTGCTGGGCCGAAGCGGCAGCTCGTTTCAGGTCCCGTGTTGCTGGCGCGGGTCCGAGCGTCCTTTGGTGGTGTTTTACAGGCGGCAGCTGAGCGTCTCGGCGGTCCGCGGCGTGGCAGTCCAAAGCAAGGGCGGCCGGGTGGGCGAGCGGCCCAGGTAAGGGAGGGCGAGCTGGGACCGTCTGCGGGCAGGCTGTGTTTTCGGGCGGCGTCCGAGCGCGTGCCTCTGGTTTTGCGGGTGCCGCAGACGAGCCGGCAGGGGCGAAGCCGCACGCCGGCCGGCAGCCGAGAAGGTGAGGCGGCGGTGGGCGTTGCGGAGCCCGGTATTGCCCGGTGTCTCGCTTCATCTTTTCCTTCTCGCTTTGCAGGCGCTTTGTGGGCCCTCTGGACCGGGAGGAGCATTTGCGGTGAGCCGGGCTAGGGGCGAGGAGGAGCGTGGGGCCGGGGACTCGTTCCCGGCGCCACGGTTTTTTTTGCTTCTCGCCGTCGTAGGCGTCACCAGCGCTGAGGGTTTGTGACCGCGCCAGCGGCAGGACACGCCGACCGGACCGCCCTGGAGCTCAGCAGGAGGTGGGTGTCGCGGACGGACTCGGCGTTTGCCCCGCGGCGCCGTGTGCCGGCGTGGCTTAGCGAGCGCATGCTTTCTCGTGCTCCTGCAGGCGCTGAAGAGGAACCCGGCGACGCGGGAAGACGGCCGTTGGCGCACGTGGCGTTTTCCTCTGCCGAAGATGGGTTCGGTCCCTCGGCCCTCTGAAAGCTAAGTGGAGGCGCGAGGGCTGGGAAGGGGCCGGGAATGGCAGGGCCGGGGGGTTTAGCTCTGCTAAGGGCAAGGGCCGTCCAGGAACCGCGCCCTTGGCGCGGGTCAAGGGCCCGGGGACCTTTACCGTGCGATGCCAGCGTGTGCCGGGCAGGGCAGCTCCAGCCTGCGTCTGCGTTGTGGTGTAGTTCGGGAAGCCTGCCTTGCGCCTGTCAGCCGATCCTGGGGTCTCGTTGCGTTCGAGGGGCACGGAAGGCCTCTCGGGTGCCACCCCGGGATCTGGAACGCCGGTGCCGATCGGCGTAGCGCCGATCGGGCGCTGGTTTTCTGGTGTCGGCAGCCGAAAGCGTGGCGCGTTCTTGCCTTTCGGCCGTTTCTGGTCAGGGCTGATTGTGGCGTTGTCCTGGGCTGTGCCGGCAGCTCTAGCCATCCAGTCTCAGGGACTGGAACTTCAAGATGCTGGGAAGAAGTTCTTAGGTTTTTCATCAGCTTCTCGTTTGGTTGCGACGTCTCTGCTCGGTTGTGGCGCTGCCGCCGTCTCGTCAGGAGCCGTGACGTCGGGCTCCTTTTCCGTTTGAGGATGCAGGAGAGGCTCCTCTCCTCCCCGTAGATTATTGGGATCGATGCCCTTCTGGTCTCGGAGCGTCGTGTTCGTCGTGGAGCGTTTTTGGCGCTGTGGCCGTCGCGTGGTCTATAAGGTTCTGCGGAGCGTCTGTCGGCCCGGGTGCGCGTTTGGCTCGGAGCTGCTCTGCCCGGACGCGTAGAGGCAGGGGAGGGTGGACGGAGCTCTGGCGGTCCCCGGTTAACCTGCTGACGCGTTGAATTGCGTGGGCAGAGGCGGCGCGGTCATCTGGGATGGAGTAGCCGTGGGCAGGGGAGCGGAGGGTCCCCGCGCAGGCGTTTGAGAGCCTCCACGAGAGCTTGGGACGTTATTGCGCCACAGAAAGCAGACCTGTGGGCTGGTCAGGCTGTTGATGGGCTGCTGGGTGACTTGCAGAATCACCTGATTTCAGGAGCAGAGGGACAACTTGGCCCGGAAGAGCGACGGAGGAGGCGAGCTGTGCGCCGTAAGCAGGTGGGTCGGTGGGTGGTGCCAGAGGGGAGCTGTGCCGTGTGGCTCTAGCTAAGCTCGGTCGTTTCTCTGTTTCCTAGGTGCGAAGCGAAGAGGAATGCGGGCTGTCGGCAGCTCAGCTCCTCGGGCCAGGTGAGCACGGAGTGCTGGGCCGAAGCGGCAGCTCGTTTCAGGTCCCGTGTTGCTGGCGCGGGTCCGAGCGTCCTTTGGTGGTGTTTTACAGGCGGCAGCTGAGCGTCTCGGCGGTCCGCGGCGTGGCAGTCCAAAGCAAGGGCGGCCGGGTGGGCGAGCGGCCCAGGTAAGGGAGGGCGAGCTGGGACCGTCTGCGGGCAGGCTGTGTTTTCGGGCGGCGTCCGAGCGCGTGCCTCTGGTTTTGCGGGTGCTGCAGACGAGCTGGCAGGGGCGAAGCCGCACGCCGGCCGGCAGCCGAGAAGGTGAGGCGGCGGTGGGCGTTGCGGAGCCCGGTATTGCCCGGTCTCTCGCTTCGTCTTTTCCTTCTCGCTTTGCAGGTGCTTTGTGGGCCCTCTGGACCGGGAGGAGCATTTGCGGTGAGCCGGGCTAGGGGCGAGGAGGAGCGTGGGGCCGGGGACTCGTTCCCGGCGCCACGGTTTTTTTTGCTTCTCGCCGTCGTAGGCGTCACCAGCGCTGAGGGTTTGTGACCGCGCCAGCGGCAGGACACGCCGACCGGACCGCCCTGGAGCTCAGCAGGAGGTGGGTGTCGCGGACGGACTCGGCGTTTGCCCCGCGGCGCCGTGTGCCGGCGTGGCTTAGCGAGCGCGTGCTTTCTCGTGCTCCTGCAGGCGCTGAAGAGGAACCCGGTGACGCGGGAAGACGGCCGTTGGCGCACGTGGCGTTTTCCTCTGCCGAAGATGGGTTCGGTCCCTCGGCCCTCTGAAAGCTAAGTGGAGGCGCGAGGGCTGGGAAGGGGCCGGGAATGGCAGGGCCGGGGGGTTTAGCTCTGCTAAGGGCAAGGGCCGTCCAGGAACCGCGCCCTTGGCGCGGGTCAAGGGCCCGGGGACCTTTACCGTGCGATGCCAGCGTGTGCCGGGCAGGGCAGCTCCAGCCTGCGTCTGCGTTGTGGTGTAGTTCGGGAAGCCTGCCTTGCGCCTGTCAGCCGATCCTGGGGTCTCGTTGCGTTCGAGGGGCACGGAAGGCCTCTCGGGTGCCACCCCGGGATCTGGAACGCCGGTGCCGATCAGCGTAGCGCCGATTGGGCGCTGGTTTTCTGGTGTCGGCAGCCGAAAGCGTGGCGCGTTCTTGCCTTTCGGCCGTTTCTGGTCAGGGCTGATTGTGGCGTTGTCCTGGGCTGTGCCGGCAGCTCTAGCCATCCAGTCTCAGGGACTGGAACTTCAAGATGCTGGGAAGAAGTTCTTAGGTTTTTCATCAGCTTCTCGTTTGGTTGCGACGTCTCTGCTCGGTTGTGGCGCTGCCGCCGTCTCGTCAGGAGCCGTGACGTCGGGCTCCTTTTCCGTTTGAGGATGCAGGAGAGGCTCCTCTCCTCCCCGTAGATTATTGGGATCGATGCCCTTCTGGTCTCGGAGCGTCGTGTTCGTCGTGGAGCGTTTTTGGCGCTGTGGCCGTCGCGTGGTCTATAAGGTTCTGCGGAGCGTCTGTCGGCCCGGGTGCGCGTTTGGCTCGGAGCTGCTCTGCCCGGACGCGTAGAGGCAGGGGAGGGTGGACGGAGCTCTGGCGGTCCCCGGTTAACCTGCTGACGCGTTGAATTGCGTGGGCAGAGGCGGCGCGGTCATCTGGGATGGAGTAGCCGTGGGCAGGGGAGCGGAGGGTCCCCGCGCAGGCGTTTGAGAGCCTCCACGAGAGCTTGGGACGTTATTGCGCCACAGAAAGCAGACCTGTGGGCTGGTCAGGCTGTTGATGGGCTGCTGGGTGACTTGCAGAATCACCTGATTTCAGGAGCAGAGGGACAACTTGGCCCGGAAGAGCGCCGGAGGAGGCGAGCTGTGCGCCGTAAGCAGGTGGGTCGGTGGGTGGTGCCAGAGGGGAGCTGTGCCGTGTGGCTCTAGCTAAGCTCGGTCGTTTCTCTGTTTCCTAGGTGCGAAGCGAAGAGGAAAGCGGGCTGTCGGCAGCTCAGCTCCTCGGGCCAGGTGAGCACGGAGTGCTGGGCCGAAGCGGCAGCTCGTTTCAGGTCCCGTGTTGCTGGCGCGGGTCCGAGCGTCCTTTGGTGGTGTTTTACAGGCGGCAGCTGAGCGTCTCGGCGGTCCGCGGCGTGGCAGTCCAAAGCAAGGGCGGCCGGGTGGGCGAGCGGCCCAGGTAAGGGAGGGCGAGCTGGGACCGTCTGCGGGCAGGCTGTGTTTTCGGGCGGCGTCCGAGCGCGTGCCTCTGGTTTTGCGGGTGCCGCAGACGAGCCGGCAGGGGCGAAGCCGCACGCCGGCCGGCAGCCGAGAAGGTGAGGCGGCGGTGGGCGTTGCGGAGCCCGGTATTGCCCGGTGTCTCGCTTCATCTTTTCCTTCTCGCTTTGCAGGCGCTTTGTGGGCCCTCTGGACCGGGAGGAGCATTTGCGGTGAGCCGGGCTAGGGGCGAGGAGGAGCGTGGGGCCGGGGACTCGTTCCCGGCGCCACGGTTTTTTTTGCTTCTCGCCGTCGTAGGCGTCACCAGCGCTGAGGGTTTGTGACGGCGCCAGCGGCAGGACACGCCGACCGGACCGCCCTGGAGCTCAGCAGGAGGTGGGTGTCGCGGACGGACTCGGCGTTTGCCCCGCGGCGCCGTGTGCCGGCGTGGCTTAGCGAGCGCGTGCTTTCTCGTGCTCCTGCAGGCGCTGAAGAGGAACCCGGCGACGCGGGAAGACGGCCGTTGGCGCACGTGGCGTTTTCCTCTGCCGAAGATGGGTTCGGTCCCTCGGCCCTCTGAAAGCTAAGTGGAGGCGCGAGGGCTGGGAAGGGGCCGGGAATGGCAGGGCCGGGGGGTTTAGCTCTGCTAAGGGCAAGGGCCGTCCAGGAACCGCGCCCTTGGCGCGGGTCAAGGGCCCGGGGACCTTTACCGTGCGATGCCAGCGTGTGCCGGGCAGGGCAGCTCCAGCCTGCGTCTGCGTTGTGGTGTAGTTCGGGAAGCCTGCCTTGCGCCTGTCAGCCGATCCTGGGGTCTCGTTGCGTTCGAGGGGCACGGAAGGCCTCTCGGGTGCCACCCCGGGATCTGGAACGCCGGTGCCGATCGGCGTAGCGCCGATCGGGCGCTGGTTTTCTGGTGTCGGCAGCCGAAAGCGTGGCGCGTTCTTGCCTTTCGGCCGTTTCTGGTCAGGGCTGATTGTGGCGTTGTCCTGGGCTGTGCCGGCAGCTCTAGCCATCCAGTCTCAGGGACTGGAACTTCAAGATGCTGGGAAGAAGTTCTTAGGTTTTTCATCAGCTTCTCGTTTGGTTGCGACGTCTCTGCTCGGTTGTGGCGCTGCCGCCGTCTCGTCAGGAGCCGTGACGTCGGGCTCCTTTTCCGTTTGAGGATGCAGGAGAGGCTCCTCTCCTCCCCGTAGATTATTGGGATCGATGCCCTTCTGGTCTCGGAGCGTCGTGCTCGTCGTGGAGCGTTTTTGGCGCTGTGGCCGTCGCGTGGTCTATAAGGTTCTGCGGAGCGTCTGTCGGCCCGGGTGCGCGTTTGGCTCGGAGCTGCTCTGCCCGGACGCGTAGAGGCAGGGGAGGGTGGACGGAGCTCTGGCGGTCCCCGGTTAACCTGCTGACGCGTTGAATTGCGTGGGCAGAGGCGGCGCGGTCATCTGGGATGGAGTAGCCGTGGGCAGGGGAGCGGAGGGTCCCCGCGCAGGCGTTTGAGAGCCTCCACGAGAGCTTGGGACGTTATTGCGCCACAGAAAGCAGACCTGTGGGCTGGTCAGGCTGTTGATGGGCTGCTGGGTGACTTGCAGAATCACCTGATTTCAGGAGCAGAGGGACAACTTGGCTCGGAAGAGCGACGGAGGAGGCGAGCTGTGCGCCGTAAGCAGGTGGGTCGGTGGGTGGTGCCAGAGGGGAGCTGTGCCGTGTGGCTCTAGCTAAGCTCGGTCGTTTCTCTGTTTCCTAGGTGCGAAGCGAAGAGGAATGCGGGCTGTCGGCAGCTCAGCTCCTCGGGCCAGGTGAGCACGGAGTGCTGGGCCGAAGCGGCAGCTCGTTTCAGGTCCCGTGTTGCTGGCGCGGGTCCGAGCGTCCTTTGGTGGTGTTTTACAGGCGGCAGCTGAGCGTCTCGGCGGTCCGCGGCGTGGCAGTCCAAAGCAAGGGCGGCCGGGTGGGCGAGCGGCCCAGGTAAGGGAGGGCGAGCTGGGACCGTCTGCGGGCAGGCTGTGTTTTCGGGCGGCGTCCGAGCGCGTGCCTCTGGTTTTGCGGGTGCCGCAGACGAGCTGGCAGGGGCGAAGCCGCACGCCGGCCGGCAGCCGAGAAGGTGAGGCGGCGGTGGGCGTTGCGGAGCCCGGTATTGCCCGGTCTCTCGCTTCGTCTTTTCCTTCTCGCTTTGCAGGTGCTTTGTGGGCCCTCTGGACCGGGAGGAGCATTTGCGGTGAGCCGGGCTAGGGGCGAGGAGGAGCGTGGGGCCGGGGACTCGTTCCCGGCGCCACGGTTTTTTTTGCTTCTCGCCGTCGTAGGCGTCACCAGCGCTGAGGGTTTGTGACCGCGCCAGCGGCAGGACACGCCGACCGGACCGCCCTGGAGCTCAGCAGGAGGTGGGTGTCGCGGACGGACTCGGCGTTTGCCCCGCGGCGCCGTGTGCCGGCGTGGCTTAGCGAGCGCGTGCTTTCTCGTGCTCCTGCAGGCGCTGAAGAGGAACCCGGTGACGCGGGAAGACGGCCGTTGGCGCACGTGGCGTTTTCCTCTGCCGAAGATGGGTTCGGTCCCTCGGCCCTCTGAAAGCTAAGTGGAGGCGCGAGGGCTGGGAAGGGGCCGGGAATGGCAGGGACGGGGGGTTTAGCTCTGCTAAGGGCAAGGGCCGTCCAGGAACCGCGCCCTTGGCGCGGGTCAAGGGCCCGGGGACCTTTACCGTGCGATGCCAGCGTGTGCCGGGCAGGGCAGCTCCAGCCTGCGTCTGCGTTGTGGTGTAGTTCGGGAAGCCTGCCTTGCGCCTGTCAGCCGATCCTGGGGTCTCGTTGCGTTCGAGGGGCACGGAAGGCCTCTCGGGTGCCACCCCGGGATCTGGAACGCCGGTGCCGATCGGCGTAGCGCCGATCGGGTGCTGGTTTTCTGGTGTCGGCAGCCGAAAGCGTGGCGCGTTCTTGCCTTTCGGCCGTTTCTGGTCAGGGCTGATTGTGGCGTTGTCCTGGGCTGTGCCGGCAGCTCTAGCCATCCAGTCTCAGGGACTGGAACTTCAAGATGCTGGGAAGAAGTTCTTAGGTTTTTCATCAGCTTCTCGTTTGGTTGCGACGTCTCTGCTCGGTTGTGGCGCTGCCGCCGTCTCGTCAGGAGCCGTGACGTCGGGCTCCTTTTCCGTTTGAGGATGCAGGAGAGGCTCCTCTCCTCCCCGTAGATTATTGGGATCGATGCCCTTCTGGTCTCGGAGCGTCGTGTTCGTCGTGGAGCGTTTTTGGCGCTGTGGCCGTCGCGTGGTCTATAAGGTTCTGCGGAGCGTCTGTCGGCCCGGGTGCGCGTTTGGCTCGGAGCTGCTCTGCCCGGACGCGTAGAGGCAGGGGAGGGTGGACGGAGCTCTGGCGGTCCCCGGTTAACCTGCTGACGCGTTGAATTGCGTGGGCAGAGGCGGCGCGGTCATCTGGGATGGAGTAGCCGTGGGCAGGGGAGCGGAGGGTCCCCGCGCAGGCGTTTGAGAGCCTCCACGAGAGCTTGGGACGTTATTGCGCCACAGAAAGCAGACCTGTGGGCTGGTCAGGCTGTTGATGGGCTGCTGGGTGACTTGCAGAATCACCTGATTTCAGGAGCAGAGGGACAACTTGGCCCGGAAGAGCGACGGAGGAGGCGAGCTGTGCGCCGTAAGCAGGTGGGTCGGTGGGTGGTGCCAGAGGGGAGCTGTGCCGTGTGGCTCTAGCTAAGCTCGGTCGTTTCTCTGTTTCCTAGGTGCGAAGCGAAGAGGAAAGCGGGCTGTCGGCAGCTCAGCTCCTCGGGCCAGGTGAGCACGGAGTGCTGGGCCGAAGCGGCAGCTCGTTTCAGGTCCCGTGTTGCTGGCGCGGGTCCGAGCGTCCTTTGGTGGTGTTTTACAGGCGGCAGCTGAGCGTCTCGGCGGTCCGCGGCGTGGCAGTCCAAAGCAAGGGCGGCCGGGTGGGCGAGCGGCCCAGGTAAGGGAGGGCGAGCTGGGACCATCTGCGGGCAGGCTGTGTTTTCGGGCGGCGTCCGAGCGCGTGCCTCTGGTTTTGCGGGTGCCGCAGACGAGCCGGCAGGGGCGAAGCCGCACGCCGGCCGGCAGCCGAGAAGGTGAGGCGGCGGTGGGCGTTGCGGAGCCCGGTATTGCCCGGTGTCTCGCTTCATCTTTTCCTTCTCGCTTTGCAGGCGCTTTGTGGGCCCTCTGGACCGGGAGGAGCATTTGCGGTGAGCCGGGCTAGGGGCGAGGAGGAGCGTGGGGCCGGGGACTCGTTCCCGGCGCCACGGTTTTTTTTTGCTTCTCGCCGTCGTAGGCGTCACCAGCGCTGAGGGTTTGTGACCGCGCCAGCGGCAGGACACGCCGACCGGACCGCCCTGGAGCTCAGCAGGAGGTGGGTGTCGCGGACGGACTCGGCGTTTGCCCCGCGGCGCCGTGTGCCGGCGTGGCTTAGCGAGCGCGTGCTTTCTCGTGCTCCTGCAGGCGCTGAAGAGGAACCCGGCGACGCGGGAAGACGGCCGTTGGCGCACGTGGCGTTTTCCTCTGCCGAAGATGGGTTCGGTCCCTCGGCCCTCTGAAAGCTAAGTGGAGGCGCGAGGGCTGGGAAGGGGCCGGGAATGGCAGGGACGGGGGGTTTAGCTCTGCTAAGGGCAAGGGCCGTCCAGGAACCGCGCCCTTGGCGCGGGTCAAGGGCCCGGGGACCTTTACCGTGCGATGCCAGCGTGTGCCGGGCAGGGCAGCTCCAGCCTGCGTCTGCGTTGTGGTGTAGTTCGGGAAGCCTGCCTTGCGCCTGTCAGCCGATCCTGGGGTCTCGTTGCGTTCGAGGGGCACGGAAGGCCTCTCGGGTGCCACCCCGGGATCTGGAACGCCGGTGCCGATCGGCGTAGCGCCGATCGGGCGCTGGTTTTCTGGTGTCGGCAGCCGAAAGCGTGGCGCGTTCTTGCCTTTCGGCCGTTTCTGGTCAGGGCTGATTGTGGCGTTGTCCTGGGCTGTGCCGGCAGCTCTAGCCATCCAGTCTCAGGGACTGGAACTTCAAGATGCTGGGAAGAAGTTCTTAGGTTTTTCATCAGCTTCTCGTTTGGTTGCGACATCTCTGCTCGGTTGTGGCGCTGCCGCCGTCTCGTCAGGAGCCGTGACGTCGGGCTCCATTTCCGTTTGAGGATGCAGGAGAGGCTCCTCTCCTCCCCGTAGATTATTGGGATCGATGCCCTTCTGGTCTCGGAGCGTCGTGTTCGTCGTGGAGCGTTTTTGGCGCTGTGGCCGTCGCGTGGTCTATAAGGTTCTGCGGAGCGTCTGTCGGCCCGGGTGCGCGTTTGGCTCGGAGCTGCTCTGCCCGGACGCGTAGAGGCAGGGGAGGGTGGACGGAGCTCTGGCGGTCCCCGGTTAACCTGCTGACGCGTTGAATTGCGTGGGCAGAGGCGGCGCGGTCATCTGGGATGGAGTAGCCGTGGGCAGGGGAGCGGAGGGTCCCCGCGCAGGCGTTTGAGAGCCTCCACGAGAGCTTGGGACGTTATTGCGCCACAGAAAGCAGACCTGTGGGTTGGTCAGGCTGTTGATGGGCTGCTGGGTGACTTGCAGAATCACCTGATTTCAGGAGCAGAGGGACAACTTGGCCCGGAAGAGCGACGGAGGAGGCGAGCTGTGCGCCGTAAGCAGGTGGGTCGGTGGGTGGTGCCAGAGGGGAGCTGTGCCGTGTGGCTCTAGCTAAGCTCGGTCGTTTCTCTGTTTCCTAGGTGCGAAGCGAAGAGGAAAGCGGGCTGTCGGCAGCTCAGCTCCTCGGGCCAGGTGAGCACGGAGTGCTGGGCCGAAGCGGCAGCTCGTTTCAGGTCCCGTGTTGCTGGCGCGGGTCCGAGCGTCCTTTGGTGGTGTTTTACAGGCGGCAGCTGAGCGTCTCGGCGGTCCGCGGCGTGGCAGTCCAAAGCAAGGGCGGCCGGGTGGGCGAGCGGCCCAGGTAAGGGAGGGCGAGCTGGGACCATCTGCGGGCAGGCTGTGTTTTCGGGCGGCGTCCGAGCGCGTGCCTCTGGTTTTGCGGGTGCCGCAGACGAGCCGGCAGGGGCGAAGCCGCACGCCGGCCGGCAGCCGAGAAGGTGAGGCGGCGGTGGGCGTTGCGGAGCCCGGTATTGCCCGGTGTCTCGCTTCATCTTTTCCTTCTCGCTTTGCAGGCGCTTTGTGGGCCCTCTGGACCGGGAGGAGCATTTGCGGTGAGCCGGGCTAGGGGCGAGGAGGAGCGTGGGGCCGGGGACTCGTTCCCGGCGCCACGGTTTTTTTTGCTTCTCGCCGTCGTAGGCGTCACCAGCGCTGAGGGTTTGTGACCGCGCCAGCGGCAGGACACGCCGACCGGACCGCCCTGGAGCTCAGCAGGAGGTGGGTGTCGCGGACGGACTCGGCGTTTGCCCCGCGGCGCCGTGTGCCGGCGTGGCTTAGCGAGCGCGTGCTTTCTCGTGCTCCTGCAGGCGCTGAAGAGGAACCCGGCGACGCGGGAAGACGGCCGTTGGCGCACGTGGCGTTTTCCTCTGCCGAAGATGGGTTCGGTCCCTCGGCCCTCTGAAAGCTAAGTGGAGGCGCGAGGGCTGGGAAGGGGCCGGGAATGGCAGGGACGGGGGGTTTAGCTCTGCTAAGGGCAAGGGCCGTCCAGGAACCGCGCCCTTGGCGCGGGTCAAGGGCCCGGGGACCTTTACCGTGCGATGCCAGCGTGTGCCGGGCAGGGCAGCTCCAGCCTGCGTCTGCGTTGTGGTGTAGTTCGGGAAGCCTGCCTTGCGCCTGTCAGCCGATCCTGGGGTCTCGTTGCGTTCGAGGGGCACGGAAGGCCTCTCGGGTGCCACCCCGGGATCTGGAACGCCGGTGCCGATCGGCGTAGCGCCGATCGGGCGCTGGTTTTCTGGTGTCGGCAGCCGAAAGCGTGGCGCGTTCTTGCCTTTCGGCCGTTTCTGGTCAGGGCTGATTGTGGCGTTGTCCTGGGCTGTGCCGGCAGCTCTAGCCATCCAGTCTCAGGGACTGGAACTTCAAGATGCTGGGAAGAAGTTCTTAGGTTTTTCATCAGCTTCTCGTTTGGTTGCGACGTCTCTGCTCGGTTGTGGCGCTGCCGCCGTCTCGTCAGGAGCCGTGACGTCGGGCTCCTTTTCCGTTTGAGGATGCAGGAGAGGCTCCTCTCCTCCCCGTAGATTATTGGGATCGATGCCCTTCTGGTCTCGGAGCGTCGTGTTCGTCGTGGAGCGTTTTTGGCGCTGTGGCCGTCGCGTGGTCTATAAGGTTCTGCGGAGCGTCTGTCGGCCCGGGTGCGCGTTTGGCTCGGAGCTGCTCTGCCCGGACGCGTAGAGGCAGGGGAGGGTGGACGGAGCTCTGGCGGTCCCCGGTTAACCTGCTGACGCGTTGAATTGCGTGGGCAGAGGCGGCGCGGTCATCTGGGATGGAGTAGCCGTGGGCAGGGGAGCGGAGGGTCCCCGCGCAGGCGTTTGAGAGCCTCCACGAGAGCTTGGGACGTTATTGCGCCACAGAAAGCAGACCTGTGGGTTGGTCAGGCTGTTGATGGGCTGCTGGGTGACTTGCAGAATCACCTGATTTCAGGAGCAGAGGGACAACTTGGCCCGGAAGAGCGACGGAGGAGGCGAGCTGTGCGCCGTAAGCAGGTGGGTCGGTGGGTGGTGCCAGAGGGGAGCTGTGCCGTGTGGCTCTAGCTAAGCTCGGTCGTTTCTCTGTTTCCTAGGTGCGAAGCGAAGAGGAAAGCGGGCTGTCGGCAGCTCAGCTCCTCGGGCCAGGTGAGCACGGAGTGCTGGGCCGAAGCGGCAGCTCGTTTCAGGTCCCGTGTTGCTGGCGCGGGTCCGAGCGTCCTTTGGTGGTGTTTTACAGGCGGCAGCTGAGCGTCTCGGCGGTCCGCGGCGTGGCAGTCCAAAGCAAGGGCGGCCGGGTGGGCGAGCGGCCCAGGTAAGGGAGGGCGAGCTGGGACCATCTGCGGGCAGGCTGTGTTTTCGGGCGGCGTCCGAGCGCGTGCCTCTGGTTTTGCGGGTGCCGCAGACGAGCCGGCAGGGGCGAAGCCGCACGCCGGCCGGCAGCCGAGAAGGTGAGGCGGCGGTGGGCGTTGCGGAGCCCGGTATTGCCCGGTCTCTCGCTTCATCTTTTCCTTCTCGCTTTGCAGGCGCTTTGTGGGCCCTCTGGACCGGGAGGAGCATTTGCGGTGAGCCGGGCTAGGGGCGAGGAGGAGCGTGGGGCCGGGGACTCGTTCCCGGCGCCACGGTTTTTTTTGCTTCTCGCCGTCGTAGGCGTCAGCAGCGCTGAGGGTTTGTGACCGCGCCAGCGGCAGGACACGCCGACCGGACCGCCCTGGAGCTCAGCAGGAGGTGGGTGTCGCGGACGGACTCGGCGTTTGCCCCGCGGCGCCGTGTGCCGGCGTGGCTTAGCGAGCGCGTGCTTTCTCGTGCTCCTGCAGGCGCTGAAGAGGAACCCGGCGACGCGGGAAGACGGCCGTTGGCGCACGTGGCGTTTTCCTCTGCCGAAGATGGGTTCGGTCCCTCGGCCCTCTGAAAGCTAAGTGGAGGCGCGAGGGCTGGGAAGGGGCCGGGAATGGCAGGGACGGGGGGTTTAGCTCTGCTAAGGGCAAGGGCCGTCCAGGAACCGCGCCCTTGGCGCGGGTCAAGGGCCCGGGGACCTTTACCGTGCGATGCCAGCGTGTGCCGGGCAGGGCAGCTCCAGCCTGCGTCTGCGTTGTGGTGTAGTTCGGGAAGCCTGCCTTGCGCCTGTCAGCCGATCCTGGGGTCTCGTTGCGTTCGAGGGGCACGGAAGGCCTCTCGGGTGCCACCCCGGGATCTGGAACGCCGGTGCCGATCGGCGTAGCGCCGATCGGGCGCTGGTTTTCTGGTGTCGGCAGCCGAAAGCGTGGCGCGTTCTTGCCTTTCGGCCGTTTCTGGTCAGGGCTGATTGTGGCGTTGTCCTGGGCTGTGCCGGCAGCTCTAGCCATCCAGTCTCAGGGACTGGAACTTCAAGATGCTGGGAAGAAGTTCTTAGGTTTTTCATCAGCTTCTCGTTTGGTTGCGACGTCTCTGCTCGGTTGTGGCGCTGCCGCCGTCTCGTCAGGAGCCGTGACGTCGGGCTCCTTTTCCGTTTGAGGATGCAGGAGAGGCTCCTCTCCTCCCCGTAGATTATTGGGATCGATGCCCTTCTGGTCTCGGAGCGTCGTGTTCGTCGTGGAGCGTTTTTGGCGCTGTGGCCGTCGCGTGGTCTATAAGGTTCTGCGGAGCGTCTGTCGGCCCGGGTGCGCGTTTGGCTCGGAGCTGCTCTGCCCGGACGCGTAGAGGCAGGGGAGGGTGGACGGAGCTCTGGCGGTCCCCGGTTAACCTGCTGACGCGTTGAATTGCGTGGGCAGAGGCGGCGCGGTCATCTGGGATGGAGTAGCCGTGGGCAGGGGAGCGGAGGGTCCCCGCGCAGGCGTTTGAGAGCCTCCACGAGAGCTTGGGACGTTATTGCGCCACAGAAAGCAGACCTGTGGGCTGGTCAGGCTGTTGATGGGCTGCTGGGTGACTTGCAGAATCACCTGATTTCAGGAGCAGAGGGACAACTTGGCCCGGAAGAGCGACGGAGGAGGCGAGCTGTGCGCCGTAAGCAGGTGGGTCGGTGGGTGGTGCCAGAGGGGAGCTGTGCCGTGTGGCTCTAGCTAAGCTCGGTCGTTTCTCTGTTTCCTAGGTGCGAAGCGAAGAGGAAAGCGGGCTGTCGGCAGCTCAGCTCCTCGGGCCAGGTGAGCACGGAGTGCTGGGCCGAAGCGGCAGCTCGTTTCAGGTCCCGTGTTGCTGGCGCGGGTCCGAGCGTCCTTTGGTGGTGTTTTACAGGCGGCAGCTGAGCGTCTCGGCGGTCCGCGGCGTGGCAGTCCAAAGCAAGGGCGGCCGGGTGGGCGAGCGGCCCAGGTAAGGGAGGGCGAGCTGGGACCGTCTGCGGGCAGGCTGTGTTTTCGGGCGGCGTCCGAGCGCGTGCCTCTGGTTTTGCGGGTGCCGCAGACGAGCCGGCAGGGGCGAAGCCGCACGCCGGCCGGCAGCCGAGAAGGTGAGGCGGCGGTGGGCGTTGCGGAGCCCGGTATTGCCCGGTGTCTCGCTTCATCTTTTCCTTCTCGCTTTGCAGGCGCTTTGTGGGCCCTCTGGACCGGGAGGAGCATTTGCGGTGAGCCGGGCTAGGGGCGAGGAGGAGCGTGGGGCCGGGGACTCGTTCCCGGCGCCACGGTTTTTTTTGCTTCTCGCCGTCGTAGGCGTCACCAGCGCTGAGGGTTTGTGACCGCGCCAGCGGCAGGACACGCCGACCGGACCGCCCTGGAGCTCAGCAGGAGGTGGGTGTCGCGGACGGACTCGGCGTTTGCCCCGCGGCGCCGTGTGCCGGCGTGGCTTAGCGAGCGCGTGCTTTCTCGTGCTCCTGCAGGCGCTGAAGAGGAACCCGGCGACGCGGGAAGACGGCCGTTGGCGCACGTGGCGTTTTCCTCTGCCGAAGATGGGTTCGGTCCCTCGGCCCTCTGAAAGCTAAGTGGAGGCGCGAGGGCTGGGAAGGGGCCGGGAATGGCAGGGACGGGGGGTTTAGCTCTGCTAAGGGCAAGGGCCGTCCAGGAACCGCGCCCTTGGCGCGGGTCAAGGGCCCGGGGACCTTTACCGTGCGATGCCAGCGTGTGCCGGGCAGGGCAGCTCCAGCCTGCGTCTGCGTTGTGGTGTAGTTCGGGAAGCCTGCCTTGCGCCTGTCAGCCGATCCTGGGGTCTCGTTGCGTTCGAGGGGCACGGAAGGCCTCTCGGGTGCCACCCCGGGATCTGGAACGCCGGTGCCGATCGGCGTAGCGCCGATCGGGCGCTGGTTTTCTGGTGTCGGCAGCCGAAAGCGTGGCGGGTTCTTGCCTTTCGGCCGTTTCTGGTCAGGGCTGATTGTGGCGTTGTCCTGGGCTGTGCCGGCAGCTCTAGCCATCCAGTCTCAGGGACTGGAACTTCAAGATGCTGGGAAGAAGTTCTTAGGTTTTTCATCAGCTTCTCGTTTGGTTGCGACGTCTCTGCTCGGTTGTGGCGCTGCCGCCGTCTCGTCAGGAGCCGTGACGTCGGGCTCCTTTTCCGTTTGAGGATGCAGGAGAGGCTCCTCTCCTCCCCGTAGATTATTGGGATCGATGCCCTTCTGGTCTCGGAGCGTCGTGTTCGTCGTGGAGCGTTTTCGGCGCTGTGGCCGTCGCGTGGTCTATAAGGTTCTGCGGAGCGTCTGTCGGCCCGGGTGCGCGTTTGGCTCGGAGCTGCTCTGCCCGGACGCGTAGAGGCAGGGGAGGGTGGACGGAGCTCTGGCGGTCCCCGGTTAACCTGCTGACGCGTTGAATTGCGTGGGCAGAGGCGGCGCGGTCATCTGGGATGGAGTAGCCGTGGGCAGGGGAGCGGAGGGTCCCCGCGCAGGCGTTTGAGAGCCTCCACGAGAGCTTGGGACGTTATTGCGCCACAGAAAGCAGACCTGTGGGCTGGTCAGGCTGTTGATGGGCTGCTGGGTGACTTGCAGAATCACCTGATTTCAGGAGCAGAGGGACAACTTGGCCCGGAAGAGCGACGGAGGAGGCGAGCTGTGCGCCGTAAGCAGGTGGGTCGGTGGGTGGTGCCAGAGGGGAGCTGTGCCGTGTGGCTCTAGCTAAGCTCGGTCGTTTCTCTGTTTCCTAGGTGCGAAGCGAAGAGCAAAGCGGGCTGTCGGCAGCTCAGCTCCTCGGGCCAGGTGAGCACGGAGTGCTGGGCCGAAGCGGCAGCTCGTTTCAGGTCCCGTGTTGCTGGCGCGGGTCCGAGCGTCCTTTGGTGGTGTTTTACAGGCGGCAGCTGAGCGTCTCGGCGGTCCGCGGCGTGGCAGTCCAAAGCAAGGGCGGCCGGGTGGGCGAGCGGCCCAGGTAAGGGAGGGCGAGCTGGGACCGTCTGCGGGCAGGCTGTGTTTTCGGGCGGCGTCCGAGCGCGTGCCTCTGGTTTTGCCGGTGCCGCAGACGAGCCGGCAGGGGCGAAGCCGCACGCCGGCCGGCAGCCGAGAAGGTGAGGCGGCGGTGGGCGTTGCGGAGCCCGGTATTGCCCGGTCTCTCGCTTCATCTTTTCCTTCTCGCTTTGCAGGCGCTTTGTGGGCCCTCTGGACCGGGAGGAGCATTTGCGGTGAGCCGGGCTAGGGGCGAGGAGGAGCGTGGGGCCGGGGACTCGTTCCCGGCGCCACGGTTTTTTTTGCTTCTCGCCGTCGTAGGCGTCACCAGCGCTGAGGGTTTGTGACCGCGCCAGCGGCAGGACACGCCGACCGGACCGCCCTGGAGCTCAGCAGGAGGTGGGTGTCGCGGACGGACTCGGCGTTTGCCCCGCGGCGCCGTGTGCCGGCGTGGCTTAGCGAGCGCGTGCTTTCTCGTGCTCCTGCAGGCGCTGAAGAGGAACCCGGCGACGCGGGAAGACGGCCGTTGGCGCACGTGGCGTTTTCCTCTGCCGAAGATGGGTTCGGTCCCTCGGCCCTCTGAAAGCTAAGTGGAGGCGCGAGGGCTGGGAAGGGGCCGGGAATGGCAGGGACGGGGGGTTTAGCTCTGCTAAGGGCAAGGGCCGTCCAGGAACCGCGCCCTTGGCGCGGGTCAAGGGCCCGGGGACCTTTACCGTGCGATGCCAGCGTGTGCCGGGCAGGGCAGCTCCAGCCTGCGTCTGCGTTGTGGTGTAGTTCGGGAAGCCTGCCTTGCGCCTGTCAGCCGATCCTGGGGTCTCGTTGCGTTCGAGGGGCACGGAAGGCCTCTCGGGTGCCACCCCGGGATCTGGAACGCCGGTGCCGATCGGCGTAGCGCCGATCGGGCGCTGGTTTTCTGGTGTCGGCAGCCGAAAGCGTGGCGGGTTCTTGCCTTTCGGCCGTTTCTGGTCAGGGCTGATTGTGGCGTTGTCCTGGGCTGTGCCGGCAGCTCTAGCCATCCAGTCTCAGGGACTGGAACTTCAAGATGCTGGGAAGAAGTTCTTAGGTTTTTCATCAGCTTCTCGTTTGGTTGCGACGTCTCTGCTCGGTTGTGGCGCTGCCGCCGTCTCGTCAGGAGCCGTGACGTCGGGCTCCTTTTCCGTTTGAGGATGCAGGAGAGGCTCCTCTCCTCCCCGTAGATTATTGGGATCGATGCCCTTCTGGTCTCGGAGCGTCGTGTTCGTCGTGGAGCGTTTTCGGCGCTGTGGCCGTCGCGTGGTCTATAAGGTTCTGCGGAGCGTCTGTCGGCCCGGGTGCGCGTTTGGCTCGGAGCTGCTCTGCCCGGACGCGTAGAGGCAGGGGAGGGTGGACGGAGCTCTGGCGGTCCCCGGTTAACCTGCTGACGCGTTGAATTGCGTGGGCAGAGGCGGCGCGGTCATCTGGGATGGAGTAGCCGTGGGCAGGGGAGCGGAGGGTCCCCGCGCAGGCGTTTGAGAGCCTCCACGAGAGCTTGGGACGTTATTGCGCCACAGAAAGCAGACCTGTGGGCTGGTCAGGCTGTTGATGGGCTGCTGGGTGACTTGCAGAATCACCTGATTTCAGGAGCAGAGGGACAACTTGGCCCGGAAGAGCGACGGAGGAGGCGAGCTGTGCGCCGTAAGCAGGTGGGTCGGTGGGTGGTGCCAGAGGGGAGCTGTGCCGTGTGGCTCTAGCTAAGCTCGGTCGTTTCTCTGTTTCCTAGGTGCGAAGCCAAGAGCAAAGCGGGCTGTCGGCAGCTCAGCTCCTCGGGCCAGGTGAGCACGGAGTGCTGGGCCGAAGCGGCAGCTCGTTTCAGGTCCCGTGTTGCTGGCGCGGGTCCGAGCGTCCTTTGGTGGTGTTTTACAGGCGGCAGCTGAGCGTCTCGGCGGTCCGCGGCGTGGCAGTCCAAAGCAAGGGCGGCCGGGTGGGCGAGCGGCCCAGGTAAGGGAGGGCGAGCTGGGACCGTCTGCGGGCAGGCTGTGTTTTCGGGCGGCGTCCGAGCGCGTGCCTCTGGTTTTGCCGGTGCCGCAGACGAGCCGGCAGGGGCGAAGCCGCACGCCGGCCGGCAGCCGAGAAGGTGAGGCGGCGGTGGGCGTTGCGGAGCCCGGTATTGCCCGGTCTCTCGCTTCATCTTTTCCTTCTCGCTTTGCAGGCGCTTTGTGGGCCCTCTGGACCGGGAGGAGCATTTGCGGTGAGCCGGGCTAGGGGCGAGGAGGAGCGTGGGGCCGGGGACTCGTTCCCGGCGCCACGGTTTTTTTTGCTTCTCGCCGTCGTAGGCGTCACCAGCGCTGAGGGTTTGTGACCGCGCCAGCGGCAGGACACGCCGACCGGACCGCCCTGGAGCTCAGCAGGAGGTGGGTGTCGCGGACGGACTCGGCGTTTGCCCCGCGGCGCCGTGTGCCGGCGTGGCTTAGCGAGCGCGTGCTTTCTCGTGCTCCTGCAGGCGCTGAAGAGGAACCCGGCGACGCGGGAAGACGGCCGTTGGCGCACGTGGCGTTTTCCTCTGCCGAAGATGGGTTCGGTCCCTCGGCCCTCTGAAAGCTAAGTGGAGGCGCGAGGGCTGGGAAGGGGCCGGGAATGGCAGGGACGGGGGGTTTAGCTCTGCTAAGGGCAAGGGCCGTCCAGGAACCGCGCCCTTGGCGCGGGTCAAGGGCCCGGGGACCTTTACCGTGCGATGCCAGCGTGTGCCGGGCAGGGCAGCTCCAGCCTGCGTCTGCGTTGTGGTGTAGTTCGGGAAGCCTGCCTTGCGCCTGTCAGCCGATCCTGGGGTCTCGTTGCGTTCGAGGGGCACGGAAGGCCTCTCGGGTGCCACCCCGGGATCTGGAACGCCGGTGCCGATCGGCGTAGCGCCGATCGGGCGCTGGTTTTCTGGTGTCGGCAGCCGAAAGCGTGGCGGGTTCTTGCCTTTCGGCCGTTTCTGGTCAGGGCTGATTGTGGCGTTGTCCTGGGCTGTGCCGGCAGCTCTAGCCATCCAGTCTCAGGGACTGGAACTTCAAGATGCTGGGAAGAAGTTCTTAGGTTTTTCATCAGCTTCTCGTTTGGTTGCGACGTCTCTGCTCGGTTGTGGCGCTGCCGCCGTCTCGTCAGGAGCCGTGACGTCGGGCTCCTTTTCCGTTTGAGGATGCAGGAGAGGCTCCTCTCCTCCCCGTAGATTATTGGGATCGATGCCCTTCTGGTCTCGGAGCGTCGTGTTCGTCGTGGAGCGTTTTTGGCGCTGTGGCCGTCGCGTGGTCTATAAGGTTCTGCGGAGCGTCTGTCGGCCCGGGTGCGCGTTTGGCTCGGAGCTGCTCTGCCCGGACGCGTAGAGGCAGGGGAGGGTGGACGGAGCTCTGGCGGTCCCCGGTTAACCTGCTGACGCGTTGAATTGCGTGGGCAGAGGCGGCGCGGTCATCTGGGATGGAGTAGCCGTGGGCAGGGGAGCGGAGGGTCCCCGCGCAGGCGTTTGAGAGCCTCCACGAGAGCTTGGGACGTTATTGCGCCACAGAAAGCAGACCTGTGGGCTGGTCAGGCTGTTGATGGGCTGCTGGGTGACTTGCAGAATCACCTGATTTCAGGAGCAGAGGGACAACTTGGCCCGGAAGAGCGCCGGAGGAGGCGAGCTGTGCGCCGTAAGCAGGTGGGTCGGTGGGTGGTGCCAGAGGGGAGCTGTGCCGTGTGGCTCTAGCTAAGCTCGGTCGTTTCTCTGTTTCCTAGGTGCGAAGCGAAGAGGAAAGCGGGCTGTCGGCAGCTCAGCTCCTCGGGCCAGGTGAGCACGGAGTGCTGGGCCGAAGCGGCAGCTCGTTTCAGGTCCCGTGTTGCTGGCGCGGGTCCGAGCGTCCTTTGGTGGTGTTTTACAGGCGGCAGCTGAGCGTCTCGGCGGTCCGCGGCGTGGCAGTCCAAAGCAAGGGCGGCCGGGTGGGCGAGCGGCCCAGGTAAGGGAGGGCGAGCTGGGACCGTCTGCGGGCAGGCTGTGTTTTCGGGCGGCGTCCGAGCGCGTGCCTCTGGATTTGCGGGTGCCGCAGACGAGCCGGCAGGGGCGAAGCCGCACGCCGGCCGGCAGCCGAGAAGGTGAGGCGGCGGTGGGCGTTGCGGAGCCCGGTATTGCCCGGTCTCTCGCTTCATCTTTTCCTTCTCGCTTTGCAGGCGCTTTGTGGGCCCTCTGGACCGGGAGGAGCATTTGCGGTGAGCCGGGCTAGGGGCGAGGAGGAGCGTGGGGCCGGGGACTCGTTCCCGGCGCCACGGTTTTTTTTGCTTCTCGCCGTCGTAGGCGTCACCAGCGCTGAGGGTTTGTGACCGCGCCAGCGGCAGGACACGCCGACCGGACCGCCCTGGAGCTCAGCAGGAGGTGGGTGTCGCGGACGGACTCGGCGTTTGCCCCGCGGCGCCGTGTGCCGGCGTGGCTTAGCGAGCGCGTGCTTTCTCGTGCTCCTGCAGGCGCTGAAGAGGAACCCGGCGACGCGGGAAGACGGCCGTTGGCGCACGTGGCGTTTTCCTCTGCCGAAGATGGGTTCGGTCCCTCGGCCCTCTGAAAGCTAAGTGGAGGCGCGAGGGCTGGGAAGGGGCCGGGAATGGCAGGGACGGGGGGTTTAGCTCTGCTAAGGGCAAGGGCCGTCCAGGAACCGCGCCCTTGGCGCGGGTCAAGGGCCCGGGGACCTTTACCGTGCGATGCCAGCGTGTGCCGGGCAGGGCAGCTCCAGCCTGCGTCTGCGTTGTGGTGTAGTTCGGGAAGCCTGCCTTGCGCCTGTCAGCCGATCCTGGGGTCTCGTTGCGTTCGAGGGGCACGGAAGGCCTCTCGGGTGCCACCCCGGGATCTGGAACGCCGGTGCCGATCGGCGTAGCGCCGATCGGGCGCTGGTTTTCTGGTGTCGGCAGCCGAAAGCGTGGCGGGTTCTTGCCTTTCGGCCGTTTCTGGTCAGGGCTGATTGTGGCGTTGTCCTGGGCTGTGCCGGCAGCTGTGCTCTCTAGCCATCCAGTCTCAGGGACTGGAACTTCAAGATGCTGGGAAGAAGTTCTTAGGTTTTTCATCAGCTTCTCGTTTGGTTGCGACGTCTCTGCTCGGTTGTGGCGCTGCCGCCGTCTCGTCAGGAGCCGTGACGTCGGGCTCCTTTTCCGTTTGAGGATGCAGGAGAGGCTCCTCTCCTCCCCGTAGATTATTGGGATCGATGCCCTTCTGGTCTCGGAGCGTCGTGTTCGTCGTGGAGCGTTTTTGGCGCTGTGGCCGTCGCGTGGTCTATAAGGTTCTGCGGAGCGTCTGTCGGCCCGGGTGCGCGTTTGGCTCGGAGCTGCTCTGCCCGGACGCGTAGAGGCAGGGGAGGGTGGACGGAGCTCTGGCGGTCCCCGGTTAACCTGCTGACGCGTTGAATTGCGTGGGCAGAGGCGGCGCGGTCATCTGGGATGGAGTAGCCGTGGGCAGGGGAGCGGAGGGTCCCCGCGCAGGCGTTTGAGAGCCTCCACGAGAGCTTGGGACGTTATTGCGCCACAGAAAGCAGACCTGTGGGCTGGTCAGGCTGTTGATGGGCTGCTGGGTGACTTGCAGAATCACCTGATTTCAGGAGCAGAGGGACAACTTGGCCCGGAAGAGCGACGGAGGAGGCGAGCTGTGCGCCGTAAGCAGGTGGGTCGGTGGGTGGTGCCAGAGGGGAGCTGTGCCGTGTGGCTCTAGCTAAGCTCGGTCGTTTCTCTGTTTCCTAGGTGCGAAGCGAAGAGGAAAGCGGGCTGTCGGCAGCTCAGCTCCTCGGGCCAGGTGAGCACGGAGTGCTGGGCCGAAGCGGCAGCTCGTTTCAGGTCCCGTGTTGCTGGCGCGGGTCCGAGCGTCCTTTGGTGGTGTTTTACAGGCGGCAGCTGAGCGTCTCGGCGGTCCGCGGCGTGGCAGTCCAAAGCAAGGGCGGCCGGGTGGGCGAGCGGCCCAGGTAAGGGAGGGCGAGCTGGGACCGTCTGCGGGCAGGCTGTGTTTTCGGGCGGCGTCCGAGCGCGTGCCTCTGGTTTTGCGGGTGCCGCAGACGAGCCGGCAGGGGCGAAGCCGCACGCCGGCCGGCAGCCGAGAAGGTGAGGCGGCGGTGGGCGTTGCGGAGCCCGGTATTGCCCGGTCTCTCGCTTCATCTTTTCCTTCTCGCTTTGCAGGCGCTTTGTGGGCCCTCTGGACCGGGAGGAGCATTTGCGGTGAGCCGGGCTAGGGGCGAGGAGGAGCGTGGGGCCGGGGACTCGTTCCCGGCCCCACGGTTTTTTTTGCTTCTCGCCGTCGTAGGCGTCACCAGCGCTGAGGGTTTGTGACCGCGCCAGCGGCAGGACACGCCGACCGGACCGCCCTGGAGCTCAGCAGGAGGTGGGTGTCGCGGACGGACTCGGCGTTTGCCCCGCGGCGCCGTGTGCCGGCGTGGCTTAGCGAGCGCGTGCTTTCTCGTGCTCCTGCAGGCGCTGAAGAGGAACCCGGCGACGCGGGAAGACGGCCGTTGGCGCACGTGGCGTTTTCCTCTGCCGAAGATGGGTTCGGTCCCTCGGCCCTCTGAAAGCTAAGTGGAGGCGCGAGGGCTGGGAAGGGGCCGGGAATGGCAGGGACGGGGGGTTTAGCTCTGCTAAGGGCAAGGGCCGTCCAGGAACCGCGCCCTTGGCGCGGGTCAAGGGCCCGGGGACCTTTACCGTGCGATGCCAGCGTGTGCCGGGCAGGGCAGCTCCAGCCTGCGTCTGCGTTGTGGTGTAGTTCGGGAAGCCTGCCTTGCGCCTGTCAGCCGATCCTGGGGTCTCGTTGCGTTCGAGGGGCACGGAAGGCCTCTCGGGTGCCACCCCGGGATCTGGAACGCCGGTGCCGATCGGCGTAGCGCCGATCGGGCGCTGGTTTTCTGGTGTCGGCAGCCGAAAGCGTGGCGCGTTCTTGCCTTTCGGCCGTTTCTGGTCAGGGCTGATTGTGGCGTTGTCCTGGGCTGTGCCGGCAGCTCTAGCCATCCAGTCTCAGGGACTGGAACTTCAAGATGCTGGGAAGAAGTTCTTAGGTTTTTCATCAGCTTCTCGTTTGGTTGCGACGTCTCTGCTCGGTTGTGGCGCTGCCGCCGTCTCGTCAGGAGCCGTGACGTCGGGCTCCTTTTCCGTTTGAGGATGCAGGAGAGGCTCCTCTCCTCCCCGTAGATTATTGGGATCGATGCCCTTCTGGTCTCGGAGCGTCGTGTTCGTCGTGGAGCGTTTTTGGCGCTGTGGCCGTCGCGTGGTCTATAAGGTTCTGCGGAGCGTCTGTCGGCCCGGGTGCGCGTTTGGCTCGGAGCTGCTCTGCCCGGACGCGTAGAGGCAGGGGAGGGTGGACGGAGCTCTGGCGGTCCCCGGTTAACCTGCTGACGCGTTGAATTGCGTGGGCAGAGGCGGCGCGGTCATCTGGGATGGAGTAGCCGTGGGCAGGGGAGCGGAGGGTCCCCGCACAGGCGTTTGAGAGCCTCCACGAGAGCTTGGGACGTTATTGCGCCACAGAAAGCAGACCTGTGGGCTGGTCAGGCTGTTGATGGGCTGCTGGGTGACTTGCAGAATCACCTGATTTCAGGAGCAGAGGGACAACTTGGCCCGGAAGAGCGACGGAGGAGGCGAGCTGTGCGCCGTAAGCAGGTGGGTCGGTGGGTGGTGCCAGAGGGGAGCTGTGCCGTGTGGCTCTAGCTAAGCTCGGTCGTTTCTCTGTTTCCTAGGTGCGAAGCGAAGAGGAAAGCGGGCTGTCGGCAGCTCAGCTCCTCGGGCCAGGTGAGCACGGAGTGCTGGGCCGAAGCGGCAGCTCGTTTCAGGTCCCGTGTTGCTGGCGCGGGTCCGAGCGTCCTTTGGTGGTGTTTTACAGGCGGCAGCTGAGCGTCTCGGCGGTCCGCGGCGTGGCAGTCCAAAGCAAGGGCGGCCGGGTGGGCGAGCGGCCCAGGTAAGGGAGGGCGAGCTGGGACCGTCTGCGGGCAGGCTGTGTTTTCGGGCGGCGTCCGAGCGCGTGCCTCTGGATTTGCGGGTGCCGCAGACGAGCCGGCAGGGGCGAAGCCGCACGCCGGCCGGCAGCCGAGAAGGTGAGGCGGCGGTGGGCGTTGCGGAGCCCGGTATTGCCCGGTCTCTCGCTTCATCTTTTCCTTCTCGCTTTGCAGGCGCTTTGTGGGCCCTCTGGACCGGGAGGAGCATTTGCGGTGAGCCGGGCTAGGGGCGAGGAGGAGCGTGGGGCCGGGGACTCGTTCCCGGCGCCACGGTTTTTTTTTGCTTCTCGCCGTCGTAGGCGTCACCAGCGCTGAGGGTTTGTGACCGCGCCAGCGGCAGGACACGCCGACCGGACCGCCCTGGAGCTCAGCAGGAGGTGGGTGTCGCGGACGGACTCGGCGTTTGCCCCGCGGCGCCGTGTGCCGGCGTGGCTTAGCGAGCGCGTGCTTTCTCGTGCTCCTGCAGGCGCTGAAGAGGAACCCGGCGACGCGGGAAGACGGCCGTTGGCGCACGTGGCGTTTTCCTCTGCCGAAGATGGGTTCGGTCCCTCGGCCCTCTGAAAGCTAAGTGGAGGCGCGAGGGCTGGGAAGGGGCCGGGAATGGCAGGGACGGGGGGTTTAGCTCTGCTAAGGGCAAGGGCCGTCCAGGAACCGCGCCCTTGGCGCGGGTCAAGGGCCCGGGGACCTTTACCGTGCGATGCCAGCGTGTGCCGGGCAGGGCAGCTCCAGCCTGCGTCTGCGTTGTGGTGTAGTTCGGGAAGCCTGCCTTGCGCCTGTCAGCCGATCCTGGGGTCTCGTTGCGTTCGAGGGGCACGGAAGGCCTCTCGGGTGCCACCCCGGGATCTGGAACGCCGGTGCCGATCGGCGTAGCGCCGATCGGGCGCTGGTTTTCTGGTGTCGGCAGCCGAAAGCGTGGCGCGTTCTTGCCTTTCGGCCGTTTCTGGTCAGGGCTGATTGTGGCGTTGTCCTGGGCTGTGCCGGCAGCTCTAGCCATCCAGTCTCAGGGACTGGAACTTCAAGATGCTGGGAAGAAGTTCTTAGGTTTTTCATCAGCTTCTCGTTTGGTTGCGACGTCTCTGCTCGGTTGTGGCGCTGCCGCCGTCTCGTCAGGAGCCGTGACGTCGGGCTCCTTTTCCGTTTGAGGATGCAGGAGAGGCTCCTCTCCTCCCCGTAGATTATTGGGATCGATGCCCTTCTGGTCTCGGAGCGTCGTGTTCGTCGTGGAGCGTTTTTGGCGCTGTGGCCGTCGCGTGGTCTATAAGGTTCTGCGGAGCGTCTGTCGGCCCGGGTGCGCGTTTGGCTCGGAGCTGCTCTGCCCGGACGCGTAGAGGCAGGGGAGGGTGGACGGAGCTCTGGCGGTCCCCGGTTAACCTGCTGACGCGTTGAATTGCGTGGGCAGAGGCGGCGCGGTCATCTGGGATGGAGTAGCCGTGGGCAGGGGAGCGGAGGGTCCCCGCGCAGGCGTTTGAGAGCCTCCACGAGAGCTTGGGACGTTATTGCGCCACAGAAAGCAGACCTGTGGGCTGGTCAGGCTGTTGATGGGCTGCTGGGTGACTTGCAGAATCACCTGATTTCAGGAGCAGAGGGACAACTTGGCCCGGAAGAGCGACGGAGGAGGCGAGCTGTGCGCCGTAAGCAGGTGGGTCGGTGGGTGGTGCCAGAGGGGAGCTGTGCCGTGTGGCTCTAGCTAAGCTCGGTCGTTTCTCTGTTTCCTAGGTGCGAAGCGAAGAGGAAAGCGGGCTGTCGGCAGCTCAGCTCCTCGGGCCAGGTGAGCACGGAGTGCTGGGCCGAAGCGGCAGCTCGTTTCAGGTCCCGTGTTGCTGGCGCGGGTCCGAGCGTCCTTTGGTGGTGTTTTACAGGCGGCAGCTGAGCGTCTCGGCGGTCCGCGGCGTGGCAGTCCAAAGCAAGGGCGGCCGGGTGGGCGAGCGGCCCAGGTAAGGGAGGGCTAGCTGGGACCGTCTGCGGGCAGGCTGTGTTTTCGGGCGGCGTCCGAGCGCGTGCCTCTGGTTTTGCGGGTGCCGCAGACGAGCCGGCAGGGGCGAAGCCGCACGCCGGCCGGCAGCCGAGAAGGTGAGGCGGCGGTGGGCGTTGCGGAGCCCGGTATTGCCCGGTCTCTCGCTTCATCTTTTCCTTCTCGCTTTGCAGGCGCTTTGTGGGCCCTCTGGACCGGGAGGAGCATTTGCGGTGAGCCGGGCTAGGGGCGAGGAGGAGCGTGGGGCCGGGGACTCGTTCCCGGCGCCACGGTTTTTTTTGCTTCTCGCCGTCGTAGGCGTCACCAGCGCTGAGGGTTTGTGACCGCGCCAGCGGCAGGACACGCCGACCGGACCGCCCTGGAGCTCAGCAGGAGGTGGGTGTCGCGGACGGACTCGGCGTTTGCCCCGCGGCGCCGTGTGCCGGCGTGGCTTAGCGAGCGCGTGCTTTCTCGTGCTCCTGCAGGCGCTGAAGAGGAACCCGGCGACGCGGGAAGACGGCCGTTGGCGCACGTGGCGTTTTCCTCTGCCGAAGATGGGTTCGGTCCCTCGGCCCTCTGAAAGCTAAGTGGAGGCGCGAGGGCTGGGAAGGGGCCGGGAATGGCAGGGACGGGGGGTTTAGCTCTGCTAAGGGCAAGGGCCGTCCAGGAACCGCGCCCTTGGCGCGGGTCAAGGGCCCGGGGACCTTTACCGTGCGATGCCAGCGTGTGCCGGGCAGGGCAGCTCCAGCCTGCGTCTGCGTTGTGGTGTAGTTCGGGAAGCCTGCCTTGCGCCTGTCAGCCGATCCTGGGGTCTCGTTGCGTTCGAGGGGCACGGAAGGCCTCTCGGGTGCCACCCCGGGATCTGGAACGCCGGTGCCGATCGGCGTAGCGCCGATCGGGCGCTGGTTTTCTGGTGTCGGCAGCCGAAAGCGTGGCGCGTTCTTGCCTTTGGGCCGTTTCTGGTCAGGGCTGATTGTGGCGTTGTCCTGGGCTGTGCCGGCAGCTCTAGCCATCCAGTCTCAGGGACTGGAACTTCAAGATGCTGGGAAGAAGTTCTTAGGTTTTTCATCAGCTTCTCGTTTGGTTGCGACGTCTCTGCTCGGTTGTGGCGCTGCCGCCGTCTCGTCAGGAGCCGTGACGTCGGGCTCCTTTTCCGTTTGAGGATGCAGGAGAGGCTCCTCTCCTCCCCGTAGATTATTGGGATCGATGCCCTTCTGGTCTCGGAGCGTCGTGTTCGTCGTGGAGCGTTTTTGGCGCTGTGGCCGTCGCGTGGTCTATAAGGTTCTGCGGAGCGTCTGTCGGCCCGGGTGCGCGTTTGGCTCGGAGCTGCTCTGCCCGGACGCGTAGAGGCAGGGGAGGGTGGACGGAGCTCTGGCGGTCCCCGGTTAACCTGCTGACACGTTGAATTGCGTGGGCAGAGGCGGCGCGGTCATCTGGGATGGAGTAGCCGTGGGCAGGGGAGCGGAGGGTCCCCGCGCAGGCGTTTGAGAGCCTCCACGAGAGCTTGGGACGTTATTGCGCCACAGAAAGCAGACCTG
The DNA here is from genome assembly GCF_036013475.1 of Columba livia. Lineage (NCBI taxonomy): Eukaryota > Metazoa > Chordata > Aves > Columbiformes > Columbidae > Columba > Columba livia. The sequence continues at coordinate 45,977 of NC_088641.1, read as the reverse complement.
TGGGCTGGTCAGGCTGTTGATGGGCTGCTGGGTGACTTGCAGAATCACCTGATTTCAGGAGCAGAGGGACAACTTGGCCCGGAAGAGCGACGGAGGAGGCGAGCTGTGCGCCGTAAGCAGGTGGGTCGGTGGGTGGTGCCAGAGGGGAGCTGTGCCGTGTGGCTCTAGCTAAGCTCGGTCGTTTCTCTGTTTCCTAGGTGCGAAGCGAAGAGGAAAGCGGGCTGTCGGCAGCTCAGCTCCTCGGGCCAGGTGAGCACGGAGTGCTGGGCCGAAGCGGCAGCTCGTTTCAGGTCCCGTGTTGCTAGCGCGGGTCCGAGCGTCCTTTGGTGGTGTTTTACAGGCGGCAGCTGAGCGTCTCGGCGGTCCGCGGCGTGGCAGTCCAAAGCAAGGGCGGCCGGGTGGGCGAGCGGCCCAGGTAAGGGAGGGCGAGCTGGGACCGTCTGCGGGCAGGCTGTGTTTTCGGGCGGCGTCCGAGCGCGTGCCTCTGGTTTTGCGGGTGCCGCAGACGAGCCGGCAGGGGCGAAGCCGCACGCCGGCCGGCAGCCGAGAAGGTGAGGCGGCGGTGGGCGTTGCGGAGCCCGGTATTGCCCGGTCTCTCGCTTCATCTTTTCCTTCTCGCTTTGCAGGCGCTTTGTGGGCCCTCTGGACCGGGAGGAGCATTTGCGGTGAGCCGGGCTAGGGGCGAGGAGGAGCGTGGGGCCGGGGACTCGTTCCCGGCCCCACGGTTTTTTTTGCTTCTCGCCGTCGTAGGCGTCACCAGCGCTGAGGGTTTGTGACCGCGCCAGCGGCAGGACACGCCGACCGGACCGCCCTGGAGCTCAGCAGGAGGTGGGTGTCGCGGACGGACTCGGCGTTTGCCCCGCGGCGCCGTGTGCCGGCGTGGCTTAGCGAGCGCGTGCTTTCTCGTGCTCCTGCAGGCGCTGAAGAGGAACCCGGCGACGCGGGAAGACGGCCGTTGGCGCACGTGGCGTTTTCCTCTGCCGAAGATGGGTTCGGTCCCTCGGCCCTCTGAAAGCTAAGTGGAGGCGCGAGGGCTGGGAAGGGGCCGGGAATGGCAGGGACGGGGGGTTTAGCTCTGCTAAGGGCAAGGGCCGTCCAGGAACCGCGCCCTTGGCGCGGGTCAAGGGCCCGGGGACCTTTACCGTGCGATGCCAGCGTGTGCCGGGCAGGGCAGCTCCAGCCTGCGTCTGCATTGTGGTGTAGTTCGGGAAGCCTGCCTTGCGCCTGTCAGCCGATCCTGGGGTCTCGTTGCGTTCGAGGGGCACGGAAGGCCTCTCGGGTGCCACCCCGGGATCTGGAACGCCGGTGCCGATCGGCGTAGCGCCGATCGGGCGCTGGTTTTCTGGTGTCGGCAGCCGAAAGCGTGGCGCGTTCTTGCCTTTCGGCCGTTTCTGGTCAGGGCTGATTGTGGCGTTGTCCTGGGCTGTGCCGGCAGCTCTAGCCATCCAGTCTCAGGGACTGGAACTTCAAGATGCTGGGAAGAAGTTCTTAGGTTTTTCATCAGCTTCTCGTTTGGTTGCGACGTCTCTGCTCGGTTGTGGCGCTGCCGCCGTCTCGTCAGGAGCCGTGACGTCGGGCTCCTTTTCCGTTTGAGGATGCAGGAGAGGCTCCTCTCCTCCCCGTAGATTATTGGGATCGATGCCCTTCTGGTCTCGGAGCGTCGTGTTCGTCGTGGAGCGTTTTTGGCGCTGTGGCCGTCGCGTGGTCTATAAGGTTCTGCGGAGCGTCTGTCGGCCCGGGTGCGCGTTTGGCTCGGAGCTGCTCTGCCCGGACGCGTAGAGGCAGGGGAGGGTGGACGGAGCTCTGGCGGTCCCCGGTTAACCTGCTGACGCGTTGAATTGCGTGGGCAGAGGCGGCGCGGTCATCTGGGATGGAGTAGCCGTGGGCAGGGGAGCGGAGGGTCCCCGCGCAGGCGTTTGAGAGCCTCCACGAGAGCTTGGGACGTTATTGCGCCACAGAAAGCAGACCTGTGGGCTGGTCAGGCTGTTGATGGGCTGCTGGGTGACTTGCAGAATCACCTGATTTCAGGAGCAGAGGGACAACTTGGCCCGGAAGAGCGACGGAGGAGGCGAGCTGTGCGCCGTAAGCAGGTGGGTCGGTGGGTGGTGCCAGAGGGGAGCTGTGCCGTGTGGCTCTAGCTAAGCTCGGTCGTTTCTCTGTTTCCTAGGTGCGAAGCGAAGAGGAAAGCGGGCTGTCGGCAGCTCAGCTCCTCGGGCCAGGTGAGCACGGAGTGCTGGGCCGAAGCGGCAGCTCGTTTCAGGTCCCGTGTTGCTGGCGCGGGTCCGAGCGTCCTTTGGTGGTGTTTTACAGGCGGCAGCTGAGCGTCTCGGCGGTCCGCGGCGTGGCAGTCCAAAGCAAGGGCGGCCGGGTGGGCGAGCGGCCCAGGTAAGGGAGGGCGAGCTGGGACCGTCTGCGGGCAGGCTGTGTTTTCGGGCGGCGTCCGAGCGCGTGCCTCTGGTTTTGCGGGTGCCGCAGACGAGCCGGCAGGGGCGAAGCCGCACGCCGGCCGGCAGCCGAGAAGGTGAGGCGGCGGTGGGCGTTGCGGAGCCCGGTATTGCCCGGTCTCTCGCTTCATCTTTTCCTTCTCGCTTTGCAGGCGCTTTGTGGGCCCTCTGGACCGGGAGGAGCATTTGCGGTGAGCCGGGCTAGGGGCGAGGAGGAGCGTGGGGCCGGGGACTCGTTCCCGGCCCCACGGTTTTTTTTTGCTTCTCGCCGTCGTAGGCGTCACCAGCGCTGAGGGTTTGTGACCGCGCCAGCGGCAGGACACGCCGACCGGACCGCCCTGGAGCTCAGCAGGAGGTGGGTGTCGCGGACGGACTCGGCGTTTGCCCCGCGGCGCCGTGTGCCGGCGTGGCTTAGCGAGCGCGTGCTTTCTCGTGCTCCTGCAGGCGCTGAAGAGGAACCCGGCGACGCGGGAAGACGGCCGTTGGCGCACGTGGCGTTTTCCTCTGCCGAAGATGGGTTCGGTCCCTCGGCCCTCTGAAAGCTAAGTGGAGGCGCGAGGGCTGGGAAGGGGCCGGGAATGGCAGGGACGGGGGGTTTAGCTCTGCTAAGGGCAAGGGCCGTCCAGGAACCGCGCCCTTGGCGCGGGTCAAGGGCCCGGGGACCTTTACCGTGCGATGCCAGCGTGTGCCGGGCAGGGCAGCTCCAGCCTGCGTCTGCGTTGTGGTGTAGTTCGGGAAGCCTGCCTTGCGCCTGTCAGCCGATCCTGGGGTCTCGTTGCGTTCGAGGGGCACGGAAGGCCTCTCGGGTGCCACCCCGGGATCTGGAACGCCGGTGCCGATCGGCGTAGCGCCGATCGGGCGCTGGTTTTCTGGTGTCGGCAGCCGAAAGCGTGGCGCGTTCTTGCCTTTCGGCCGTTTCTGGTCAGGGCTGATTGTGGCGTTGTCCTGGGCTGTGCCGGCAGCTCTAGCCATCCAGTCTCAGGGACTGGAACTTCAAGATGCTGGGAAGAAGTTCTTAGGTTTTTCATCAGCTTCTCGTTTGGTTGCGACGTCTCTGCTCGGTTGTGGCGCTGCCGCCGTCTCGTCAGGAGCCGTGACGTCGGGCTCCTTTTCCGTTTGAGGATGCAGGAGAGGCTCCTCTCCTCCCCGTAGATTATTGGGATCGATGCCCTTCTGGTCTCGGAGCGTCGTGTTCGTCGTGGAGCGTTTTTGGCGCTGTGGCCGTCGCGTGGTCTATAAGGTTCTGCGGAGCGTCTGTCGGCCCGGGTGCGCGTTTGGCTCGGAGCTGCTCTGCCCGGACGCGTAGAGGCAGGGGAGGGTGGACGGAGCTCTGGCGGTCCCCGGTTAACCTGCTGACGCGTTGAATTGCGTGGGCAGAGGCGGCGCGGTCATCTGGGATGGAGTAGCCGTGGGCAGGGGAGCGGAGGGTCCCCGCGCAGGCGTTTGAGAGCCTCCACGAGAGCTTGGGACGTTATTGCGCCACAGAAAGCAGACCTGTGGGCTGGTCAGGCTGTTGATGGGCTGCTGGGTGACTTGCAGAATCACCTGATTTCAGGAGCAGAGGGACAACTTGGCCCGGAAGAGCGACGGAGGAGGCGAGCTGTGCGCCGTAAGCAGGTGGGTCGGTGGGTGGTGCCAGAGGGGAGCTGTGCCGTGTGGCTCTAGCTAAGCTCGGTCGTTTCTCTGTTTCCTAGGTGCGAAGCGAAGAGGAAAGCGGGCTGTCGGCAGCTCAGCTCCTCGGGCCAGGTGAGCACGGAGTGCTGGGCCGAAGCGGCAGCTCGTTTCAGGTCCCGTGTTGCTGGCGCGGGTCCGAGCGTCCTTTGGTGGTGTTTTACAGGCGGCAGCTGAGCGTCTCGGCGGTCCGCGGCGTGGCAGTCCAAAGCAAGGGCGGCCGGGTGGGCGAGCGGCCCAGGTAAGGGAGGGCGAGCTGGGACCGTCTGCGGGCAGGCTGTGTTTTCGGGCGGCGTCCGAGCGCGTGCCTCTGGATTTGCGGGTGCCGCAGACGAGCCGGCAGGGGCGAAGCCGCACGCCGGCCGGCAGCCGAGAAGGTGAGGCGGCGGTGGGCGTTGCGGAGCCCGGTATTGCCCGGTCTCTCGCTTCATCTTTTCCTTCTCGCTTTGCAGGCGCTTTGTGGGCCCTCTGGACCGGGAGGAGCATTTGCGGTGAGCCGGGCTAGGGGCGAGGAGGAGCGTGGGGCCGGGGACTCGTTCCCGGCGCCACGGTTTTTTTTGCTTCTCGCCGTCGTAGGCGTCACCAGCGCTGAGGGTTTGTGACCGCGCCAGCGGCAGGACACGCCGACCGGACCGCCCTGGAGCTCAGCAGGAGGTGGGTGTCGCGGACGGACTCGGCGTTTGCCCCGCGGCGCCGTGTGCCGGCGTGGCTTAGCGAGCGCGTGCTTTCTCGTGCTCCTGCAGGCGCTGAAGAGGAACCCGGCGACGCGGGAAGACGGCCGTTGGCGCACGTGGCGTTTTCCTCTGCCGAAGATGGGTTCGGTCCCTCGGCCCTCTGAAAGCTAAGTGGAGGCGCGAGGGCTGGGAAGGGGCCGGGAATGGCAGGGACGGGGGGTTTAGCTCTGCTAAGGGCAAGGGCCGTCCAGGAACCGCGCCCTTGGCGCGGGTCAAGGGCCCGGGGACCTTTACCGTGCGATGCCAGCGTGTGCCGGGCAGGGCAGCTCCAGCCTGCGTCTGCGTTGTGGTGTAGTTCGGGAAGCCTGCCTTGCGCCTGTCAGCCGATCCTGGGGTCTCGTTGCGTTCGAGGGGCACGGAAGGCCTCTCGGGTGCCACCCCGGGATCTGGAACGCCGGTGCCGATCGGCGTAGCGCCGATCGGGCGCTGGTTTTCTGGTGTCGGCAGCCGAAAGCGTGGCGCGTTCTTGCCTTTCGGCCGTTTCTGGTCAGGGCTGATTGTGGCGTTGTCCTGGGCTGTGCCGGCAGCTCTAGCCATCCAGTCTCAGGGACTGGAACTTCAAGATGCTGGGAAGAAGTTCTTAGGTTTTTCATCAGCTTCTCGTTTGGTTGCGACGTCTCTGCTCGGTTGTGGCGCTGCCGCCGTCTCGTCAGGAGCCGTGACGTCGGGCTCCTTTTCCGTTTGAGGATGCAGGAGAGGCTCCTCTCCTCCCCGTAGATTATTGGGATCGATGCCCTTCTGGTCTCGGAGCGTCGTGTTCGTCGTGGAGCGTTTTTGGCGCTGTGGCCGTCGCGTGGTCTATAAGGTTCTGCGGAGCGTCTGTCGGCCCGGGTGCGCGTTTGGCTCGGAGCTGCTCTGCCCGGACGCGTAGAGGCAGGGGAGGGTGGACGGAGCTCTGGCGGTCCCCGGTTAACCTGCTGACACGTTGAATTGCGTGGGCAGAGGCGGCGCGGTCATCTGGGATGGAGTAGCCGTGGGCAGGGGAGCGGAGGGTCCCCGCGCAGGCGTTTGAGAGCCTCCACGAGAGCTTGGGACGTTATTGCGCCACAGAAAGCAGACCTGTGGGCTGGTCAGGCTGTTGATGGGCTGCTGGGTGACTTGCAGAATCACCTGATTTCAGGAGCAGAGGGACAACTTGGCCCGGAAGAGCGACGGAGGAGGCGAGCTGTGCGCCGTAAGCAGGTGGGTCGGTGGGTGGTGCCAGAGGGGAGCTGTGCCGTGTGGCTCTAGCTAAGCTCGGTCGTTTCTCTGTTTCCTAGGTGCGAAGCGAAGAGGAAAGCGGGCTGTCGGCAGCTCAGCTCCTCGGGCCAGGTGAGCACGGAGTGCTGGGCCGAAGCGGCAGCTCGTTTCAGGTCCCGTGTTGCTGGCGCGGGTCCGAGCGTCCTTTGGTGGTGTTTTACAGGCGGCAGCTGAGCGTCTCGGCGGTCCGCGGCGTGGCAGTCCAAAGCAAGGGCGGCCGGGTGGGCGAGCGGCCCAGGTAAGGGAGGGCGAGCTGGGACCGTCTGCGGGCAGGCTGTGTTTTCGGGCGGCGTCCGAGCGCGTGCCTCTGGTTTTGCGGGTGCCGCAGACGAGCCGGCAGGGGCGAAGCCGCACGCCGGCCGGCAGCCGAGAAGGTGAGGCGGCGGTGGGCGTTGCGGAGCCCGGTATTGCCCGGTCTCTCGCTTCATCTTTTCCTTCTCGCTTTGCAGGCGCTTTGTGGGCCCTCTGGACCGGGAGGAGCATTTGCGGTGAGCCGGGCTAGGGGCGAGGAGGAGCGTGGGGCCGGGGACTCGTTCCCGGCCCCACGGTTTTTTTTTGCTTCTCGCCGTCGTAGGCGTCAGCAGCGCTGAGGGTTTGTGACCGCGCCAGCGGCAGGACACGCCGACCGGACCGCCCTGGAGCTCAGCAGGAGGTGGGTGTCGCGGACGGACTCGGCGTTTGCCCCGCGGCGCCGTGTGCCGGCGTGGCTTAGCGAGCGCGTGCTTTCTCGTGCTCCTGCAGGCGCTGAAGAGGAACCCGGCGACGCGGGAAGACGGCCGTTGGCGCACGTGGCGTTTTCCTCTGCCGAAGATGGGTTCGGTCCCTCGGCCCTCTGAAAGCTAAGTGGAGGCGCGAGGGCTGGGAGGGTGCCGGGAATGGCAGGGACGGGGGGGTTAGCTCTGCTAAGGGCAAGGGCCGTCCAGGAACCGCGCCCTTGGCGCGGGTCAAGGGCCCGGGGACCTTTACCGTGCGATGCCAGCGTGTGCCGGGCAGGGCAGCTCCAGCCTGCGTCTGCGTTGTGGTGTAGTTCGGGAAGCCTGCCTTGCGCCTGTCAGCCGATCCTGGGGTCTCGTTGCGTTCGAGGGGCACGGAAGGCCTCTCTCGGGTGCCACCCCGGGATCTGGAACGCCGGTGCCGATCGGCGTAGCGCCGATCGGGCGCTGGTTTTCTGGTGTCGGCAGCCGAAAGCGTGGCGCGTTCTTGCCTTTCGGCCGTTTCTGGTCAGGGCTGATTGTGGCGTTGTCCTGGGCTGTGCCGGCAGCTCTAGCCATCCAGTCTCAGGGACTGGAACTTCAAGATGCTGGGAAGAAGTTCTTAGGTTTTTCATCAGCTTCTCGTTTGGTTGCGACGTCTCTGCTCGGTTGTGGCGCTGCCGCCGTCTCGTCAGGAGCCGTGACGTCGGGCTCCTTTTCCGTTTGAGGATGCAGGAGAGGCTCCTCTCCTCCCCGTAGATTATTGGGATCGATGCCCTTCTGGTCTCGGAGCGTCGTGTTCGTCGTGGAGCGTTTTTGGCGCTGTGGCCGTCGCGTGGTCTATAAGGTTCTGCGGAGCGTCTGTCGGCCCGGGTGCGCGTTTGGCTCGGAGCTGCTCTGCCCGGACGCGTAGAGGCAGGGGAGGGTGGACGGAGCTCTGGCGGTCCCCGGTTAACCTGCTGACGCGTTGAATTGCGTGGGCAGAGGCGGCGCGGTCATCTGGGATGGAGTAGCCGTGGGCAGGGGAGCGGAGGGTCCCCGCGCAGGCGTTTGAGAGCCTCCACGAGAGCTTGGGACGTTATTGCGCCACAGAAAGCAGACCTGTGGGCTGGTCAGGCTGTTGATGGGCTGCTGGGTGACTTGCAGAATCACCTGATTTCAGGAGCAGAGGGACAACTTGGCCCGGAAGAGCGACGGAGGAGGCGAGCTGTGCGCCGTAAGCAGGTGGGTCGGTGGGTGGTGCCAGAGGGGAGCTGTGCCGTGTGGCTCTAGCTAAGCTCGGTCGTTTCTCTGTTTCCTAGGTGCGAAGCGAAGAGGAAAGCGGGCTGTCGGCAGCTCAGCTCCTCGGGCCAGGTGAGCACGGAGTGCTGGGCCGAAGCGGCAGCTCGTTTCAGGTCCCGTGTTGCTGGCGCGGGTCCGAGCGTCCTTTGGTGGTGTTTTACAGGCGGCAGCTGAGCGTCTCGGCGGTCCGCGGCGTGGCAGTCCAAAGCAAGGGCGGCCGGGTGGGCGAGCGGCCCAGGTAAGGGAGGGCGAGCTGGGACCGTCTGCGGGCAGGCTGTGTTTTCGGGCGGCGTCCGAGCGCGTGCCTCTGGATTTGCGGGTGCCGCAGACGAGCCGGCAGGGGCGAAGCCGCACGCCGGCCGGCAGCCGAGAAGGTGAGGCGGCGGTGGGCGTTGCGGAGCCCGGTATTGCCCGGTCTCTCGCTTCATCTTTTCCTTCTCGCTTTGCAGGCGCTTTGTGGGCCCTCTGGACCGGGAGGAGCATTTGCGGTGAGCCGGGCTAGGGGCGAGGAGGAGCGTGGGGCCGGGGACTCGTTCCCGGCCCCACGGTTTTTTTTTGCTTCTCGCCGTCGTAGGCGTCACCAGCGCTGAGGGTTTGTGACCGCGCCAGCGGCAGGACACGCCGACCGGACCGCCCTGGAGCTCAGCAGGAGGTGGGTGTCGCGGACGGACTCGGCGTTTGCCCCGCGGCGCCGTGTGCCGGCGTGGCTTAGCGAGCGCGTGCTTTCTCGTGCTCCTGCAGGCGCTGAAGAGGAACCCGGCGACGCGGGAAGACGGCCGTTGGCGCACGTGGCGTTTTCCTCTGCCGAAGATGGGTTCGGTCCCTCGGCCCTCTGAAAGCTAAGTGGAGGCGCGAGGGCTGGGAAGGGGCCGGGAATGGCAGGGACGGGGGGTTTAGCTCTGCTAAGGGCAAGGGCCGTCCAGGAACCGCGCCCTTGGCGCGGGTCAAGGGCCCGGGGACCTTTACCGTGCGATGCCAGCGTGTGCCGGGCAGGGCAGCTCCAGCCTGCGTCTGCGTTGTGGTGTAGTTCGGGAAGCCTGCCTTGCGCCTGTCAGCCGATCCTGGGGTCTCGTTGCGTTCGAGGGGCACGGAAGGCCTCTCGGGTGCCACCCCGGGATCTGGAACGCCGGTGCCGATCGGCGTAGCGCCGATCGGGCGCTGGTTTTCTGGTGTCGGCAGCCGAAAGCGTGGCGCGTTCTTGCCTTTCGGCCGTTTCTGGTCAGGGCTGATTGTGGCGTTGTCCTGGGCTGTGCCGGCAGCTCTAGCCATCCAGTCTCAGGGACTGGAACTTCAAGATGCTGGGAAGAAGTTCTTAGGTTTTTCATCAGCTTCTCGTTTGGTTGCGACGTCTCTGCTCGGTTGTGGCGCTGCCGCCGTCTCGTCAGGAGCCGTGACGTCGGGCTCCTTTTCCGTTTGAGGATGCAGGAGAGGCTCCTCTCCTCCCCGTAGATTATTGGGATCGATGCCCTTCTGGTCTCGGAGCGTCGTGTTCGTCGTGGAGCGTTTTTGGCGCTGTGGCCGTCGCGTGGTCTATAAGGTTCTGCGGAGCGTCTGTCGGCCCGGGTGCGCGTTTGGCTCGGAGCTGCTCTGCCCGGACGCGTAGAGGCAGGGGAGGGTGGACGGAGCTCTGGCGGTCCCCGGTTAACCTGCTGACGCGTTGAATTGCGTGGGCAGAGGCGGCGCGGTCATCTGGGATGGAGTAGCCGTGGGCAGGGGAGCGGAGGGTCCCCGCGCAGGCGTTTGAGAGCCTCCACGAGAGCTTGGGACGTTATTGCGCCACAGAAAGCAGACCTGTGGGCTGGTCAGGCTGTTGATGGGCTGCTGGGTGACTTGCAGAATCACCTGATTTCAGGAGCAGAGGGACAACTTGGCCCGGAAGAGCGACGGAGGAGGCGAGCTGTGCGCCGTAAGCAGGTGGGTCGGTGGGTGGTGCCAGAGGGGAGCTGTGCCGTGTGGCTCTAGCTAAGCTCGGTCGTTTCTCTGTTTCCTAGGTGCGAAGCGAAGAGGAAAGCGGGCTGTCGGCAGCTCAGCTCCTCGGGCCAGGTGAGCACGGAGTGCTGGGCCGAAGCGGCAGCTCGTTTCAGGTCCCGTGTTGCTGGCGCGGGTCCGAGCGTCCTTTGGTGGTGTTTTACAGGCGGCAGCTGAGCGTCTCGGCGGTCCGCGGCGTGGCAGTCCAAAGCAAGGGCGGCCGGGTGGGCGAGCGGCCCAGGTAAGGGAGGGCGAGCTGGGACCGTCTGCGGGCAGGCTGTGTTTTCGGGCGGCGTCCGAGCGCGTGCCTCTGGATTTGCGGGTGCCGCAGACGAGCCGGCAGGGGCGAAGCCGCACGCCGGCCGGCAGCCGAGAAGGTGAGGCGGCGGTGGGCGTTGCGGAGCCCGGTATTGCCCGGTCTCTCGCTTCATCTTTTCCTTCTCGCTTTGCAGGCGCTTTGTGGGCCCTCTGGACCGGGAGGAGCATTTGCGGTGAGCCGGGCTAGGGGCGAGGAGGAGCGTGGGGCCGGGGACTCGTTCCCGGCCCCACGGTTTTTTTTGCTTCTCGCCGTCGTAGGCGTCACCAGCGCTGAGGGTTTGTGACCGCGCCAGCGGCAGGACACGCCGACCGGACCGCCCTGGAGCTCAGCAGGAGGTGGGTGTCGCGGACGGACTCGGCGTTTGCCCCGCGGCGCCGTGTGCCGGCGTGGCTTAGCGAGCGCGTGCTTTCTCGTGCTCCTGCAGGCGCTGAAGAGGAACCCGGCGACGCGGGAAGACGGCCGTTGGCGCACGTGGCGTTTTCCTCTGCCGAAGATGGGTTCGGTCCCTCGGCCCTCTGAAAGCTAAGTGGAGGCGCGAGGGCTGGGAAGGGGCCGGGAATGGCAGGGACGGGGGGTTTAGCTCTGCTAAGGGCAAGGGCCGTCCAGGAACCGCGCCCTTGGCGCGGGTCAAGGGCCCGGGGACCTTTACCGTGCGATGCCAGCGTGTGCCGGGCAGGGCAGCTCCAGCCTGCGTCTGCGTTGTGGTGTAGTTCGGGAAGCCTGCCTTGCGCCTGTCAGCCGATCCTGGGGTCTCGTTGCGTTCGAGGGGCACGGAAGGCCTCTCGGGTGCCACCCCGGGATCTGGAACGCCGGTGCCGATCGGCGTAGCGCCGATCGGGCGCTGGTTTTCTGGTGTCGGCAGCCGAAAGCGTGGCGCGTTCTTGCCTTTCGGCCGTTTCTGGTCAGGGCTGATTGTGGCGTTGTCCTGGGCTGTGCCGGCAGCTCTAGCCATCCAGTCTCAGGGACTGGAACTTCAAGATGCTGGGAAGAAGTTCTTAGGTTTTTCATCAGCTTCTCGTTTGGTTGCGACGTCTCTGCTCGGTTGTGGCGCTGCCGCCGTCTCGTCAGGAGCCGTGACGTCGGGCTCCTTTTCCGTTTGAGGATGCAGGAGAGGCTCCTCTCCTCCCCGTAGATTATTGGGATCGATGCCCTTCTGGTCTCGGAGCGTCGTGTTCGTCGTGGAGCGTTTTTGGCGCTGTGGCCGTCGCGTGGTCTATAAGGTTCTGCGGAGCGTCTGTCGGCCCGGGTGCGCGTTTGGCTCGGAGCTGCTCTGCCCGGACGCGTAGAGGCAGGGGAGGGTGGACGGAGCTCTGGCGGTCCCCGGTTAACCTGCTGACGCGTTGAATTGCGTGGGCAGAGGCGGCGCGGTCATCTGGGATGGAGTAGCCGTGGGCAGGGGAGCGGAGGGTCCCCGCGCAGGCGTTTGAGAGCCTCCACGAGAGCTTGGGACGTTATTGCGCCACAGAAAGCAGACCTGTGGGCTGGTCAGGCTGTTGATGGGCTGCTGGGTGACTTGCAGAATCACCTGATTTCAGGAGCAGAGGGACAACTTGGCCCGGAAGAGCGACGGAGGAGGCGAGCTGTGCGCCGTAAGCAGGTGGGTCGGTGGGTGGTGCCAGAGGGGAGCTGTGCCGTGTGGCTCTAGCTAAGCTCGGTCGTTTCTCTGTTTCCTAGGTGCGAAGCGAAGAGGAAAGCGGGCTGTCGGCAGCTCAGCTCCTCGGGCCAGGTGAGCACGGAGTGCTGGGCCGAAGCGGCAGCTCGTTTCAGGTCCCGTGTTGCTGGCGCGGGTCCGAGCGTCCTTTGGTGGTGTTTTACAGGCGGCAGCTGAGCGTCTCGGCGGTCCGCGGCGTGGCAGTCCAAAGCAAGGGCGGCCGGGTGGGCGAGCGGCCCAGGTAAGGGAGGGCGAGCTGGGACCGTCTGCGGGCAGGCTGTGTTTTCGGGCGGCGTCCGAGCGCGTGCCTCTGGATTTGCGGGTGCCGCAGACGAGCCGGCAGGGGCGAAGCCGCACGCCGGCCGGCAGCCGAGAAGGTGAGGCGGCGGTGGGCGTTGCGGAGCCCGGTATTGCCCGGTCTCTCGCTTCATCTTTTCCTTCTCGCTTTGCAGGCGCTTTGTGGGCCCTCTGGACCGGGAGGAGCATTTGCGGTGAGCCGGGCTAGGGGCGAGGAGGAGCGTGGGGCCGGGGACTCGTTCCCGGCGCCACGGTTTTTTTTGCTTCTCGCCGTCGTAGGCGTCAGCAGCGCTGAGGGTTTGTGACCGCGCCAGCGGCAGGACACGCCGACCGGACCGCCCTGGAGCTCAGCAGGAGGTGGGTGTCGCGGACGGACTCGGCGTTTGCCCCGTGGCGCCGTGTGCCGGCGTGGCTTAGCGAGCGCGTGCTTTCTCGTGCTCCTGCAGGCGCTGAAGAGGAACCCGGCGACGCGGGAAGACGGCCGTTGGCGCACGTGGCGTTTTCCTCTGCCGAAGATGGGTTCGGTCCCTCGGCCCTCTGAAAGCTAAGTGGAGGCGCGAGGGCTGGGAAGGGGCCGGGAATGGCAGGGACGGGGGGTTTAGCTCTGCTAAGGGCAAGGGCCGTCCAGGAACCGCGCCCTTGGCGCGGGTCAAGGGCCCGGGGACCTTTACCGTGCGATGCCAGCGTGTGCCGGGCAGGGCAGCTCCAGCCTGCGTCTGCGTTGTGGTGTAGTTCGGGAAGCCTGCCTTGCGCCTGTCAGCCGATCCTGGGGTCTCGTTGCGTTCGAGGGGCACGGAAGGCCTCTCGGGTGCCACCCCGGGATCTGGAACGCCGGTGCCGATCGGCGTAGCGCCGATCGGGCGCTGGTTTTCTGGTGTCGGCAGCCGAAAGCGTGGCGCGTTCTTGCCTTTCGGCCGTTTCTGGTCAGGGTTGATTGTGGCGTTGTCCTGGGCTGTGCCGGCAGCTCTAGCCATCCAGTCTCAGGGACTGGAACTTCAAGATGCTGGGAAGAAGTTCTTAGGTTTTTCATCAGCTTCTCGTTTGGTTGCGACGTCTCTGCTCGGTTGTGGCGCTGCCGCCGTCTCGTCAGGAGCCGTGACGTCGGGCTCCTTTTCCGTTTGAGGATGCAGGAGAGGCTCCTCTCCTCCCCGTAGATTATTGGGATCGATGCCCTTCTGGTCTCGGAGCGTCGTGTTCGTCGTGGAGCGTTTTTGGCGCTGTGGCCGTCGCGTGGTCTATAAGGTTCTGCGGAGCGTCTGTCGGCCCGGGTGCGCGTTTGGCTCGGAGCTGCTCTGCCCGGACGCGTAGAGGCAGGGGAGGGTGGACGGAGCTCTGGCGGTCCCCGGTTAACCTGCTGACGCGTTGAATTGCGTGGGCAGAGGCGGCGCGGTCATCTGGGATGGAGTAGCCGTGGGCAGGGGAGCGGAGGGTCCCCGCGCAGGCGTTTGAGAGCCTCCACGAGAGCTTGGGACGTTATTGCGCCACAGAAAGCAGACCTGTGGGTTGGTCAGGCTGTTGATGGGCTGCTGGGTGACTTGCAGAATCACCTGATTTCAGGAGCAGAGGGACAACTTGGCCCGGAAGAGCGACGGAGGAGGCGAGCTGTGCGCCGTAAGCAGGTGGGTCGGTGGGTGGTGCCAGAGGGGAGCTGTGCCGTGTGGCTCTAGCTAAGCTCGGTCGTTTCTCTGTTTCCTAGGTGCGAAGCGAAGAGGAAAGCGGGCTGTCGGCAGCTCAGCTCCTCGGGCCAGGTGAGCACGGAGTGCTGGGCCGAAGCGGCAGCTCGTTTCAGGTCCCGTGTTGCTGGCGCGGGTCCGAGCGTCCTTTGGTGGTGTTTTACAGGCGGCAGCTGAGCGTCTCGGCGGTCCGCGGCGTGGCAGTCCAAAGCAAGGGCGGCCGGGTGGGCGAGCGGCCCAGGTAAGGGAGGGCTAGCTGGGACCGTCTGCGGGCAGGCTGTGTTTTCGGGCGGCGTCCGAGCGCGTGCCTCTGGATTTGCGGGTGCCGCAGACGAGCCGGCAGGGGCGAAGCCGCACGCCGGCCGGCAGCCGAGAAGGTGAGGCGGCGGTGGGCGTTGCGGAGCCCGGTATTGCCCGGTCTCTCGCTTCATCTTTTCCTTCTCGCTTTGCAGGCGCTTTGTGGGCCCTCTGGACCGGGAGGAGCATTTGCGGTGAGCCGGGCTAGGGGCGAGGAGGAGCGTGGGGCCGGGGACTCGTTCCCGGCGCCACGGTTTTTTTTGCTTCTCGCCGTCGTAGGCGTCAGCAGCGCTGAGGGTTTGTGACCGCGCCAGCGGCAGGACACGCCGACCGGACCGCCCTGGAGCTCAGCAGGAGGTGGGTGTCGCGGACGGACTCGGCGTTTGCCCCGCGGCGCCGTGTCCCGGCGTGGCTTAGCGAGCGCGTGCTTTCTCGTGCTCCTGCAGGCGCTGAAGAGGAACCCGGCGACGCGGGAAGACGGCCGTTGGCGCACGTGGCGTTTTCCTCTGCCGAAGATGGGTTCGGTCCCTCGGCCCTCTGAAAGCTAAGTGGAGGCGCGAGGGCTGGGAAGGGGCCGGGAATGGCAGGGACGGGGGGTTTAGCTCTGCTAAGGGCAAGGGCCGTCCAGGAACCGCGCCCTTGGCGCGGGTCAAGGGCCCGGGGACCTTTACCGTGCGATGCCAGCGTGTGCCGGGCAGGGCAGCTCCAGCCTGCGTCTGCGTTGTGGTGTAGTTCAGGAAGCCTGCCTTGCGCCTGTCAGCCGATCCTGGGGTCTCGTTGCGTTCGAGGGGCACGGAAGGCCTCTCGGGTGCCACCCCGGGATCTGGAACACCGGTGCCGATCGGCGTAGCGCCGATCGGGCGCTGGTTTTCTGGTGTCGGCAGCCGAAAGCGTGGCGGGTTCTTGCCTTTCGGCCGTTTCTGGTCAGGGCTGATTGTGGCGTTGTCCTGGGCTGTGCCGGCAGCTCTAGCCATCCAGTCTCAGGGACTGGAACTTCAAGATGCTGGGAAGAAGTTCTTAGGTTTTTCATCAGCTTCTCGTTTGGTTGCGACGTCTCTGCTCGGTTGTGGCGCTGCCGCCGTCTCGTCAGGAGCCGTGACGTCGGGCTCCTTTTCCGTTTGAGGATGCAGGAGAGGCTCCTCTCCTCCCCGTAGATTATTGGGATCGATGCCCTTCTGGTCTCGGAGCGTCGTGTTCGTCGTGGAGCGTTTTTGGCGCTGTGGCCGTCGCGTGGTCTATAAGGTTCTGCGGAGCGTCTGTCGGCCCGGGTGCGCGTTTGGCTCGGAGCTGCTCTGCCCGGACGCGTAGAGGCAGGGGAGGGTGGACGGAGCTCTGGCGGTCCCCGGTTAACCTGCTGACGCGTTGAATTGCGTGGGCAGAGGCGGCGCGGTCATCTGGGATGGAGTAGCCGTGGGCAGGGGAGCGGAGGGTCCCCGCGCAGGCGTTTGAGAGCCTCCACGAGAGCTTGGGACTTTATTGCGCCACAGAAAGCAGACCTGTGGGCTGGTCAGGCTGTTGATGGGCTGCTGGGTGACTTGCAGAATCACCTGATTTCAGGAGCAGAGCGACAACTTGGCCCGGAAGAGCGACGGAGGAGGCGAGCTGTGCGCCGTAAGCAGGTGGGTCGGTGGGTGGTGCCAGAGGGGAGCTGTGCCGTGTGGCTCTAGCTAAGCTCGGTCGTTTCTCTGTTTCCTAGGTGCAAAGCGAAGAGGAAAGCGGGCTGTCGGCAGCTCAGCTCCTCGGGCCAGGTGAGCACGGAGTGCTGGGCCGAAGCGGCAGCTCGTTTCAGGTCCCGTGTTGCTGGCGCGGGTCCGAGCGTCCTTTGGTGGTGTTTTACAGGCGGCAGCTGAGCGTCTCGGCGGTCCGCGGCGTGGCAGTCAAAAGCAAGGGCGGCCGGGTGGGCGAGCGGCCCAGGTAAGGGAGGGCGAGCTGGGACCGTCTGCGGGCAGGCTGTGTTTTCGGGCGGCGTCCGAGCGCGTGCCTCTGGATTTGCGGGTGCCGCAGACGAGCCGGCAGGGGCGAAGCCGCACGCCGGCCGGCAGCCGAGAAGGTGAGGCGGCGGTGGGCGTTGCGGAGCCCGGTATTGCCCGGTCTCTCGCTTCATCTTTTCCTTCTCGCTTTGCAGGCGCTTTGTGGGCCCTCTGGACCGGGAGGAGCATTTGCGGTGAGCCGGGCTAGGGGCGAGGAGGAGCGTGGGGCCGGGGACTCGTTCCCGGCGCCACGGTTTTTTTTGCTTCTCGCCGTCGTAGGCGTCACCAGCGCTGAGGGTTTGTGACCGCGCCAGCGGCAGGACACGCCGACCGGACCGCCCTGGAGCTCAGCAGGAGGTGGGTGTCGCGGACGGACTCGGCGTTTGCCCCGCGGCGCCGTGTGCCGGCGTGGCTTAGCGAGCGCGTGCTTTCTCGTGCTCCTGCAGGCGCTGAAGAGGAACCCGGCGACGCGGGAAGACGGCCGTTGGCGCACGTGGCGTTTTCCTCTGCCGAAGATGGGTTCGGTCCCTCGGCCCTCTGAAAGCTAAGTGGAGGCGCGAGGGCTGGGAAGGGGCCGGGAATGGCAGGGACGGGGGGTTCAGCTCTGCTAAGGGCAAGGGCCGTCCAGGAACCGCGCCCTTGGCGCGGGTCAAGGGCCCGGGGACCTTTACCGTGCGATGCCAGCGTGTGCCGGGCAGGGCAGCTCCAGCCTGCGTCTGCGTTGTGGTGTAGTTCGGGAAGCCTGCCTTGCGCCTGTCAGCCGATCCTGGGGTCTCGTTGCGTTCGAGGGGCACGGAAGGCCTCTCGGGTGCCACCCCGGGATCTGGAACGCCGGTGCCGATCGGCGTAGCCCCGATCGGGCGTTGGTTTTCTGGTATCGGCAGCCGAAAGTGTGGCGGGTTCTTGCCTTACGGCAGTTTTTGTTCAGGGCTGTTTTTGGCCTTGTCTTAGGCTGTGCTGTCAGCTGTGCTTTCCATCTACCCAATCTCAGGGACTAGCAGTTCTTCCCAACATCTTTAAGTTTTAGTGATTGCAGTATCTTTTCGTGTTGGTGTTGCCGTCTCTGTTTGTGTCGTGGTGCCATTTCTTAAGGGACCGTGGGGTTTGTTTCCTTTTTATTCTGGGGTTGCAGTAGAGCCTCCTTGCCTTTCCACTGCCTCCCTGCAGGTTGTTTTGATCGATGTTGTGTCTGGTCGTGGAGTCGTTCTTGTTCTTGAACATTTTTGGTGTTGTTTCAGTCATGTGTTCAATCTTGTTTTGTGGAGGCTTTTTGTGCAGATGTGCATGTTGGGTGGGAGCTGTTGTGCCCAGAGTTGTAGAGTCAGGGATGGGTGGATTGAGCTCTAGGTGTCCACCGTTAATTTGTTGACCTATTAAATTGCGTGGGCTGTGTTTGTACTGTCGTCTGGCATGGAGTTGCCATTGGTAGGAGGGTGTACATTCTCTGTAGTGGTGTTTTATAGTTCATACTCAAGACTGTTTTGAATAATGTTTTCTGTTGTGTGCTGTTTTTTCAGAGTATTCTTATAATATTTTTTTTTTTAGGTGACCACGTTGTTAATATGACTGTAAATTGTATCTACAGCTGCATAAATCAAATACCTGTCTGAGGTCAGTACAAAGGATTGTCTGAGAATCAAGAAGACCCCAGACTCAGCTATTGCTATTGGAGTGTATTGTCGCTTTTCCATGTGACAGATGGGACCTGAGACACCAATGTGATGTTTACCAAGTTCACTTTATTGTTGGACTTTAGACAAAGCTGCCGTCTCCACGTGCCTTGCAACAATGTGATTGGTTGTATCACATGCTATACAATAATGTGATAGGCTGCATGCACTGTCCTCGCGCTGTGCACACTTGTGTCCGGTGCTTGCTCATTCATTGTTACCTTCTTATGGGGCTCCTTTTGTTTCTTTTGTCTCTGGCTTAACCTCTCCGCCAGGCTGGTGACAACCCCATCTGCCCGGGAGGGGGGACTCTGCCTCGCTATCTCTCCCTCGTTAATATTTCATTAGATAAAAAAATACCCTGTGTTTCACACTGTCTTCAAAGTATGATACAGATTAAGAACATTAAGGCTAATATAATTACAATTAACAAGAACAGTTCCGTTTTCAATATTCCTTTTAACCAAAGAGGGTATCCAACTCAGAAAAGTCAACATCCTCTGTTATTTTCATGTTTTGAAAATCTTCTATCTTATGAAGATTGTGTTTGTATGTGTTGTTTGAAATTAAAATATGACTGTGACGATGGCTAATAACACAAAATCAATTGCTGCTCTCTTTTACAAAGTGGTGTGACAATCTTGAAGCACTGGTTCCCATGCTTAGCAGAACTAAGACCTTGTTATGCGTTAAACGTCTGGTTTTTGTTACATTGGGAGGAAGAGATAGTTGCCATCTCATCTTATCTTTCCCAAAGTTTTATGGCCATGAAGGCAGACACCTTGGAAGATAAGGACTATTAACAGTGTTGCCGTGAAAGGTTACATGGCCTAATTTGGATGATAGAGATGAACCATCTGTCGAACCGCCAGCTACCAGAAGAGAACACGAACAACAGCTACTCCTGATGGGCAAGACATTTCGCTTCTGGTCATTATGGTGAACTTTCTCCTAGTTTGAAGACCCCATAACCATTTCTAGAAGAGTCTTCCTAATTAGCAGGAAGAGCGAGCAGAGGGAGGAGACCAACCACCTTCTAATATCTTGTATGTAAATGATGAGCCTTATAAAACAACGTCACGTATGATACAGGTCAGCAGCATATAAATATGCAACGCGTCCCCCACTCTGGTGGTCGTCACAGGATCGACGTACCTGTGGAGTGGTCATATCTTACTCTTAGTCTCTCTGTCTGCCTGTCTTTTTCTGATATCTTAGTTTTCATTTTCTCTCTCTCTCTTCCTTTTCTTTACAATGGTTTTTATATGTTTAAATTCTGCTGCTAAAGTCTTGTTAAGTTTTGCATTACAGTTACTAATTGTTGCCAATCCACTGCTTTTAGAAGGGTTTTTGCTGTCCATGTATTGATAAGTTTTGTGGTATTATAACATACTTTTGCCAAGTCACCGATTGCTGTAATTTGTATACCACCACATGCTTCTAGTAAATTCATAATTGTACCCCCGTTGCGATCGTCTGTCATTCACTTTGCATCGCCGCGCAGAATTACCGGGAGTTAACTCACAGCCAATCTCATCCGTCGAGTCGGGGCACGTGTCACGTATAGAGTTCATTTGTTCCTCATCCAATCTGTTGGGACGGGACAAGTGGTATTCTCAACATTGGCTACATGCATCTCTAAAAGCGATTACACCTTTGAGGTTAAGGGTTGTCATAATTGTATTAGGTTTCTTATTTGTTCGCTATGGAAGGTCTCACCCTCTTTTTTCAGATCCACAAATTTTTATGGTTACCTGTAGAAACCCAAGCATATATTCGTCCCCAGGTTATTAATGACGTAGGACCTTCCCATTGTTGCGTTGTCAGATTAAACATATTAACTTAAATACATTTTTGGGAAAGTCTTTTACATTTTTTATTTGGTGCATAAGAACAGGTTCCATTTTAGTCTCAATTTTAGGATTCAGCCAGTTCAGCACATGCAGTCCCTTTATCAAAACCTCTTCTGGACTGAGAGCAATTCCTTCTTGTTTTTTCAAAACATACCAAAGATTTTTCAGGGTGCCTTGTGCACGCTCAATAATTGCCCGGACAGTAGAACTAAAAGGTACTCCAAATAGGTGTCGTACATTCCACCAATGAGGAAGGTTGCAAGTGTGTCAGAACGATATGGGAGACCATTATCTGTTTTGATCTGAGTCCGAACACCCGAGACAGCAGAAGCTTGTAATAAATCACGCTTTAGCTTTTTTCGTTTGCTGATGACTCCCACAGCAGTCCTGAACAGGTATCTACGATCGCACTAATGTACTTTTGTCGGCCAGACGGTGCAAAATCAGTAATATCAGTTTGCCATAACTGGCCTGGCTGCAAGCCCCGTGGATTTACTCCTTTTTGTCGCCAAGGCATTATGCGGGCAGAATCGGGAAAAGCTGCAACATCAGACGGAGCTTGTTCCTCGGTCAGCGCAAACTGTTTTTGGAGCGATGCTGAGGTTAGACGGAAGTACTTGTGAGCTTGTCTGGCTTGTTCAAAAGGAGATACTTCTGTCACTGCCTCAAGTTTGTATATAATGTTGTTTCCCTCTACTAGACCACCTCGTAGGTTAGAGTGGCTTTTTATATGCATTATCAATACTGGCACTGTCCTGCAATCTAACGTGTTCCACAAATCTAAAATGGTTCAAAAAACAAGGCATTGGAAACTCGCCGCAAAAGCGCTATACGTAGTCTTTGTATAACTCCCACAACATAAAGAGAATCTGCTACTGGACTAATTGAGCAGTTATGCCATTTTTGTAATTCTGCTAAGTGTATCGAGGACAGTTTCTTTTAAGCTGTCCCATCTCTACGCAAGTAAAACCCGCTAGGCCGTCAGAAGCAGGGCTTCCGCCTTTCGTTGCCGGCTAAAAACGCTGCAGCCAAAGCTTCAGCGTTGGCTCGAGTATGTATTTTTGCCTTTTTTACCTTGCGTTGCATAATCGGTACCCATGTACAAGCTTCCATCATCTCTGCTCGAGAAGCTATTTTTCCCAAGCCGGCTAATATCTGTCAGTATTGAGTGTTTGCACTAGTCGTGGTCAAATCTTTCCCCACAGCAGCTTTTGCCTCTGGTGTCAGGTTAGGAGAAGCATCTATAGCTTCTTTGAAACGGTCCTCAAAGTTATATATGGTTCCCCAGGATCCTGCTTTATTGTAGAACAGGGTGGAACAGGGTTACCTATATTTGTTAATTCTTTCACTGCAGTCACAGCAAGCCCTCGCCGCAAAATCCTCGGAGGAAGCGTCACCTCAGCGGCATCATCCCCATATCGCCACGACCCGGTAATCGGTCTGCGCTAGGTAATCGCAATGGATCATCTGCCGCTAAATGAACATTTTCTAATACTGCCAATTCCACCTTCCCCTGCCAGTTGTCCAAGAACAGCAAACACCCCATTGGGGGAAGCAATAACTCTATCAATACCTTAATATCTGTTGGAGTTAGTACTTGCCCCTTGAAAAATGAATCCATTAGCTGCATCACGTGCCTATTATCCATACCATATTGCACAACTGCAGTTTGCAATTGCTTAACCGTTTTTCAATCAAAGGGCTACCACTGCCTTTGTCCTCTGTTATTTACGTGCACTGACATTGCTGTAATACCGCCAGGTAACATAGTCCCTTCAACGGTCGCATACGTGACTACCCGTTGTGAGCATTGCCCTTCATTACGAGAGTCATCTAGAAGAGTATCTCTATCCTGATGCATCGGGGTAGCACCCAAATTTTCATTACTATCACTCGTACACAATTCCCTTGTCTTTCTCTGCAGATCAGTAAGTCGTCGCATATTTGTAAACAGATCTGCTGACCCAGTGTCCAGCCCTTTTTCATATTGTGTTCTCAAATATTCATCTGCTTCTCTTACAGAAGCACTGACCACATCCCATCCTCTGCACATTTTCTAGCCCATTTTTGTATTTGCTCCTTTTTAATACGGAGCTCCTCAGGAGCGAGGTCCAATTCCGCCCCTCCCGTTCCCGTTTTTTCCGTTTTTCACGTTCCCTGCCAATTGCCTCTAACCATCCTTAATTGCACATGATGCCTTTTTATATGCTATTAACCACGAAGTTCTACCATTTCTGCCAACTAATGGTTTCCTAGCTTTTAAAACTTCCTCCATATGGCTATCCTGCCGTCTCAGTAAGTCATCAGGATGCGCACATGGCTCTCCTCCCGGAAGTCAGGGAGAATCTGCGTCGCTCCATCCCGGCGCTTCATCGGGTCCTCCGTCAAAGGCACGTCAGCTGGATTAACTCGTCCTGGCTCGTAGAAACTTGCCGGTTGTCGCCGTTTATCTTCGTAGGCAGGCAATGGCTTAAAGGGTGCAGCGCGTATAATTTGCTCTCTGCTCCAGAACTCCAAATGTGATACGGGACATACCAGGGGTATCGATTTTTTGGAGTTCTCAGAGCAGGGGCAGTTCGCGGCAGGCGGCTCCGAGGGGACGGCACACGTTTCCGGCTCCCCTCAGACATCCTCCATCGGCCGCCTGACCCTCCTCCCGCTAGGGTCCGGCGAGGTCGTGGGACTCGCAGCTCCCCCTCGTGACCGCTTCCCACAGTTCAGTCCCTACCTCCTCCTACGTACCTGGAGAAAAAAATCTGTCCGTCGATGGGACACACCCCTTTCACAGGGCCAATAGTAAAAGCCGCCCCACCGCTTCTTTTTCTAAAAATCTTCCTGTTCGTGCAGCCAGCCGCAGAGTACTTTTCACTCTGACTTTTTCTTCCACAGATGCCGCGTTTTCGACGTCACCCAATTCCCTGTAGATCTTTTATTTTCTTTTATCAGTAGGTCACGGTTCTGAAGAATTTGAGAGAATGTGTCATATTAAGTTGTATGATCCTTTGGAATCTATTCATAGTAGTTTAGACAAACTGAAACAGCACGTTAATAAGATGGTCATTGTAGAATTAGGGTTTGGAAAAATGGTTTAAAAGCTTGGAAATAGGTGGGTAGCTGTTTGATCTTATTAATTACAATTGCATATAATGCTGTTATGCTGCAGCATAAAACATATGATTAATGACATAAGTACGGCTTATTTCAAAGATGAATCAGCGCGTTGTAAACAAGGCCCGGCCGGTTCAAAAACAAAAAGGGGACATTGAGTTCAAGAAAATTCCTCAAATCTCTCACAATGTGTGGACGGGTTTCTATTAGATGGAGATTTGTTACTGAAGTAGCTAGGCCCCCAGACGTTTCAAGGCCACCTCGGAAAGCTGGAAACACAACGGAAATCATCAGAGCTATCAACAGCGAGACTCGGGCTCGTGGACAGCTGTTGAACATAGACAATATTCAATCAGTTGACGGACGCTTGGAGCGTGGACGCGTGATCAAGACATAACTGCATATATAAGGAGGCCTATTTGTGTAATAAATGGCTTTGCTTGATTTCTTATGGGATTGTGTGGAGTCCATGATTTTTCCCCCTGGCAGGGGCCTCACCCCTTGACCCCCATTCCATTAAAGTAATGGATTTTACTGCTGTCTCTGCTCTTGGAGGTACAGGGACGGGGTGCTGTTTGGGGTCACAGTCCTATCCCTGCTGTTGAAAGCGAGGGCTCAGGGGGGCTTGGGGCAGACTCTATAGGGGCTAGGGGACACCCAAAGGATGTCATGGGGACCCTGGTCTTCAGGAGCAAAGGATACAGTGGGGGACCTCATGACCTTTTGGCATTTAGTGATCTTTTGACCCCAGGTGACATTTTGACCTCTGGTGACCTTTGACACCTGGCGACCTTTGACACCGGTGACCTTTGACCTCCCGTGACATTTGACCCCTTGGTGACCTTTGACCTTCCGGTGACCTTTGACCTTCCGGTGACCTTTGACCCCTTGTTGACCTTTGACCTCCGGTGACCTTTGACCCCTTGGTGACCTTTGACCCTTTTTGACCTTTGACCTCCGGTGACCTTTGACCCCCTGGTGACCTTTGACCCCTTGGTGACCTTTGACCCCTTGTTGACCTTTGACCTCCGGTGACCTTTGACCCCTTGGTGACCTTTGACCCCTTGTTGACCTTTGACCTCTGGTGACCTTTGACCTTCCGGTGACCTTTGACCTCTGGTGACCTTTGACCTCCGGTGACCTTTGACCCCTTGGTGACCTTTGACCTCTGGTGACCTTTGACCCCTTGGTGACCTTTGACCCCTTGGTGACCTTTGACCTTCCGGTGACCTTTGACCCCTTGGTGACCTTTGACCTCCGGTGACCTTTGACCCCTTGGTGACTTTTGACCCCTTGGTGACCTTTGACCCCTTGTTGACCTTTGACCTCCGGTGACCTTTGACCTTCCGGTGACCTTTGACCCCTTGGTGACCTTTGACCTTCCGGTGACCTTTGACCCCTTGGTGACCTTTGACCCCTTGGCGACCTTTGACCCCTTGGTGACCTTTGACCTCCGGTGACCTTTGACCCCTTGGTGACCTCTGACCTCTGGTGACCTTTGACCCCTTGGTGACCTTTGACCTCTAGTGACCTTTGACCCCTTGGTGACCTTTGACCTCCGGTGACCTTAGACCCCTTGGTGACCTTTGACCCCTTGGTGACCTTTGACCTCTAGTGACCTTTGACCCCTTGGTGACCTTTGACCTCTGGTGACCTTTGACCCCTTGGTGACCTTTGATTTTCCGGTGACCTTTGACCCCTTGGTGACCTTTGACCCCTTGGTGACCTTTGACCTCCGGTGACCTTTGACCCCTTGGTGACCTTTGACCTTCCGGTGACCTTTGACCCCTTGGTGACCTTTGACCCCTTGGTGACCTTTGACCTCCGGTGACCTTTGACCCCTTGGTGACCTTTGACCCCTTGGTGACCTTTGACCTCTGGTGACCTTTGACCTTCCGGTGACCTTTGACCCCTTGGTGACCTTTGACCTCTGGTGATCTTTGACCCCTTTTTGACCTTTGACCTCCGGTGACTTTTGACCCCTTGGTGACCTTTGACCTCTGGTGACATTTGACCTTCCGGTGACCTTTGACCTTCCGGTGACCTTTGACCTCTGGTGACCTTTGACCTCCGGTGACCTTTGACCCCTTGGTGACCTTTGACCTCTGGTGACCTTTGACCCCTTGGTGACCTTTGACCTTCCGGTGACCTTTGACCCCTTGGTGACCTTTGACCCCTTGGTGACCTTTGACCTCCGGTGACCTTTGACCCCTTGGTGACCTTTGACCTTCCGGTGACCTTTGACCCCTTGGTGACCTTTGACCTTCCGGTGACCTTTGACCTTCCGGTGACCTTTGACCCCTTGGTGACCTTTGACCTCTAGTGACCTTTGACCCTTGGTGACCTTTGACCTTCCGGTGACCTTTGACCCCTTGGTGACCTTTTGACCCCTTGGTGACCTTTGACCCCTTGGTGACCTTTGACCTCCGGTGACCTTTGACCCCTTGGTGACCTCTGACCTCTGGTGACCTTTGACCCCTTGGTGACCTTTGACCTCTGGTGACCTTTGACCCCTTGGTGACCTTTGACCTTCGGGTGACCTTTGACCTTCCGGTGACCTTTGACCCCTTGGTGACCTTTGACCCCTTGGTGACCTTTGACCTCTGGCGACCTTTGACCCCTTGGTGACCTTTGACCTTCCGGTGACCTTTGACCCCTTGGTGACCTTTGACCTCCGGTGACCTTTGACCTCCGGTGACCTTTGACCCCTGGTGACCTTTGACGCCCGGTGACCTTTGACCTCCTGTGACCTTTGACCTCTGTTGACCGCAAACCCCCTGACCTTTGACATCTGGTGACTTTTTACCCCGGTGACCTTTGAACTCTGGTGAGCTTTTGACTTCTGGTGACCTTTTGATCTCAGGTGTTCTTTTGACCTTGGGTGACGTTTTCACCTCTGGTGACATTTGATATTTGTGGTCATTTGATCCCATGACTTTCCACCTTTGACCCTGGACCTTTGACACTAGAGCTTTGACCACTGCATTTTGAGTCTGTTTCCCTGACCATCTACATGTGCCCTTTCAGCTATGATCCTTGACATATGTCTATTGATTTCAGACCCTTCCGTGCTGACCTCTGACACTTGAGACTGACCTCTGCCCGCTTTTATAGGGAATTTCAATACACAATTGTATTGGCAATATAATTATTTCTATCTACTTCCTAGGAAATCTAGGTTTAAATCTGTATTTAGTCATATTGCAAGTGCAATAGCAGTAATAAAGTCCTGGTGCTGTAATTTTCAGTGAGATTCCAGGTAATTTGATAAGGGTTGTGGGTGGGGTGTGGGGAGACCGATCCCTCTCTTTTCTTAGGCGATTGTGGGAAGGGGTGGGCGGGGGTCAGGGTATTTGAGCCCCAATCTTCAGATAGGGAGCTCATTCCGCTCCAGGACCGCTTCGGTGCCGGTTTTCTGTCGCTCCTTCGGCAGTCGGCAGGTTTTGAGCTGTTTAAGCTACGTGGGCAGCCGTCTTAGGAGAAGCCGAGGAGTCCCTTTGAGGTGAGAGCTTCGGGCGCAGGAAAGGTTCAGTAGTAGCTGTAGTAGAAAGTTGGTTTGTCATCATGTTTCTTATTTTTTATCTGCTCCCTAGAAATTCTAAGTTGGTCTCCATACTGAGTCTCATTGTAGATGTAAGAGCAGTAATAAAGTGCAGGTGCTGTCATTTCAAGTGAGACTCTAGGTAATTTGATAAGGTGGTGGGTGGGGCTGGGGTGATCGATCCCTCCCCTTTCCTAGGGGATTGTGGGAAGGGGTGGGCGGGGCTCAGGGTATTTGAGCCCCAGTCCCCTGGCAGGGAGCTCATTCGGCTCCAGGACCGCTTCGGTGTTGGTTCTCTGTCGCTCCTTCGGCAGCCGTCAGGTTTTGAGCCGTTTAAGCTACGTGGGCAGCCGTCTTAGGAGAAGCCGAGGAGTCCCTTTGAGGTGAGAGCTTCGGGCGCAGGAAAGGTTCAGTAGCAGCTGCAGTAGAAAGTTGGTTTGTCATCACGTTTCATTTGTTGATTCAGTTCCAGGTGCTTTGCATTTTCCAATAATTCTTGACCACGATCAAGATGGAGTGTCATTGTTGTATCTTATTTTTTATCTGCTCCCTAGAAATTCTAAGCTGGTCTCCATACTGAGTCTCATTGTAGATGCAAGAGCAGTAATAAAGTGCAGGTGCTGTCATTTCAAGTGAGACTCTAGGTAATTTGATAAGGTGGTGGGTGGGGCTGGGGTGATCGATCCCTCCCCTTTCCTAGGGGATTGTGGGAAGGGGTGGGCGAGGCTCAGGGTATTTGAGCCCCAGTCCCCTGGCAGGGAGCTCATTCGGCTCCAGGACCGCTTCGGTGTTGGTTCTCTGTCGTTGCTTCGGCAGCCGGCAGGTTTTGAGCCGTTTAAGCTACGTGGGCAGCCGTCTTAGGAGAAGCCGAGGAGTCCCTTTGAGGTGAGAGCTTCGGGCGCAGGAAAGGTTCAGTAGCAGCTGCAGTAGAAAGTTGGTTTGTCATCACGTTTCATTTGTTGATTCAGTTCCAGGTGCTTTGCATTTTCCAATAATTCTTGACCACGATGAAGATGGAGTGTCATTGTTGTATCTTATTTTTTATCTGCTCCCTAGAAATTCTAAGCTGGTCTCCATACTGAGTCTCATTGTAGATGCAAGAGCAGTAATAAAGTGCAGGTGCTGTCATTTCAAGTGAGACTCTAGGTAATTTGATAAGGTGGTGGGTGGGGCTGGGGTGATCGATCCCTCCCCTTTCCTAGGGGATTGTGGGAAGGGGTGGGCGAGGCTCAGGGTATTTGAGCCCCAGTCCCCTGGCAGGGAGCTCATTCGGCTCCAGGACCGCTTCGGTGATGGTTCTCTGTCGCTCCTTCGGCAGCCGGCAGGTTTTGAGTCGTTTAAGCTACGTGGGCAGCCGTCTTAGGAGAAGCCGAGGAGTCCCTTTGAGGTGAGAGCTTCGGGCGTAGGAAAGGTTCAGTAGTAGCTATAGTAGAAAGTTGGTTTGTCATTACGTTTCATATGTTGATTCAGTTCCACGTGTTTTGCATTTTCCAATAATTCCTGACCACGATGAAGATGGAATGTTGTTTTTTGGTTTGTATTGCTGTATTAATAGCTGTTAATGTAATCTTTTCTCCTAGAAGAGTGTCTTGTCTCCAGAACCTTTGCAGTGGTCCCTGGTAGAACATTCAAATGTATCTCCTTGAACTCAGTCAAAGTGAGCAATGACTTGTAGTCTAGTACTGACAAATATTATTTGGGTGCTTAATTGTACGTATGTCTTTGCTTTCCTTATTGTAGGTGGTGACGGGGAAAGTGACAACTGCAGGAAGATCACCGTTAGCCCACGTCGTGTTTTCCTCTGTTGAAGATGGATTTGGTCCCTCAGCCCTTTAAAAGTTAAGTGGAGGCACGAGGGCTTGGAAGGGGCTGGGAATCGCAGGGAGGGTTTTAAGTTCTGAGACAGAAAAGGGCAGTCCCCTTTGGGCAGAGAAATGGGGTCAGACAACTTTATAGTGCGATGGCAGCGTGTGCCGGGCAGGGCCGCTCCAGCCCGCGTCTGTTGTCGTGTAGTTTGGGGAGCGTGCTTCGTGTCTGTCAGACGATCTCGGGTATCATTGCGTTCCAGGGGCAAGAAAGTCATTTCAAGCGTCATCCCGGGGTCTGGAAAGCCGGTGCCGATCGACGTAGCGCTAATCGGCTGCTGGTTTTCTTGTATCAGCAGTCGAAAGGGTACATGGTTCTTGTATCTTGAATGTTTTTTGTCAGTTGTGTTTTATGGTGTAGTTCTGGGCTGCAACAGCAGCTCTCATCTCTGCTTATCCAGTCTAAGGGACTGGCACTTCTTCCCAGCATCTTGAAGGTTTTAAGTTTTGCAGCAGCTTCTCGTATTTGTGCCGTCTCCGCATGTTTGCGCCAGGGCTGCCGTCTCGTAAGAGTCCGTGACGTTTGGCTCCTTTTTTTTCTGGGGTGGCATTTGAGGCTCCTCGCCTCACCACTGCCTCCCCGCAGGTTATTTTTATCATTGCCGTCTCTGATTTGGAGTTATTTTTGTTGTGGAGCATTTTTGGTGTTATGGCTGTCGGGTCGTCTATAATGTTGTGTGGAGCATCTGTCTAAGCACGTGCGCATTTGGCTCGGAGCTGCTCTGCCTGGAGGTGTAGAGTTAGGAGCGGGTGGACCGAGCTTTAGGAGTCCACGATTGATCTGTGGACATGTTATCCTGCGTAGGCATAGGCTGTGCGGTCATCTGGGACGGAGTAGCTGTGGGCAGGGGAGCGGACAGTCCGTACCGCAGTGGTTTTTGGGACTCAATTAGACCTTATTGTGTGATTCCTGAATAGAAAGCAGACCTGTGGAATGGTCAAGCTGTTGATGAGCTCCTGGTTACCTTGTTGAATACCTTGATTTCAGATGCAGAGGGACAACTTGGCTCGAAAGAGCGACGGAGGAGGCGAGCCGAGCGCCGTAAGCAAGCAGGTCGGTGCGTGGTGGGAGCAGGAAGCTGTGCCGTGTGGCTCCAGCTAAGTTTGGTCGTTTCTATGTTTTCTAGGTGCGAAGCAAAGTGGAAAGCTGGGTATCGGCAGCGCAGCTCCTCTGGCAAGGTGAGCACGGAGCCGTGGTAGGGGCGAGCAGGAGCGTGGGGCCAGGGATTCGTTCAAAGAGCTATGGATCTTTTTTTTTCTCCCCGTCTTAGGCGTCACAAGCGATGAGGGTTTGTGACCGCGCCTGCGGCACGGAACGCCGTGGAACTGAGCGGGAGGTGGGTGTCGCGGAAGGGGTCGGAGTCTACCCCACGGCACCGTGTGCCGGTACGGCTTAACGAGCGTGTGTTTTCTTGTGTTCCTGTAGATGTTGAAGAGGAACCCAGCGATGCAGGAAGATCCCTGTTAGCGCGTGTGGCGTTTTCTTTGTCGAAGATGGGTTAGGTCCCTCGGCCCTCTGAAAGCTAAGTGGAGGCATGGGGGCTGGGAAGGGGCAGGGAATCGCAGGGTTGGGGTTAAGTTCTGATAAGGGCCGTCCAGGAACAGTTCCCCTTGGGTGGGTAAAGTGTCTGGGGACCTTTACAGTGTGATGCCAGGGTGTCGCGGGCAGGGCAGCTCCAGCCTCTGTCTGCATTGTGTAGTTCGGGAAGCCTGCCTTGCGCCTGTCTGATGTTCCTGGGGTCTCATTGCATTTGAGGGACATGGAAGTGTACTCGGGTGCCATTCTGGGATCTGCAATACCGGTGCCGATTGTCGTAGTGCCAATTGGGTGCCGGTTTTGTCCCATCAGCAGGTGAAAGAGTGGAAGGTTCTTGTGTTTTGGATGTTTCTGGTCAGTTGTGTGTTATGGTGTCGTTGAGGGCTGTGTTGGCAGCTCTGCTCTCTACCCATCCAGTCTTGGGGACTGGCACTTCTTCCCAGCATATCGAAGCGTTTGCGCCAGTGCCGCCGTCTCTGTGTGTTTGCGCCAGTGCCGCCGTCTCTGTGTGTTTGCGCCAGTGCCGCCGTCTCTGTGTGTTTGCGCCAGTGCCGCCGTCTCTGTGTGTTTGCGCCAGTGCCGCCGTCTCTGTGTGTTTGCGCCAGTGCCGCCGTCTCTGTGTGTTTGCGCCAGTGCCGCCGTCTCTGTGTGTTTGCGCCAGTGCCGCCGTCTCTGTGTGTTTGCGCCAGTGCCGCCGTCTCTGTGTGTTTGCGCCAGTGCCGCCGTCTCTGTGTGTTTGCGCCAGTGCCGCCGTTTTGTAAGGGGCCCTGAATTTTGGCTCCTTTGTTTTCTGGGGTTGCAGTGGAGGCTCCTTGTACACCAGTGCCTCCCTGCATGTTCTTTTGATCAATGTGTGTTTGGTTTGGAGTCGTTCTCATCGCTGGGTGTTGTTGGTGGCATTGCCATCATGTTGTCTATAATGTTCTGTGGAGAGTCTGTCTGAGCGGGTGCGCTTTTGGCTCGGAGTCGCTCTGCCCTGACGTGTGCAGTTAGGGGTGGGTGGACTGATGTCTAGGAGTCCACGGTTCATATTATGACATGTTCAATCGTGTAGGCAAAGGTTGTGCAGTAATTTGGGATGGAGTAGCTGTGGGCAGGGGAGTCAATAGTCCTTTTAGTGGTGTTTTGGTGTTGTTACTAATGACAATGACTAGTGTTTTCTGTGGTGTGCTCTTTTTTCAGAGATGAAGTGTGTTTTAATGAAATGTTTTTTCTTTGCAGGTGATCACGTTGTCAATATGAGTCACTTACTTGTAAAAAGGCATTTTGTTAGGCTATGTAACACTCAGTTACAGCTTTTTTTTTTTGGATGGTAACAAAAGAAGCTACAGACTCTGATCAACACCTGTGGGATAAGGTCTGCTTTACACTTTTTTGAAGACCTAGGTTTATTTCTGTGAAAATGCCACATTTGAGGCTGGCAGGAAGATCCTATGGACGGTAAACAAAATCTACGGCTGCGAGGAGCCAAGTCCAGTCTGAGATCAGCGCAGAGGATCTACTGAGAAGCAAGGAGACCAGACTCAGCTATTGCTGCTGCACTGACTCTCAATCTAGAGGGGTGGGTGAATAGTTTGTAAGGGTATAAATACCCAGGGATTTATATTCTTGCCTGGGACTTTAGCAGAAGCAGCAGCTCCAGTCAGCCTTCCTGCTCTACTGCTCTGTTTGGTTATTCATTTTCATGGTGTTTGCCTCATCAACCCACTTGTCCCTACGTCCATGGAAGGGAGGCAGGGATGTCGAGGTGTAGAGCGATGCAATTCTGCAAATCAGGCTGAGTGATATAAGGAATGAGTTGTAAACATACAATCCCTTGGCCTTATCTAAATATAATATTTTAGGTCTTTCCCCTATCCTCTGTGAGTCTGGGAGTCAAGCTGTAGACCCAGCGCGTGGCTACGTTTGGATCCAGCCGCACCTAGTCTTCTGTCCGGGGTGGAGTTTAGAAAGTGAGGGTGTCCATTTTTAACCTCACGACTCAATGGAAAGTCCTCCCTCTAGCCTTTGGCATCTCCTGTCCATGTAGAAATTACTCTGAATCAAGTTGTAGCCGATTTTGATTGTCATACTTTGTTCACTTAGCCAGCAATAGCGGCCCTTGCCATCACATTGGACGACATCACAGCGTGAGCCATCCGACACCGCTCTCAGTCGGCCGCGCCCCGAGTCGGTTACCCGAGACGAAGCGGCGTCGGCAGGGTCGTGGGCGTCGTCAGCGCTTAGCGACGGAGACGTGGGGTGAGTTTGAGTTCCAGATTGTCAGAGGAACAGACTTGTGGTAACTGCGATGATTGGGAAGCCATGGAAGAACAGATCATCGTGGTCAAGAACTATGTGAAGGATGGCAAGGGAATTAAGTCCAAACTGTTTTTCTGTCCTGACAAATAGCTTGAGACATGTACTTAAAAGGGTCGTTGCGGTAGATGACATGCAGCATGTTCGGGTAGTGTGAAATCTCGAGTGAATGTGGCTTGGGGTTTTAGTTATTTGTCCTTGGAGGTTCAAAAATTTTTTCCCTTTTCAGGTAAATTCTGAAGGTAAAGAGTAAGAGCCCTAGCTGGGGGGTTTTATCCCCCCCACTGTCCCGTATGGGATTTTTTTCCCCTGTTTCCGGTGGCTCCAGGAGGTGATGTTTGTCGCTAACGTACAGACTGAGGCCTGGCTGGGAGTGGGGTTTTGGCAGGCGGGGCGAGTTTAGAGGGTGCCGGGAATGGTGTTTTTGAGGGCCTATGCAGAGATGCGGTGACGGCACAGGGCAAGAAGGGCAGAGAATGGGTGTGGTGTCATGGTGCGGTGGTTTTGGAAGGTGTATGGGTGGTGTGTTAGAGTTGTGTGATGTGGTAATATTGTGTTTTGGGTTTGTAGTTACTTGTTATTGCAGGTTAATGTTTTTTGCATTTCAGGTAAATGTCTAATTTAAAATTGAATAAAAAAACCCCAGCTGGGGGATTTTTTTTTTCCCCCGGCTGGGTTTTTTTTTCCCCGGTCCCGGCCGCTCAGCGAGGCGACGTTCGTCGCCAAGGTTTGGACGTGGGCGCCCATTGGGCCGGGGTTTTGGCAGGCAGGGTCATTTTTGAGGCTTCCGGGGACGGCGTTCCCGAGGGGCCATGTGGAGACGGGGTTACGGCACATGGGGAGAAGGGCTGCGGTGTGAGCGTGTGGTGGTGTTGGTAGGCGTATGAGTGGTGTGGTTTGCTGAGTGATTTGGAATGGTTGTGTTTTGGTCCTGTATTTGTTTCTTTGCAGGTTCAAGGTTTTTTCTTTTCAGCTTTTTTTAAAATTTAAAATAGAATAAAAAAAACCCCAGCCGGGGGATTTTTTTTTTTTTCCCCTGGCTGGGTTTTTTTTTTCCCCGGTCCCGGCCGCTCAGCGAGGCGACGTTCGTCGCCAAGGTTTGGACGTGGGCGCCCATTGGGCCGGGGTTTTGGCAGGCAGGGTCAATTTTGAGGCTTCCGGGGACGGCGTTCCCGAGGGGCCATGTGGAGACGGGGTTACGGCACATGGGGAGAAGGGCTGCGGTGTGAGCGTGTGGTGGTGTTGGTAGGCGTATGAGTGGTGTGGTTTGCTGAGTGATTTGGAATGGTTGTGTTTTGGTCCTGTATTTGTTTCTTTGCAGGTTCAAGGTTTTTTCTTTTCAGCTATTTTTAAAATTTAAAATAGAATAAAAAAAACCCCAGCCGGGGGATTTTTTTTTTTTCCCCTGGCTGGGTTTTTTTTTTCCCCGGTCCCGGCCGCTCAGCGAGGCGACGTTCGTCGCCAAGGTTTGGACGTGGGCGCCCATTGGGCCGGGGTTTTGGCAGGCAGGGTCAATTTTGAGGCTTCCGGGGACGGCGTTCCCGAGGGGCCATGTGGAGACGGGGTTACGGCACATGGGGAGAAGGGCTGCGGTGTGAGCGTGTGGTGGTGTTGGTAGGCGTATGAGTGGTGTGGTTTGCTGAGTGATTTGGAATGGTTGTGTTTTGGTCCTGTATTTGTTTCTTTGCAGGTTCAAGGTTTTTTCTTTTCAGCTATTTTTAAAATTTAAAATAGAATAAAAAAAACCCCAGCCGGGGGATTTTTTTTTTTTTCCCCTGGCTGGGTTTTTTTTTTCCCCGGTCCCGGCCGCTCAGCGAGGCGACGTTCGTCGCCAAGGTTTGGACGTGGGCGCCCATTGGGCCGGGGTTTTGGCAGGCAGGGTCAATTTTGAGGCTTCCGGGGACGGCGTTCCCGAGGGGCCATGTGGAGACGGGGTTACGGCACATGGGGAGAAGGGCTGCGGTGTGAGCGTGTGGTGGTGTTGGTAGGCGTATGAGTGGTGTGGTTTGCTGAGTGATTTGGAATGGTTGTGTTTTGGTCCTGTATTTGTTTCTTTGCAGGTTCAAGGTTTTTTCTTTTCAGCTATTTTTAAAATTTAAAATAGAATAAAAAAAACCCCAGCCGGGGGATTTTTTTTTTTTTTCCCCTGGCTGGGTTTTTTTTTTCCCCGGTCCCGGCCGCTCAGCGAGGCGACGTTCGTCGCCAAGGTTTGGACGTGGGCGCCCATTGGGCCGGGGTTTTGGCAGGCAGGGTCAATTTTGAGGCTTCCGGGGACGGCGTTCCCGAGGGGCCATGTGGAGACGGGGTTACGGCACATGGGGAGAAGGGCTGCGGTGTGAGCGTGTGGTGGTGTTGGTAGGCGTATGAGTGGTGTGGTTTGCTGAGTGATTTGGAATGGTTGTGTTTTGGTCCTGTATTTGTTTCTTTGCAGGTTCAAGGTTTTTTCTTTTCAGCTATTTTTAAAATTTAAAATAGAATAAAAAAAACCCCAGCCGGGGGATTTTTTTTTTTCCCCTGGCTGGGTTTTTTTTTTCCCCTGGTCCCGGCCGCTCAGCGAGGCAACGTTCGTCGCCAAGGTTTGGACGTGGGCGCCCATTGGGCCGGGGTTTTGGCAGGCAGGGTCAATTTTGAGGCTTCCGGGAACGGCGTTCCTGAGGGGTCTTGAGGAGACTGGGTCCCGGCACACCGGGAGAAGTGGTGCAGTGTGAGCGTGTGGTGGTGTTTCCAGGTGTATGAGCGGTGTGGTTAGCTGCGTGACTTGGACTGAAAGTGTTTTGGTCCTGTATCTGTTTCTTTGCAGGTTAATGGTTTTTTCTTTTTAGGTAAATTTAAAATGTAAAATAGAGTAAAGAAACCCCAATTGGGTGTGGTTTTTTTTCCCCCCGGCCTGGGTTGTTTTTTTCCCCATGTTCTGGCCTCTTAATGAGGTGATGTTCATTGCTGAAGTTTGGATGTGGGTTTGGCTGAGTTTGGTGTTTTGGCAGGCAGGGAGTGTTTAGAGCCTCCTGGGAATGTTGTTCCTGATGGGTGATGCGGATGTGTGGTGAGCGTGCCAGCTGGGAGAATGGTTGCTCTGTGAGTGTGTGGTGGGTTTGGTATCTGAGTGAGTGTTGTGGTTTAGCTCTGTGATCTGGTATGAATGTGTTTTGGGGTTGTAGGTTTTATTTTGTAGGGTTTTTTTTTTTAAATTTACATGAAAAGGGAAAAAAAATGAATTAAAATAGATTATTAAAACACCAGCCAGGGGATTCCTTTGCCATGTGTCCATCCACTGCCCTCAGGAGTGTGTTTAAGTCCAGGTCCATAGTGCTTGGTGCAGTCAAGTTAATTGCCCATGTTCATAATCAGGTCAGTGTGGGATGGTGGTTTTAGAGGCAGGGTTTTTGTCGAGGATCCCAGGAATAGCCTTTCTGGTGACACCTGTTCCGGATAGTGGCCATGGTTGGTCCTTATTAGGAGGCCTGTTTAGGGAGAGGTCCCAGGAAGGTGTTTGTGATTGGCCTAGGAGTAGTGTGAGTAAATGGCTGAGGACAGGGACAGGGTTGTAATAGAAGTGTGTTATCCTCTGTAATGGGATGTGAGAAAAGCTCTGGAAAAGGTGAGTTGGGTTTTCTGTGTTTTGTTCTAATTGCAATATCTCCAATGTGTTCAAAGTAATTTTAATACCTTGAATGTGTTCTCATTGTAATTCCTTGAAAGTGTATTGAAGGTGTGTGTTTGTTATTTGGTGTGTCAATTTTGACTAAATGATGTAAAAAAAGTTGTAATGGTGAGGAGTCTGTTCTGCCGCGTGCTCAAATGTACATGTGAACCGGGAGTTTGTTTAATGCTTGTTGTTGGATGAGAAATGCTGTAATGGCTCTGTATCAGAAGTAATGATTTTCTCTTTAGCCTTCTGTAATGTGATACATTATGCCTTAAAGCATGTAATAAGGCAGAATTTTTAATGTTATGGGAATTGTGATCATGGAACAGTGTTTAGAAAAACAGTTTGTCATTTGTTGGCTTGTATCAAATAAGTATTTATGATGCCCTAATATGTGGTTTGAGGAGGTTAGTCCTACCTCAGGGCCATCACAAAGGTAATAAAGCAGACATGTCTTTTTGTTGTCCAGTGTCTTTTTTTGGTATCAGTGGAGTGACAGGTTGATGTTTTGTACATGAACCTCAGTTTGAGAGGGTGTAGTTTGTGACTGTGAGTGTGCACTGCACTTTGTCTCTGTCTTGTGTTGTGCGTGTGCTGGACTTTGTCTCTGTCTTGTGTTGTGCGTGTGCTGGACTTTGTCTCTGTCTTGTGTTGTGCGTGTGCTGGACTTTGTCTCTGTCTTGTGTTGTGCGTGTGTTGGACTTTGTCTCTGTCTTGTGCTGTGCGTGTGCTGGATTTTGTCTCTGTCTTGTGCTGTGTGTGTGCTTGACTTTGTTTCTGTTTTGTGCTGTGTGTGTGTTGGAGTTGGAGTTGACCGACTGTTCAGGTTGAATGTATTTGAGTGTGTTTTTACTCTAGAGTTTGTTTTGCATGGCAGGTAGAAATATTTTTTTAACACAATAAATTATTTGGTTTTTTAGGTGCAGCAGTAGGGCTTTGGATGCTTAAGGGGAGTTAAAAAAAAAAAAAAAAAAAAAATATGCAATCCATGTACTCCCCCTGAGCATCCAAAGCCCTACTGCTGCACCAGATTTATTATTTTTATTCTTTTTATTTACACATATAAACAAAGCATATCTAGCCCCAACCCACCATATTTCCATGACCAGGGGGAGTACTCCCTAATTAAAAAACAAACAATCAATAATTAGAGACTACTCCCCCTGGTCATGGAAATTATCACCCATTTATGCAAATGACCCAATCAAATATGCAAATTAGATAAAAAAATTTTCTTTCACCTCCACACACAATGACAAAAAAACACACAAAAAAAGCAAAAAAAAAATGTACCACAAAACATACCTATACCTAAACAAAACACACAACACAAAAAAAAAAAAACCAAAAAATAAATTCAAAACCAAAACAATAACAAGATAAAACACAGAAAGCCACAAAAAAACAACTGTTAATGAATACAAGAAAATGCACAACAATAAAGTAACCAAAACACAAATACACTACAAAAATAACATCACATCACAAAAAAAAAAGGAATAACAACAAAAATATCCAACACTTCCACACACCTTATATACAAAAGCAAAACAAAACCACAACACTTCTCCACACAAACTAAATCAATCAAATAAACAAAATCAAAACAAAAATATCGACAAACACTAAACCACAAACTCAAAACACAACAAAAAAACCAAAAAACTACTCAAAAAGACATAAAAAAATTTTACACTACCCATCCAACATATACAACGACCAAAAATAAAACATCAACAAAACAATACAACTCTCAAAACACAGCAAACTATAAATAAAATGACCACTCCCTTTAAAAAAAAAAGCACAAAAATAAAATGTATTTACAATAAAAAAAAATACAAAACAACACACCTACAAAGAAAAAAAAACAAAAAAACAACAACACAACAAAAATCAACAAAAATAAAAAAAAAAGAACACAAACATACTCATTCAAAAAAATGAAACAAACACCACAAATAAAAAAAGAAACTAAAAAAAATGAAAAAAACCAAACACACCAAATAAACCAAAAAAAAAACATAATAACAAAAAACACAACAACCACAATGAAAAATTGAAAATCAAAAACCATACAAAACACAATAAAACCAACCACAAAACTCAATTAACATTTACAAACCACATCACAAAAAAAAAAACCAAATATAAAATACACATCAACAGAAATATCGACAATAACAAAAACACAAACATTCCAAAACACTATAAAACCAAACACATAACACATAACAAATGACACATCACACTCACTATACAAATTACACAAAAACCACTCCCATTACATAAAAGAATAAAATTAAACATTTCAATTAACATTAAATAAAAGAACCCTAACACATACAAATACCACAAACACTCCAATCGCATAACACAATAACATACAAAAACACAAAAATAAACAAATCACAAAAACAATTACAAATAAATATAAAATACAAATAAATATACAACATTACACAGTAAAATATACATACAACTTAAAATACAACTTACATAACACATTACAGTACATTTACCATACCAGTTACAGATTTAAAATAAGGGTTACACTAACAGTATAATTTCCAATAGACATTACATTACAGGTAACAATACAAACTAGGGTACAGGTTACAGTTACAGATAGGATACAGGTTAGGGTACGGGTACGGGTACGGGTACGGGTTAGGGTACAGGTTAGGGTACGGGTACGGGTACAGGTACGGGTACAGGTACGGGTACGGGTTAGGGTACGGGTACGGGTACGGGTACGGGTACGGGTACGGGTACGGGTTAGGGTACGGGTACGGGTACGGGTACAGGTAGGGGTTAGGGGTTAGGGTTAGGGGTTAGGGTTAGGGTTAGGAGTTAGGGGTTAGGGGTTAGGGGTTAGGGGTTAGGGGTTAGGGGTTAGGGGTTAGGGGTTAGGGTTAGGGTTAGGGTTAGGGTTAGGGTTAGGGTTAGGGTTAGGGTTAGGGTTAGGGTTAGGGTTAGGGTTAGGGTTAGGGTTAGGGTTAGGGTTAGGGTTAGGGTTAGGGTTAGGGTTAGGGTTAGGGTTAGGGTTAGGGTTAGGGTTAGGGTTAGGGTTAGGGTTAGGGTTAGGGTTAGGGTTAGGGTTAGGG
This sequence comes from Columba livia, assembly GCF_036013475.1. NCBI lineage: Eukaryota > Metazoa > Chordata > Aves > Columbiformes > Columbidae > Columba > Columba livia. The sequence goes on along the minus strand of NC_088641.1, from coordinate 7,116 downwards.
TTAGGGTTAGGGTTAGGGTTAGGGTTAGGGTTAGGGTTAGGGTTAGGGTCTAGGGTTAGGGTTAGGGTTAGGGTTAGGGTTAGGGTTAGGGTTAGGGTTAGGGTTAGGGTTAGGGTTAGGGTTAGGGTTAGGGTTAGGGTTAGGGTTAGGGTTAGGGTTAGGGTTAGGGTTAGGGTTAGGGTTAGGGTTAGGGTTAGGGTTAGGGTTAGGGTTAGGGTTAGGGTTAGGGTTAGGGTTAGGGTTAGGGTTAGGGTTAGGGTTAGGGTTAGGGTTAGGGTTAGGGTTAGGGTTAGGGTTAGGGTTAGGGTTAGGGTTAGGGTTAGGGTTAGGGTTAGGGTTAGGGTTAGGGTTAGGGTTAGGGTTAGGGTTAGGGTTAGGGTTAGGGTTAGGGTTAGGGTTAGGGTTAGGGTTAGGGTTAGGGTTAGGGTTAGGGTTAGGGTTAGGGTTAGGGTTAGGGTTAGGGTTAGGGTTAGGGTTAGGGTTAGGGTTAGGGTTAGGGTTAGGGTTAGGGTTAGGGTTAGGGTTAGGGTTAGGGTTAGGGTTAGGGTTAGGGTTAGGGTTAGGGTTAGGGTTAGGGTTAGGGTTAGGGTTAGGGTTAGGGTTAGGGTTAGGGTTAGGGTTAGGGTTAGGGTTAGGGTTAGGGTTAGGGTTAGGGTTAGGGTTAGGGTTAGGGTTAGGGTTAGGGTTAGGGTTAGGGTTAGGGTTAGGGTTAGGGTTAGGGTTAGGGTTAGGGTTAGGGTTAGGGTTAGGGTTAGGGTTAGGGTTAGGGTTAGGGTTAGGGTTAGGGTTAGGGTTAGGGTTAGGGTTAGGGTTAGGGTTAGGGTTAGGGTTAGGGTTAGGGTTAGGGTTAGGGTTAGGGTTAGGGTTAGGGTTAGGGTTAGGGTTAGGGTTAGGGTTAGGGTTAGGGTTAGGGTTAGGGTTAGGGTTAGGGTTAGGGTTAGGGTTAGGGTTAGGGTTAGGGTTAGGGTTAGGGTTAGGGTTAGGGTTAGGGTTAGGGTTAGGGTTAGGGTTAGGGTTAGGGTTAGGGTTAGGGTTAGGGTTAGGGTTAGGGTTAGGGTTAGGGTTAGGGTTAGGGTTAGGGTTAGGGTTAGGGTTAGGGTTAGGGTTAGGGTTAGGGTTAGGGTTAGGGTTAGGGTTAGGGTTAGGGTTAGGGTTAGGGTTAGGGTTAGGGTTAGGGTTAGGGTTAGGGTTAGGGTTAGGGTTAGGGTTAGGGTTAGGGTTAGGGTTAGGGTTAGGGTTAGGGTTAGGGTTAGGGTTAGGGTTAGGGTTAGGGTTAGGGTTAGGGTTAGGGTTAGGGTTAGGGTTAGGGTTAGGGTTAGGGTTAGGGTTAGGGTTAGGGTTAGGGTTAGGGTTAGGGTTAGGGTTAGGGTTAGGGTTAGGGTTAGGGTTAGGGTTAGGGTTAGGGTTAGGGTTAGGGTTAGGGTTAGGGTTAGGGTTAGGGTTAGGGTTAGGGTTAGGGTTAGGGTTAGGGTTAGGGTTAGGGTTAGGGTTAGGGTTAGGGTTAGGGTTAGGGTTAGGGTTAGGGTTAGGGTTAGGGTTAGGGTTAGGGTTAGGGTTAGGGTTAGGGTTAGGGTTAGGGTTAGGGTTAGGGTTAGGGTTAGGGTTAGGGTTAGGGTTAGGGTTAGGGTTAGGGTTAGGGTTAGGGTTAGGGTTAGGGTTAGGGTTAGGGTTAGGGTTAGGGTTAGGGTTAGGGTTAGGGTTAGGGTTAGGGTTAGGGTTAGGGTTAGGGTTAGGGTTAGGGTTAGGGTTAGGGTTAGGGTTAGGGTTAGGGTTAGGGTTAGGGTTAGGGTTAGGGTTAGGGTTAGGGTTAGGGTTAGGGTTAGGGTTAGGGTTAGGGTTAGGGTTAGGGTTAGGGTTAGGGTTAGGGTTAGGGTTAGGGTTAGGGTTAGGGTTAGGGTTAGGGTTAGGGTTAGGGTTAGGGTTAGGGTTAGGGTTAGGGTTAGGGTTAGGGTTAGGGTTAGGGTTAGGGTTAGGGTTAGGGTTAGGGTTAGGGTTAGGGTTAGGGTTAGGGTTAGGGTTAGGGTTAGGGTTAGGGTTAGGGTTAGGGTTAGGGTTAGGGTTAGGGTTAGGGTTAGGGTTAGGGTTAGGGTTAGGGTTAGGGTTAGGGTTAGGGTTAGGGTTAGGGTTAGGGTTAGGGTTAGGGTTAGGGTTAGGGTTAGGGTTAGGGTTAGGGTTAGGGTTAGGGTTAGGGTTAGGGTTAGGGTTAGGGTTAGGGTTAGGGTTAGGGTTAGGGTTAGGGTTAGGGTTAGGGTTAGGGTTAGGGTTAGGGTTAGGGTTAGGGTTAGGGTTAGGGTTAGGGTTAGGGTTAGGGTTAGGGTTAGGGTTAGGGTTAGGGTTAGGGTTAGGGTTAGGGTTAGGGTTAGGGTTAGGGTTAGGGTTAGGGTTAGGGTTAGGGTTAGGGTTAGGGTTAGGGTTAGGGTTAGGGTTAGGGTTAGGGTTAGGGTTAGGGTTAGGGTTAGGGTTAGGGTTAGGGTTAGGGTTAGGGTTAGGGTTAGGGTTAGGGTTAGGGTTAGGGTTAGGGTTAGGGTTAGGGTTAGGGTTAGGGTTAGGGTTAGGGTTAGGGTTAGGGTTAGGGTTAGGGTTAGGGTTAGGGTTAGGGTTAGGGTTAGGGTTAGGGTTAGGGTTAGGGTTAGGGTTAGGGTTAGGGTTAGGGTTAGGGTTAGGGTTAGGGTTAGGGTTAGGGTTAGGGTTAGGGTTAGGGTTAGGGTTAGGGTTAGGGTTAGGGTTAGGGTTAGGGTTAGGGTTAGGGTTAGGGTTAGGGTTAGGGTTAGGGTTAGGGTTAGGGTTAGGGTTAGGGTTAGGGTTAGGGTTAGGGTTAGGGTTAGGGTTAGGGTTAGGGTTAGGGTTAGGGTTAGGGTTAGGGTTAGGGTTAGGGTTAGGGTTAGGGTTAGGGTTAGGGTTAGGGTTAGGGTTAGGGTTAGGGTTAGGGTTAGGGTTAGGGTTAGGGTTAGGGTTAGGGTTAGGGTTAGGGTTAGGGTTAGGGTTAGGGTTAGGGTTAGGGTTAGGGTTAGGGTTAGGGTTAGGGTTAGGGTTAGGGTTAGGGTTAGGGTTAGGGTTAGGGTTAGGGTTAGGGTTAGGGTTAGGGTTAGGGTTAGGGTTAGGGTTAGGGTTAGGGTTAGGGTTAGGGTTAGGGTTAGGGTTAGGGTTAGGGTTAGGGTTAGGGTTAGGGTTAGGGTTAGGGTTAGGGTTAGGGTTAGGGTTAGGGTTAGGGTTAGGGTTAGGGTTAGGGTTAGGGTTAGGGTTAGGGTTAGGGTTAGGGTTAGGGTTAGGGTTAGGGTTAGGGTTAGGGTTAGGGTTAGGGTTAGGGTTAGGGTTAGGGTTAGGGTTAGGGTTAGGGTTAGGGTTAGGGTTAGGGTTAGGGTTAGGGTTAGGGTTAGGGTTAGGGTTAGGGTTAGGGTTAGGGTTAGGGTTAGGGTTAGGGTTAGGGTTAGGGTTAGGGTTAGGGTTAGGGTTAGGGTTAGGGTTAGGGTTAGGGTTAGGGTTAGGGTTAGGGTTAGGGTTAGGGTTAGGGTTAGGGTTAGGGTTAGGGTTAGGGTTAGGGTTAGGGTTAGGGTTAGGGTTAGGGTTAGGGTTAGGGTTAGGGTTAGGGTTAGGGTTAGGGTTAGGGTTAGGGTTAGGGTTAGGGTTAGGGTTAGGGTTAGGGTTAGGGTTAGGGTTAGGGTTAGGGTTAGGGTTAGGGTTAGGGTTAGGGTTAGGGTTAGGGTTAGGGTTAGGGTTAGGGTTAGGGTTAGGGTTAGGGTTAGGGTTAGGGTTAGGGTTAGGGTTAGGGTTAGGGTTAGGGTTAGGGTTAGGGTTAGGGTTAGGGTTAGGGTTAGGGTTAGGGTTAGGGTTAGGGTTAGGGTTAGGGTTAGGGTTAGGGTTAGGGTTAGGGTTAGGGTTAGGGTTAGGGTTAGGGTTAGGGTTAGGGTTAGGGTTAGGGTTAGGGTTAGGGTTAGGGTTAGGGTTAGGGTTAGGGTTAGGGTTAGGGTTAGGGTTAGGGTTAGGGTTAGGGTTAGGGTTAGGGTTAGGGTTAGGGTTAGGGTTAGGGTTAGGGTTAGGGTTAGGGTTAGGGTTAGGGTTAGGGTTAGGGTTAGGGTTAGGGTTAGGGTTAGGGTTAGGGTTAGGGTTAGGGTTAGGGTTAGGGTTAGGGTTAGGGTTAGGGTTAGGGTTAGGGTTAGGGTTAGGGTTAGGGTTAGGGTTAGGGTTAGGGTTAGGGTTAGGGTTAGGGTTAGGGTTAGGGTTAGGGTTAGGGTTAGGGTTAGGGTTAGGGTTAGGGTTAGGGTTAGGGTTAGGGTTAGGGTTAGGGTTAGGGTTAGGGTTAGGGTTAGGGTTAGGGTTAGGGTTAGGGTTAGGGTTAGGGTTAGGGTTAGGGTTAGGGTTAGGGTTAGGGTTAGGGTTAGGGTTAGGGTTAGGGTTAGGGTTAGGGTTAGGGTTAGGGTTAGGGTTAGGGTTAGGGTTAGGGTTAGGGTTAGGGTTAGGGTTAGGGTTAGGGTTAGGGTTAGGGTTAGGGTTAGGGTTAGGGTTAGGGTTAGGGTTAGGGTTAGGGTTAGGGTTAGGGTTAGGGTTAGGGTTAGGGTTAGGGTTAGGGTTAGGGTTAGGGTTAGGGTTAGGGTTAGGGTTAGGGTTAGGGTTAGGGTTAGGGTTAGGGTTAGGGTTAGGGTTAGGGTTAGGGTTAGGGTTAGGGTTAGGGTTAGGGTTAGGGTTAGGGTTAGGGTTAGGGTTAGGGTTAGGGTTAGGGTTAGGGTTAGGGTTAGGGTTAGGGTTAGGGTTAGGGTTAGGGTTAGGGTTAGGGTTAGGGTTAGGGTTAGGGTTAGGGTTAGGGTTAGGGTTAGGGTTAGGGTTAGGGTTAGGGTTAGGGTTAGGGTTAGGGTTTAGGGTTAGGGTTAGGGTTAGGGTTAGGGTTAGGGTTAGGGTTAGGGTTAGGGTTAGGGTTAGGGTTAGGGTTAGGGTTAGGGTTAGGGTTAGGGTTAGGGTTAGGGTTAGGGTTAGGGTTAGGGTTAGGGTTAGGGTTAGGGTTAGGGTTAGGGTTAGGGTTAGGGTTAGGGTTAGGGTTAGGGTTAGGGTTAGGGTTAGGGTTAGGGTTAGGGTTAGGGTTAGGGTTAGGGTTAGGGTTAGGGTTAGGGTTAGGGTTAGGGTTAGGGTTAGGGTTAGGGTTAGGGTTAGGGTTAGGGTTAGGGTTAGGGTTAGGGTTAGGGTTAGGGTTAGGGTTAGGGTTAGGGTTAGGGTTAGGGTTAGGGTTAGGGTTAGGGTTAGGGTTAGGGTTAGGGTTAGGGTTAGGGTTAGGGTTAGGGTTAGGGTTAGGGTTAGGGTTAGGGTTAGGGTTAGGGTTAGGGTTAGGGTTAGGGTTAGGGTTAGGGTTAGGGTTAGGGTTAGGGTTAGGGTTAGGGTTAGGGTTAGGGTTAGGGTTAGGGTTAGGGTTAGGGTTAGGGTTAGGGTTAGGGTTAGGGTTAGGGTTAGGGTTAGGGTTAGGGTTAGGGTTAGGGTTAGGGTTAGGGTTAGGGTTAGGGTTAGGGTTAGGGTTAGGGTTAGGGTTAGGGTTAGGGTTAGGGTTAGGGTTAGGGTTAGGGTTAGGGTTAGGGTTAGGGTTAGGGTTAGGGTTAGGGTTAGGGTTAGGGTTAGGGTTAGGGTTAGGGTTAGGGTTAGGGTTAGGGTTAGGGTTAGGGTTAGGGTTAGGGTTAGGGTTAGGGTTAGGGTTAGGGTTAGGGTTAGGGTTAGGGTTAGGGTTAGGGTTAGGGTTAGGGTTAGGGTTAGGGTTAGGGTTAGGGTTAGGGTTAGGGTTAGGGTTAGGGTTAGGGTTAGGGTTAGGGTTAGGGTTAGGGTTAGGGTTAGGGTTAGGGTTAGGGTTAGGGTTAGGGTTAGGGTTAGGGTTAGGGTTAGGGTTAGGGTTAGGGTTAGGGTTAGGGTTAGGGTTAGGGTTAGGGTTAGGGTTAGGGTTAGGGTTAGGGTTAGGGTTAGGGTTAGGGTTAGGGTTAGGGTTAGGGTTAGGGTTAGGGTTAGGGTTAGGGTTAGGGTTAGGGTTAGGGTTAGGGTTAGGGTTAGGGTTAGGGTTAGGGTTAGGGTTAGGGTTAGGGTTAGGGTTAGGGTTAGGGTTAGGGTTAGGGTTAGGGTTAGGGTTAGGGTTAGGGTTAGGGTTAGGGTTAGGGTTAGGGTTAGGGTTAGGGTTAGGGTTAGGGTTAGGGTTAGGGTTAGGGTTAGGGTTAGGGTTAGGGTTAGGGTTAGGGTTAGGGTTAGGGTTAGGGTTAGGGTTAGGGTTAGGGTTAGGGTTAGGGTTAGGGTTAGGGTTAGGGTTAGGGTTAGGGTTAGGGTTAGGGTTAGGGTTAGGGTTAGGGTTAGGGTTAGGGTTAGGGTTAGGGTTAGGGTTAGGGTTAGGGTTAGGGTTAGGGTTAGGGTTAGGGTTAGGGTTAGGGTTAGGGTTAGGGTTAGGGTTAGGGTTAGGGTTAGGGTTAGGGTTAGGGTTAGGGTTAGGGTTAGGGTTAGGGTTAGGGTTAGGGTTAGGGTTAGGGTTAGGGTTAGGGTTAGGGTTAGGGTTAGGGTTAGGGTTAGGGTTAGGGTTAGGGTTAGGGTTAGGGTTAGGGTTAGGGTTAGGGTTAGGGTTAGGGTTAGGGTTAGGGTTAGGGTTAGGGTTAGGGTTAGGGTTAGGGTTAGGGTTAGGGTTAGGGTTAGGGTTAGGGTTAGGGTTAGGGTTAGGGTTAGGGTTAGGGTTAGGGTTAGGGTTAGGGTTAGGGTTAGGGTTAGGGTTAGGGTTAGGGTTAGGGTTAGGGTTAGGGTTAGGGTTAGGGTTAGGGTTAGGGTTAGGGTTAGGGTTAGGGTTAGGGTTAGGGTTAGGGTTAGGGTTAGGGTTAGGGTTAGGGTTAGGGTTAGGGTTAGGGTTAGGGTTAGGGTTAGGGTTAGGGTTAGGGTTAGGGTTAGGGTTAGGGTTAGGGTTAGGGTTAGGGTTAGGGTTAGGGTTAGGGTTAGGGTTAGGGTTAGGGTTAGGGTTAGGGTTAGGGTTAGGGTTAGGGTTAGGGTTAGGGTTAGGGTTAGGGTTAGGGTTAGGGTTAGGGTTAGGGTTAGGGTTAGGGTTAGGGTTAGGGTTAGGGTTAGGGTTAGGGTTAGGGTTAGGGTTAGGGTTAGGGTTAGGGTTAGGGTTAGGGTTAG